>NW_020950098.1:2747105-2774429 GCF_900497805.2 Vombatus ursinus
TCCTTCTTTCTTTCCTTCCTTCCTTCTCTTCCTTTGGTTCCTTCCCTTCCTTCCTTCCTTCCTTCCAGAGGCAGCTAGGTGGTACAGTGGATAGAACACTGGACTTGTAATCAAGAAGATTTCAAATCTGACTTCAGACACATATTAGTTGTATGACACTGGGCAAGTCACTTCACCCTGTTGGCTTCAGTTTCCTCATCTATAAAATGAGCTGGAGAAGGAAATGGCAAAGTACACCAGTAACTTTGCCAAGAAAACCCCAAATGGGATCATGAAGAGTCTGATGTGACTGAAAAACAGCTGAACGACGACAGACTCATTGGTTCACCATCTTATCAGAAGGATTGTAGTTGATGGCTCCTTGTTTATCCAAGTGGTATGATCAGTCAAATCAATCAGCAAAAATTTATTAAGTGCCTCCTATGTGCCAGGCATTGTACATAGCCATGTCCCCAAGCAATGACTGTTGGAAAGGAGGTGTAACGATCCCTTGGAATCAGAAAATCTGGGTTTGAGTCTCCTCCCTACTAATTACCACCTGGTAATGTTGGCTAAGTCACTTAGTTTACTCATCTCTCAAATGAGGGATTTGACTAATTCTCCCCATTTCTAAAAATGTATTGATTCTGTGTTTCTACCCAGTATGCATGCACAGTCTGGTAAAAAGAATGCTGGGTATGATGCTGGCCTACCTGGGTTTTAATCTCCTTGCTGCTGGCTGTCACTGGTATGACCTTTAGCAGATGAGTTAGCCTCCATAAGCCTCAGCTTCTTCATCCAGAAAATGAAGGTGTTGGGACTGAATTATCTATTAGATCCCTTCCAGCTCTAAAGCCAGTGAATAATCAGCATGTATACAAGTCTATTTGTGCACTACACCATTGCTTCTTATTCTCTAAAGGATTCCAAAATTCATATAGCTTTTTGGAGAATAAGCTCTCAGAACTGGTTCGCTTCTCACCTTTGCCAAGTTATATAACTACAGATGAATCATTAAAGAAGACACACATTCAAAAATCCGTCTATGAATTCCCATATGTGTACCAGATTTACTTTTAGATAATTGTCATTGTGGGAGCAGGGGATAGAGTGCCAGGCCCGGAGTCAGGAAGAATCATCTTCCTGAGTTCAAATCCGGCCTCAGACACTTACCAGCTGTGTAACCCTGGGCAAGTCACTTCACCCTGTTTGCCTCAGTTTCCTCATCTGTAAAACGAACTGGAGAAGGAAATAGCCAACCAGTCCAGTATCTGCCAAGAAGACCCCAAATGGGGTCACGAAGAGTTAGACATGACCGAAAAACTGAAAATTGTCATGATGTATAGTGATATTATTTTGTTGTAAATACTTAAATAATTATCTATATAAAATATTTGTGCATTAGCAATATCATTCATGAATACTAAAATGAATATTGAATTTTCAATAAATTACCTCACACTCGGTGCAAAAACAAGACTATCTCTTAAAGCTGCAATTAATTTTAATGTCTCAGTCATGTGACATAATGGAAAGAACTCTGGATTTGGAGCTAGAGGATGTGGGTTTAGACCCCAACTCTCCTGCTTTCTGTCACTACCTTGGGCAAGCTGATTCACCTCTCTTGGCCTCAGTTTCCTTATCTGTAAAATAAAGAGGGAGGTTTAGATGAGCTCCAACCAAGCTCCCTTCCGGACATCAATCTTATGACCCAACTTTTAATTTTTTTTTCACAGCTGAAGTATGCCCAACAAACCAGAGCTGGTCTTTTGCTAACAGGATATTCTACTTTGAAGCATATCACTGTACCCTTACGTTTGGCTAGAGGCATCTAAGAATTCCCAAATGTAATTAAGAAGCTATTTCACCTACGAAGTCACAAGCAGTGCAAGTTTTCTTACCTGGAGAGTCAGCACTTGTGTATTTTGCAGATAGCTTGTAATTTAGGTTTTAAAAATTCATGTTAAATAAATACATGTTTCTTTCCAATCAATTAAATAATGTTGACTGAATCTCTACTATGTACAAGGTCCTGTTCTAGATAAGGAAGTAGATAGAAAGATTTGAGATGGTCCTTGTCCTGAAAGAGCTTACCGTGCAATGGAAGAAATAAGGCATGTTAACAAGTAATAATAAGTAGTATAATAATAGTAATAATAATATTAAAATACAGTGCATGAAGATTTGAAGTGCACGAATTGTTGTTGTTGTTTGTCCTGCATTCTCGAAGAGGATGATGCTATGACTTGCAAGTGAATTGGACAAAGTCACCAGCCTCACTTTCTCCTCCAGAGCCATCTGGATCCAGTGGCAAGATATAGATCAAGACAATACTGAACATAGTCCTTGAGATTCAAGTCCTATAGGTAGGTTGGAGACAGATTGTAAAGAACTCTAACTGCTAAACAGAAGTATTTACATTTGATCCTAAAGGTAATGGGACGCCCTTGGAGTGTACTGAATAATGTGGTCGGACTTATGCTTTAGAAATGACATTTTGGTAGCTGTGTGAAGGATGTATTTGGGGAGGGACTTTGAGACTGGGAAAACAATTAGGGGGCTATCGTAGTAGTGTAGGCAAGAAGGAGTGGAGTCTAGAGCCAGAGTGGTGGCTGTGTGAGTGGAGAGGAGACAGATCGAGAGATGTGCGGGTAGAAATGAAAGGTTTGGCAAATAATTGTTTATTTGAGGTAAGGGAATCTCTAGGATGACTCCAAGTTTTCAAATTTGGGCAGCTGGGAGAATGGTGGTGCCCTCTATGCATTTGGGAATAGGTAAAACGGAAGGTGACAATAAAGAGAAAGAATGAAGATGAAGAGAGAGGGAAAAAATGATTGATGGAGCAAGATGTACCAGAGGAGGCAGAAAAGAATCATGAACACAAGTAAAGGGTGTGATATTTAAAATCTCCTGCCCCCAACCTACTTTTTGACTTATTATCCGTCATTGACTTTCACATACTCATTCTCTTACTGTTCATTATACATGATAGTCCATCTTCTTTCATACCTCACATCTGCACCTCAGAATACTAAGATTTCTTCAGACTCAGTTTAAAAGCCCCGTTCTGCATGAAACCTTCACCCTCAAATACCTTGTATCCTCTTTGTATATATACACCTACACATGCACAGGTCCCCACCTACGCACCCGTGAGAGTAGGGTTTGTTTAATTTGTCTTTGTAACAATTGTAGCATCTAGCAGAGTGCCTTGTACATAACAGATGCTAAATATTGCTTGTTGATTGATTGATTGAAAAGAGTATCCCCTGATCTGAGATGGGTAGAGTGAAGAATAAGTGGAAATAGGGGGTTTTAGGTATGAACGAGGCGTATCGTGTTGGGTGGCCTCAATTTTTTTATTAAACTCAGAGGCTAATTCAGTAGCAGAGCGAGAGGCACTAGTGTGTAGTTGTGGGTTTGAGAAGAATGTAAAATAACTCACTAGTTATCATTCTTTAAGGTTTGCAATAGTTGATGTTAGGAATTCATCTGGGATGGGTGATATGTAAAAAAGATGGCTGAGCAGGAGAGAGGGCTCAGATGAGGTTAAAAAACATTTCATGCCGAAATGTAGAATTGTAGAATCATCATCTAGAAGGAATATAGATGTCGGTCTTTTCAACTTTGGTGTATGATTCATATTCATGGACTCAAGAGAGCCATCACTGTGCATTGTTCCTAGAGGCTATTTTTTTTTTAGCTCAAATAAAGAGTTTATTAGTGCTGTAGTATTTCAATTCATGCTTTTGACCTTGTTCATTAAAAAGGAAGTAGAAAACGTGGGTCTGAAAGACCTCCATTGCCAGAAATACTAGCCTAGAGTATAGCATTCAATAAGCATTGATTACTTAATGTGAGGCAGTTTACTGCTGATTTCATTCCTCTGAAAGAGTCAATTATTCTTGCCAGGACATTTTTATTCATGGACCTGCTATTTGAACTTGAATAATGCCTTTAAATAGAATAGAGTATTGGAAAATAATGATTTTAAAAACTGGTGTTTCTCAGTGATCTCAAAATGTTGATTGGGCAAATCATAAAGAAGGCCAGAGAATGCTTATTGGCAGAAAGTTATAGAATTATTGAGCACACGTTCTAGGATGTGATTCTAGACCCAATATGCAACTTTTATTTCTATTGCACTTCTGCAGTATTCTCATCAATCAACTGGCATTTGTTAAGGACCTACTATGTGCCAGGCACTATGCTAAACATTGGAGGTACAAAGAAAGGGAAGACCAAAGCAAACCAAACCAATCTCAGCTCTCAAGGAGTCCAGTTCAAAGGCAATGTTTAAACAATTATGTACAAATAAGATACACTGTACATAGAGAAAAAGTAATAGGAATAATTGGAGATAATCAAGAAAGGAAAGGCACTAAGATTCAAGAGGGCTTCTTGCTGAAGATGGGAGTTGTACTTAGACTTTGAAGGAAGCCAAGGAAGTTAGGGAGTAGAGCTGAGGAAGGAGGAGTTCAAGGCAAAGGGGACAGCCCGCCAGTGTGAATACTAGCAATTGGAATGTTGTGTGAGGAACAGTATCACATATGTAGCAAAAAGGAAGAAACACAAAGTCTTAAATCAAATCAGTCCTTGCTTATAAAAGTTATTTGTTGACACTAATAATAATTTTTGTATTGTACTTTTTTCTTCAATGTACTTTTATTTATTTCGTGAAATATTTCTCAATTGCATGTAAAATCTTTTTAGAGTTTTTTCACATTTTGAGTTCTAAATTTTCTCCCTTCCTCCCCTCTCCTTGAGAAGGCAATCTGATATAGATTATACATGTGAGGTAATGCAAAATATATTTTCATATTAGCCATGTGGCAAAAGAAGTGACAGACGACAAAAAAAAGAAAAGAAAATGAAAGTAAAAAAAATATGTTCTGATCTGTATTCAGACTCCATCAGTTCTTTCTCTGGAGGTGGATAGCATTTTTTCATCATGAGTCCTTTGGAATTTTCTTGGATCATTGTATTGCTGAGAATAGCTACGTTATTCACAGGTGATTCATAGCTGTTACTATGTATAATGTTCCATTCTGTTCACTTCACTTTGTATCAATTCATAAAAGTTTTCCCAGGTTTTTCTGAAATCATTCTGCTCATTATTTATTATAGCACAATAGTATTACATCACAATCTTATATCACAACTTACTCAGTTATTCCCCAATTGATGGGTATGTCCTCAGTTTCCAATTCTTTGCCACCATAAAAAAAGTTGTTATAAATATTTTTGTACATATAGGTCCTTTTCTGTTTTTTTTAATCTCTTTAGGATATAGACTTAATAGTGGTATTGCTGGGTTAACGGGTATGCACAGTTTTATAGCCCATTGGACGTATCTCCAAATTGTTCTTCAGAGTGATTGGATCAGTTTACAATTCCACTAAGAGTGCGTTAGTGTCCCATTTTTTCTACATCCTCTCCAACATTTGTCATTTTCCTTTTCTGTCATATTGGCCAATCTGATAGGTGCGAGGTGGTACCTCAGAGTTGTTTAAATTTGCATTTCTTTAATCAATAGTGATTTAGAGCATTTTTATACGCTTATAGATAGCTTTGATTTCTCTGTCTGAAGACTGCCTGTTCCTTTCTTTTGACTCTTTATCAGTTGAGCAATAACCCCCAGTTTCTTGCTTTCCTTCTAATCTTGGCGGCATTGGTTTTGTTTGTGCAAAACCTTTATAATTTCAAGTAATCAAAATAATCCATTTTACATCCCATAATGCTCTCTACCTCTTTTTGGTCATAAGTTCTTCTCTTATCCGCAGATTTGACAGGTTAAAATTTTCTTTGCTGCCTTAATCTGCTTGTATTACTCTTTATGTCTAAATCATGTACCCATTTTATCTTGGTATATGGTGTGAGATATTAATCTATACCTAGTTTCTGCCAAAGTGCTTTCTGGTTTTTCCAGCAATTTTTGTCAGATAGTGAGTTTTTGTCCCAAAAGTTTGAATCTCGATTGCTGTGGTAATTTGCTACTGTATCTTGTGAACTTAATGTGTTTACCTGATCTAATACTTTATTTCTTAGCCAATACCAGATTATTTTGATGATTACTACTTTGCAGTATAGTTTGAAATCTGGGTCTCCTAAGCTGCTTTCCTTAACTTTTTTTTTCATTGATTCCCTTGAATCCCTAACCTTTTTTATGTCATGGACTTCTATGGCAGATGAGTTAAAAAACCTATGGACCCTTTCTCAGAATAATGTTTTAAAAATGCATTAAATGAAATGAGTAAAATTACAAAGGAAAATAATTCTTTATTATGTACATATAAACAATTTTTTCTCATCCACATTCATGGATCCCCTGAAATCTAATGACTAACTCCTTGGGGGTTCATGGACCTCGGATTAAGAACCCTTGATTTAGATGAATTTATTACTTATGCCTAGTTACCATATTTCACAGTAGTGATTATATATAATATGTAATATATAGACATATGTGTGTGTATATATGTATGTGTATGTATATTTGCTATTGGTACGTACATACATATATATCATCAAATGTCAGATTAATTTATCTTCTTCAATTATAACTTGTATTATGTTTTCTTTGATTGGAATCTGAAATGGTTTACCTATGCTCCAACCTCATATTTTGTTGCTTACAGAGCTTGGTCATCTGCTCAGGACCTAAATAAAAATTAGAGCAAACGTTGCTCAATGCTTCTGACTTAATTTCCTACAAGCTGTATATGACAACATAAAGATAATGGCAACAATATTAAAGAAAAACATCCCTTTGGTTGTATGTTCCATTAACCTAGAAAATCTTATTGCATGAATGAACTGGTAGGAAACACAATTTACAGTGCATAATGAATGAGCTTGAACTTCTTAAGTATCTGAGCTTTATTACTGATTGAATGCCTGGGAGTTCTTTACAAAGAATCTTGAATGAATCAACCCCAAAGTAAATGATCTGCTTGCTGACTCAACAATGTCTTTCTGCATTCACTTTTTATTTTAAGCTGTTTCTCGGTGTCTTATTACATGAGTAGTTCCCCAGACTCTGCTTGGAATTTCCCGTCTTAAATACTTGTAGTTGGAATCAGCTGTAACATTGATAAGTTGCTCATCAACCCTTTTTGTCTTTAGTACAGTCTATCACGATGCTGTCAGCAAAATACATTTGGGATAATGCTTTCATTAAAACAATTTAAGGAGTGCAAATCTAGGCTAAAGACATGGGTTTGACTCTTTTGTCAGTTTTGTTATTGTTTTGTTTCAGTTGTATCTGACTCTTCATGACCCCATTTGGGGTTTTCTTCGCAAAGATAGTGGAGTGGTGTACCATTTCCCTTTTTATCTCACTTTACAGATGAGGAAACTGAGGGTTAAGTGACTAGCCTAGGATCACACAGCTAGTGTCTGAGGCTGGATTTAAACTCATGAAGATGAGTCTCCTAATTCCAAGCCCAGTGCTCTATCCACCTAGCTGGCCACCTTACTCTGCCTGAATTTCAGTTAATTGCCTACTGGGAAAGAGTGATACTGCTAGTTCAGGTCCATCATATAGATTTTTCCTTAGGCCTCAATAAGTGATAGAAAAAAGTATATCACATCCAACCTGCTAATTGGTATCTTTCTATTAAAATATAATTTTTATTTAAATAAAAGCAGGACTTCTATTTATAAGTAATATCGTAACCAAGTTAGACCAAAGGATAAAAGACATACAAACTCAAATTGTAAATTATTCAAATTATAAATTAAACATCTTTGGTCACCACTTAGCTATTAAAAATGCCAGTTATCCAAATATTGGTTTTCTTTAACAGGAGAAAAAGGCCATATTATTTTTCTCCCATTCCTGCTGGATCAAAGACTGACTTTCTATGGCTTCCTGATCAGAGAGAGAGTGTTAATTACCTCTTTAGCAATTCCTGTTACTCTGTGAACACCAACTACTCTTTGTTTCTCAAAGAGGTGAGGTCTCTGCTCTGTGGCTCTGACTTTCTCTACTACTTCTTTAGTACACATGTCTAGAATTTTAGAACTGGAAATTACCTTAGAGATCATCCAGGCCAAATACCTCATTTTACAGATGAAGAAACTAATACCCTCAGAGCGTCTCTGGGCAGTTGAATTTATACCTCCATTTTATGACATGACTTCCTATAGGGGATAGGTAGTTTTTCTTCTAAACATCATAAAACCACCACAGAAACAAACTATGTTTTAAACAAAAACATTTATAGGCTTTTTTTTTCCTAGCGGGATTTTCTTATGTTTCTATTGAACTGAATCTAAAACGATTAAATTTAATTGACATAAATGTAAAGATAGGTACTTATATTGAAAAAAGAAATTACAGGATGAGTGAGACATGGCTATAATATTACCAGGTCCCTATGAAAAAGAAATGGAGGAATTTTTGGACTTGCAAACTTAATATGAATCAATATCATGAGTTGGCAGCTTCCCCCTCCAAAAAGCTCAATGGAATCAGAGACTTCGTTAACAGAAGCATGACAGCCACGGATGTTGTAGCCTTGTTGTGGAGTCAGTTAGGTGACCCACTGGATAGAATGCTGGGCTTGGAGTGAGGAAGACCCAAGTTCAAATGTGGCCCCAGACATTTCCTAGCTGTGTGACCCTGGGCAAGTCATTTAACATTTGTTTGTCATCATCCACTGGAGAAGGAAATGGCAAATTACTCCAGTATCTTTGCCAAGAAAACCCCATGGACAATATGGTCCATGGGGTCTTGAAGAGTTAGACATTACTGAACAACTGAAAACCAAAAAATCCACTTTTTAGCCTTTGTCAGACTACACTTGGAATCCTTCCTAAAAGGAAGGAAATTGACCATCAGGTGTGCTTTCAAAGCATGGTGACCAATAGAGTACCAAAACGATGTCTCATAAAAATTCATCAAAGGAACAGTACATTTATCCTGGAGGAGAAAAGACTTAGGTGGGCCAAGCCAGTTGTCTTTTAGTATTTGTTAAGTTTTTATTAGAAATAGGGAGTAGATTTAATTTGTAGAGGAAAAAACTAGAAATAACAAAGAGAAGCAGATTTCAGCTACGTGAAAGGAAAACATTTTCTAACTAAAAGTAGTTTCAGAGTGGAATGGGTTGTCTCTGGAGGTAATGTGTCCTTAATCACTAGAGAGGTCTTTAAAGCAGTGGCTGGAAAACCATTTGTCAAGAGTAACTTAGAGGAAATGCCTCTTATGGTAAGGGATGTGCTTGATGATTTCTGAGGCCCCTTTGAACTCTGAGATTCTGTGATCTCAATAAGAAGTTAGTAGTGCCTATTCACACACAATGCCTGAATTATTTGACTACTTTTTTTAAAAAATAAAAATAAAGCCATATCACTGCAAGATCTCAAAGCACTTCAAAAAAGGGGGAACAGAAAAATGTGTTTCCCCTAGTTTTTGCCAATATTTACCCTGTCTTCTAAGTCCAAATCCAAGTCTCTAGAGCTCTGTGATATCATACTCCAGGAGGAGAAAATATTGGGAAACAATCTGACTTGGACGGAGGTCAAATTAAATTTTTTTTTTTACTTTTTCTGGGACTTGCTTAGCGAGGAAGGTAGTGCCCCTAGAATAGCTGCTACTATTTATAACAGGAAAGAGTTATAGCTTGTTACCATTTGACATTTTTTTTTCTACCCATAGCTTCAAAGCTTCTGTGAAAATATGACTTTTACTTAGAGTCTAATTCATTTACATTCAGTATTTCCCATCAGGTAGATATTCATTATAGTTCTGCAGGGGCTTAAAATAAGAGACATTCAATAAATATTTGCTGAATTAATGTGCTGCGGACAGGAAAGTGTTTGGATGAGAAGTGCCTTTAACATTAGTCAGCTATGTGATCTTGGGAAGTGTTTCATCCCTGGTTCCTCAGTTTCCTTATTTGTAAAATTTGGACTAGAGAATCTATATGGTCTTTTCCAAATCTAAAAATTTTTATGATGAATATTTTCCATCTCATTTCAAGAGGGGAAATAAACAAATATATAGTTTTCCTTAAATGGTTCTTTACTTATTCTCTATTTATTGAGTGTTTTTGGACCTCATTTTCTTCATCTATAACATGGACTAAAATGGTCCCTTCTAGGTCTAAATCTCTAATCCTGTGGAGGTTGGCAGAGTGGAGAGCTATCTTAAGTAGTCCCAGCTCTCAAGAACTTTACATTCATGGTAAAGCACTATCTCCTTATTGGCACAGCCAGCAGAAGGAAAAGTTGGCATTTCATTATATTTCATTTAAACTCATGATAGTTTGCAATAATGAATGGAAAGCTGACCTCAGAGTCAAGAAGACACCTCTGATGCCTACTATAGTGGTCTGACTCTGCACAGGACACTTGATTTCTTCCCGCAACTGTCAAAAATTGTAAATTGCCCAAAGAGACTGATCCCTGTTGGTAGAGGAATAAATATATTTAGAAGGAGTTCTCTGTACCCCAAAATCACAGATCCAGTAAAATAAAACAAAATTTAAACACCAAATACAAATACTGATTAATATTAATCTAAATACTAATATAAATAGAAATACCAATGCTTCCATAAACTGTCGATACTTTTGCGTGAGTTCAGAAAAATGCCAATGTCATTGACATTTCTTAAAATGTCTGTTTTTACCAAGCTGTCTGAATTTTGATTCATTCTGACACATAGTAGGCACCTGAAAAATGCTTCTTGATGGATCCTAGCCAATTCATTAAACATATTAACTTATTAAATTAATTCATTAAACTGATTAAGTGCTTGCTATGTTGAAGGCACTGTGGGTAGATAGTGGGGATATGAAGATTTTAAAAATGGCACAGATGCTACTTTCAGACAATTTAGAGTTTATTGGATTGGGGAATGTAGTGATTACACAGGTAAGAATAAGGTAAGGTGATGGAAATAATGAGAGATTCAGACAAAACAGATTAGGAGATTCAAGAAGTAGAGAGTTTGGCAGATTGGGAAAGGCTTTGGGGAGGAGGGGTTTGCTACTGTTGTTGAATTGTTTTTCAGTTCTGTCCGACTTTGCATGACCCCATTTTGAGGTTGTCTTGGCAAAGATTCTGGAGTGGTTTGCCATTTCCTTCCCCAGCTTATTTTATAGATGAGGAAACTGAAACAAACATGTAAAATGACTTGCTCAGGGTCGTGCAGCTGGCAAATGTCTGGAACCTGAACTAAATAAGGATTATGGAAGGGGTATATACATGTAAGGAAGTTTATTCCAGCTTTGAGGAAGTTACCTGCCCAATTGCACAGTGTTTGGAGATGGCATATGAAATTGACAGAAAAGCTCATTGTCCAGTGTGTCTGAAATTTTTGTTTGTGAAGCGAGTAATATGAAATAAGGGTAGAAAGCTTGAACCAGATTATGGAGGACCTAAAATGCCAGGCTGACACATTTCTGATTCTGGAGAGTAGAGATTCTTAACCTGAGTCCTGGACCCCAATGGCAGTCTGTTGAAGCCTATGGACCCCTTCTGAGAATCATGTTTTTAAATGTATAAAATACACTACATAGGATTGCAAAGGAGACCCGTTACATTGAAATATAGTTATCAAAATATTAAAAAATAAAAACAAAAACAGAACAAGTTCACAGACTCCTGATTAAGAACGACTTCTAGTGTATAGACAATTGGGAGTTACAGAAGGTTTTTGAGGAGGGAGAATGCATTAATACTTTTTGTATCATTTATTTTAATTTTTAATTTTATATCATTACTTAACTATCTTGCCCCTTAATTAAGTTTATAAATCCCTTGAGGGCAGGGACTGCCTCTCAGACTTAAACAAACAAAAATCTTCCAGAAATGAGTCAATTGTAGTTGCTGTGGAATCCTCAGTGAATTTTAGACTTCAAAATAGAGGATTTTTATTGAAATTTGAGAGAAACCAAAGAATCTGTGAAAACATAACATCCTTAGCAAGAAGATTTTGGTGTTCCCCTTTGCTGAGAGTCTCCAGTTCCATTCAAGAAATCTTTATTTCTGATCCTGATAGTAAGAAACAAAATTCCCTATCTCCATCTAGGAAGATAGCAGAAGTGTTGGGGGAAGATGGCAAAAATGGGCCGCTGTGTGTTTTATTCACTGATTGTGTTGTTCATAGCTTGTAGATTTAAAGCCAGAAGGGAGTTTAGAATTGGTCTCATCCATGCCCCTCATCTTACAGATGAGGAAACGGTTCCTTTGGGACTGAATGACTTGTTCAAGATCCCACAGCTATGGGATATCAGAGCCAAGGTCTGAACTCAGATCTTCTGATTCCAGTGATAGCACATTTACATGAATTCATCAAGCATCCACGATTTATTCTTGGTGGGTACTTGCTCTGTTGATGCAGAGAGAAACCCCACTATTCATTATTACATTATTTTAGTGGGCTGTTAGGACCAAAAAGTTTCATTACCTGGTGGCCAAACTTTTAGAAATGATCTCTGATGAACCTTGCTAAGTTTATAGAAGACAGAAGCAAAGCCTGTCATTGGACCTTGCTATAGGTGGCTGAGTAGATAAAGCACTGGGCCTGGAATGAGAAAAATCTAGAGTCCATATCTGCCCTCAAGTACTTAGTGTATGTGTGCTTTATTCATTAATTCATTTATTATGAGTTATTAATTATTTATTTATTAACCTCTGCCTGCTTCACTTTCCTCAACTGTAAAATGGGGATAATAATAGCACTTACCCCCCAGAGTTAAAGTGAGGATCAAATGAGATAATATTTGTAAAATGCTTAGCAAAGCACTTGGCAAATAGTTAAGTGCTTAATAAACGTTAAGCACCTAGTTACAGTTAGGTGCAGTGAATAGAGCTCTGGGCCTGGGGTCATGAAGACTTATCTTCCAGAGTTCACGTCTATCCTCAGACATTTACTAGCTGTGTGACCCTGGGCAAGTCACTTAATCCTGTTTGCCTCAGTTTCCCCATTTGTAAAATGAGCTGGAGAAGGAAATGGCAGTATCTTTGCCAAGAAAACCCCAAATAGAATCATGAGGAGTCAGATATGACTGAAAAAGGACTGAACAACAACAATAAATATTTGTTCCCTCTTCCCCTTTCAACTTGGTAGGACCTGTAGCAGTTTGCATTCAAGTGATATGATTGTCAGCAAACTCAGGGAATAACCATATCATGATAAAGCAATAATGATGATGATGATGATGATGATGATAAGCAACTAGCTTTTATTTCGTTCTTTTAAAATTATGTATTTATTTTAAACTTTCTTTTCTTTTAAAATTAAGTTTATAGATTAGAAAATTGAGTTTCAGAGAGGTGAAGTCACTTGCCCAGGGTTATACAGCTAGTAAGATTTCGGGTCTTCTTGATTTCAGAATCTAGTACTTTATCCAGGGTACTACCTAGTTGCATATGAGGCAAAGGAGTAGGTCATTACCTCAGAGAGAGTTGTTCTGACCTATGTCTTGCCATTGGACTCTTATGACCCTGGAGGAGAGTGAAGCTGATGACTTTGCACAGCTCAGCCTCACTGAAATCCAGTTCACTCACAAGTCAAGTCATCCTCCTCCTTATGTCATTGGTCCTCTTTGAGGGCCAAAATCCACCACAAACACTTCACAGAACAAAAATTCACAGCCAGTACTTTCCTCTTTCCAGACGGTCTACATTTATCCATTTAAAGGTGAATCTTTTTTTTTTTTTCGTGAGGCAATCAGGGATAAGTGACTTGCCCAAGGTCACACAGCTAGTAAGTATCTGGTGTCTAAGGCCAGATTTGAATTCAGGTGCTACTGACTGCAAGGCTAGAGCTCTATGCACTGTGCCACCTTAAAGGTAAATCTTCTTGCAGACTTCTTGCCCTGAATTTCTGCCTTTATCTTGCTCCCAGTTCATGATGGTACTTCATGTTCTTCCCTTCTTTCTTGCCTTGGCTCTTGAATTCTTTCCCTCTCTCCTGCGTAATCTGCAAAAAAGAAAACAAATGAAAATCCCAAATCCCAAATCCCCCCTAGCAAATAACTGGTAAATGTTATTCATCTCCACATTTGTCTGTGTTTCATTGCCAAGACATCATTTCTAATATTGACCTCTCAATGTATACATGGCTTCATATCGATCTTTTAAATTACTTCCTCTTGGGGCAACTAGGTGGCACAGTAGATAGAGCACTCTCCCTGGATTCAGGAGGACCTGAGTTCAAATGTGGCCTCAGACACATAACACTTACTAGCTGTGTGACTCTCGGCAAGTCACTTCACTCCATTGCCCAATGAGATAATATTTGTAAAATGTTTAGCCAAAGCACTTGGCAAATAGTTAAGTGCTTAATAAATGTTAAGCAGCTAGTTACAGTTAGGTGCAGTGAATAGAGCTCTGGGCCTGCCCCCCCCCCCCCAAAAAAATTACTTCCTCTCTCCTAAAGTGAAAAATGTCAAGTTTATTGAAAAAGGAGTGAGTTTATTAATATGGAAAATATTTTACCTGATTTACAATGGAAAAATTTTGGTTGCATCCTTCCTTTGCTGAGGTTAAGTTATTGTGCTAGACGAACAGTACCTGACTGCTAATGAAAACAATGAGCTACCCTCAGTACTGAATATATATCATTGATGTTAATAATTAAAGTGGCGATGCCAGGGAAATTCTGTTTGTGTATGTTTTTATGGGTTGTTGTTGGTTTTCCGTTATATTTTCTTGAGTTCTTATTCTCTTTGATTACATGTTTTTATCTGTTGTGTACAGTTGACACCATCAGGTTTGTTATCTTATTTCTAATCTAAAAAGCAAACGTTTCCTTGAGTCCCTTGAAACTTAAGCCAGAATATCTTGGATATCTGTGTAAATGATGGTAAGGACAGCTGAGCCAGTCTAATCAGCCTCTATCTGGTTTGGAGTCTTGAAGCAGATCAGCAATTTCTGGGCCGTAACCCTGGGCATCCACAGCAGAGATCATTAGGCCAACGGCCATCCCTTCATTAAGTTTTGAGAATCGTAGAAATGAGATTTTGTAAATGGATTTGGACAAGTACCAGTCTCGTGGATTTGGACTTAGAGTTTTCCTCCTTGAGTGGTATTTTGTTTCCGGGCAGTTAATTTTATGTATCAGTATCAATGGATCAACAAGCATTTATTAAATACCTAAAGCACTTAGCTCTGGGAATAAAAAAAAAATACAAATATGAAACAGCTCCTTCCCTCAGGAAACTTTGCTCTATCGGAGGAGACAACTTGTACATATGGGCATTTGCACAATATATTCAAAATATGTATGAGTTAATTTTTGGACAGGAGGCAGTAGCAGTTGGTAGGGAATTAGGCATATCTCATGTAGGAGGTGGTGCTTGAGCTGAGCTTTGAAGGAAACTAGGGATTCTGAGGGGGAGAGGTGTGGGGGGGAGTACATTACAGGCATGGGGAGGTGTGGTGCAGCTTATACAAATGCATTGTAAAGGTAGATGAAATATTGTGCATGATGAACAGAAAGAAGGCTAGTTTGGCTAGACCACAGAACACATTCAAAGTAGTGTGTAATAAGCCTAAGCAGGTAGGTTAGAAGGAAATTATAAGGGCTTTAAATACCAAAAAGAAATTTACATGATAATTTTGTTGTATATTAGAAAGGAATAGCAAGTTGTACCTAGTTTTTTTATTGTGCTGTTATGGAAATGCTTGTTTTACTTCATGAATTAAAAATAAAATTAAAATAAAAAATTCAAAAATGGAGATTGTATTTAGTTCTAGGGCTTAATTAATTTTAGTTAATGATGATGATGATAGCTAGCATTTATATGATGCCTACTGTATTCCAGTCACTGCGCTAGGTAAGTACTTTACAAATATTATCTCATTTGATCCTCAGAACAACCCTTAGGATGTAGATGCTATTATTGTCCCCGTTTTACAGTTGAGGTAACTGAGGCAAATAGCAGTTAAATGATTTGCTTAATGTCCCATAGCTAGTAAGTGTCTAAGGACAGATTTGAACTCAGGTCTTTCTAAATTAGTGAATCAACCAGTTAATAAGCATATATTGAGCATCTACTATATGCTAGGCATGTAGGTTCTGGGCAGCTAGGTAGCTCAATAGATAGAGTACTGGGGTTGGAAGACTTCTCTTTGTGAGTTCAAGTGCAGTCTCAGTTACTTACCAGATGTGTGACCTTGAGCAAGTCATTTAACCCGATTTGCCTCAGTTTCCTCATCTATAAAATGAACTGGAGAAAGAAATGGCAAACCACTCCAGTAACTTTGCCAAGAAACTCCAAAAAGGGGTCACCAAGAGTCAGACACAACCAAAAAAGGACTCAACAACAATAACACTAAACTCTGGGCTTCCAAGGAGAAAGAATGAAACGATACCTAATCTTGAAGAGCTGACATTCTTGTTAACGTATACATGTTTGGGTATTTTATAAGGTGTATATATGTATGAATAGAAATTTAATGTGAATATCCTTAGACAATACACTTGTCCCAGCTTTGTGCATATAATTTGTTTCTTCCGTTTGGTCACAGAATCAGACCTACTAGGAATTTTTGAATTTAACCAAGTATTTTTTTTAATAGAATGTTTATAATAAATAAAAAGCTTATTTTGATAGTTCAGGAGTAAACCTAAAATTACATTTTGCTCTGTGATGGGGAGAAACTCTGGAAAGAGATCCCATTTAATTGCTAATCATTTTCACAAGCCACATTCTAGAGGAAAATCTGAAAAAATTCTTAAAAGCAATGTTTGCATCCTTTTTATTTTTAGACAATCGACTGTGTTGTTTTATTTGAACCCTTTCACAGAGTGTACGTTGTTGTTAGTGAAAAATACAGGGTTTTTTGGTACTGTACTTGAGGTATTTTAAATTATTTACCATTTATTTGACAGGTGCAATGTGCTGGACAGAAAATCTCAGTTTTTCTTTTCAGCTTCTGTTTACAATCTCTTTAATAAGCTTGATTCCCATTCTCTCTGTCTTCCCTTCTCTTTCGTTTCATCTCTGTTTTCTTTTAACCTCCCCTACAACACATTCATTCATCCAGCTATTAGGAACTGGACACAGATGCATCCTTGAATTTAATTTCACATTCATCATTTGAAATACGACTGTGAGCAAGCAGCTTATGGTCTTTCAGTGCTGGGAAATCAATATGTTAATTTACTCCCCGTCTTCTTCCTAATATAATCTTTGAGAGAGTGAGCACTTCTTGTGAAATGAGGTGTGGGTAATTTAGTGAGACCTAAGTGTTACCTACTAGTACCCACCTTTATAGGGCTGTATACACAGATACAAGCACCTCCCACATTTTGTGTAAGTTAGTTTTGTACTGAGATCACACTTTGCCAGGAGTAACAGAATCAGAAGTGGTGTGTCATTGCCCTGGTCAGTCCACAAAAAGCCTCGGTGCAGCGCTGTGAGTAATATCATGAAGTTGAAAAATACCTAGGGCCCAGTGGGAAGAGAGCTGGGTGTAGGGTCAGAGGACCTGCATTTGAATCCTGGTTCTGCTGTTTATCATCTATGTGACTGTGAGTGGGTCATTCAGAATCTCATTTCCTCATCTATAAAGTGAAGGGTGTTAGAAGTCTTATGGGGGACAACTACGTGATGCCGTAGTGCACAGAGTGCCCGGCCTGGAGTGGGGAAGACTTAACTTCCTGAGTTCAAATCTGGCCTCAGACACTTACTAGTTGTGTGAACCTGGGTAAGTCACTTAATCCTGTTTGCCTCAGTTTCCTCATTTGTAAAATAAGTTGGAGAGGGAAACAGCAAACCACTCCAGTAACTTTGCCAAGAAAATCCCAAATGAGGTCATGGAGAGTTGTACACTATTGAAAAACAAGACTTATCTAGCTTCTAAGGTCCCTTTCATTTCTGAAGTCTATGATTCTTACAGTCTGCTGTCATTCAGTCATGTCTGATTCTTCGTGACCCTATCGATCACTGCCCTTGGGGTTTTCTTGGCAACCATACTGGAGTGGTTGGCCGTTGTCTACTCATGTTCTCGTGATCTTGTCTAACCCAACGCAGGAATCCATTCTAAGTTCTAGTCATTATTCATTTATTGGGCATTTACTGTGTGCCAGGCACCTGAGAAATCATCAACTGGCCTCTGCTTTTTCTTATTATGGGAAGCTAACTATTTGAAAATAAGACCTGTTCAGTTGTCCAATATTACAGGTTAGTATTTTAAAAATTACAACGTGCGTGTGTGTGTGTGTGTGTATGCACACACAAATACACATACACACGTGTATATGCATACATATATATATACGTGCACATACATATATACATATGTATTTCTTCATTCAACCAAATATGCCACCCAGTAATTGCTACCCATTGATTACAGTTATGCCTTTGGGAGCAATAGAAATAAGTTGGTTCCCACTCCCGGGTGATAGTTAGTACTCAGGTATTTGAAAATTATCATAAATGTTGGGGAAGATGTGGAAAAATTGGAACACTAATGCATTGTTGGTGGAGTTGTGAAGGGATCCAACCATTTTAGAGAGCAATTTGGAACTATGCCCAAAGGGCTATAAAAATGTGCATGCCCTTTGACCCAGTAATAGCAATTCTAGGGCTATATCCCAAAGAGATCATAAAAATGGGAAAAGGACCCACATGTACAAAAAAATTTATAGCAGCTCTTTTTGTGATGGCAAAGAATTGGAAATTGAAGGGATGCCCATCAGTTGGGGAATGGCTGAACATGTTGTGGTATATGAATGTAATAGAATACCATTGTGCTGTGAGAAATGATGAGCAGGTGGATTTCAGAAAAATCTGGAAAGACTTGTATGGATTGATGTTGAGTGAAGTGAGCAGAGCCAGGAGAATGATGTACACAGTAACAGCCATGTTGTGCAGTGACTAACTTTGATACATTTAGCTCTTCTCAGCAATGCAAGGATCTAAGACATCTCCAAAAGTCTCATGATGGAAAATGCTATCCACATCCAAAGAAAGAACTATGGAGTTTGAATGCAGATTGAAGGCGTACTATTTGCTCTTTTTTTTCCTTCTGTTTTCTTTTGTTTCCTCTTTCTTGTGGTTCCTTCTATTGGTTCTAATTGTTTCTTACAACACGACTAATGTGAAAATATGTTTAATAGGAATGTATTTGTATATAGCCTATATCAGATTGCATGCTGTTTTGGTGAGGGAGGTGGGGAAGAAGGGGGAGAAAAATTTAAAACTCAAAAGCTTGTGGAAGTGATTGTTGATAAATCAAAATAAATTAATAAAAGTACTTTTTTGGGGGAAAAATTGTTATGATGTTCCTTCTAAACCTTCCTTTAGTCTGGAAGGTTAATCATCTCATATTCCTTCTGCCATTACTTATCCAGAAGGGTTTTTAGCATTCCCGCCATACTGGTTCCCTGCATGCATGCCATTTTCAGTGTCCCTCTTAAAATATTGAATTCAGAACTGAATAAACTGCTCCACATAGT
The DNA here is from genome assembly GCF_900497805.2 of Vombatus ursinus. Lineage (NCBI taxonomy): Eukaryota > Metazoa > Chordata > Mammalia > Diprotodontia > Vombatidae > Vombatus > Vombatus ursinus. Next base: position 2,766,511 of record NW_020950098.1, read on the forward strand.
TTATGTCCTGTACACAGCACAGTGGGACTTTTTCTTCCTTCTTTTGGATACTATTCTGCTATAGTTTAGCCTAAGAAAGCATCTGACAAGTGCCTTAACTTCTATTTAACTGTTATAACTTAAAAAAAAAATTAAACATAGTGGTTTTCAATTATCATTATTAAATCCCATGTTGTTGATTTCATCTCTCCTTTCTAGCTTGTTGAAATATTTATAAATCTTGATTTCATCATCTGACATATCCCTTCTAGGTTTGTGACATCCACAGATATAGAAAGGAAAGCAAAAAATGATAGTAACTTTTCTGGGGCAGGCCTAACTTAGGCCTGTCCAGTAATTCAAGCTCAGGATTAGAATTCGTGGAATACTTGAGGACCATAAAATACAATGAGAGTGACTTTACAAGCAACAAAAAAAATTAAAAGATAATATAATGTTAAATTATAAATTAATTATTTATTTTTATTATATTATAATTTATATAAATTTATATATAAATTCATATAAATTTATATTTATAAATTTAAATATATATTATATATTTATAATTTATATAAATTAAATATAATTGTTAGAAAATGGTAGTAATTCAGATAAAATGTCTACTTACCTCTACCTCTGCATTCACCATGGTAAACAGCCATATTAGAAAAGCATTCATTACATTCCATTGGGAATTCTGTTAAAACCTCTGACACCAATTCCCCATAGGCTGAACATTTTATGCCGTAGGTGGCAAGAAAACTAATTGCCTTCTTTCTCCCATTAAAGAATCGGTCTAGGCCTCCATAAAACTGGTGTTTTTCTTTCCACCACCACAACAAAAAAGTATTCCCAAATTAATTTGTTAAGTTATTTTGTGCAAAGCAGTGTACTAAGTGCTAGAGATATAAAGTTGAAAAATATGATATAATCCCTGCCCTCAACTACCTTACAGTTTACTAGGAGGCATACAACATATACATAAATATTATGTAAAAGCTGGTGTGAAAATGTGATATGGGCCACTAGGTGGTGCAGTAGATAAAGTGCCAGGTCTGGAATCAGGAAGACTCATCTTCCTGAGTTCAAATCTGGCATCAGACACTTACTAGCTATGTGACCCTGGGCAAATCGCTTACCCCTGTTTGCCTCAGTTTCCTCATCTGTAAAATGAGCTGGAGAAGGAAATGTCCAACCATTCCAGTATCTTTGCCAAGAAAACCCCAAATGGGGTCACAGAGTCAGATGACTGAAAAACAACTTAACAACAACAACCTCCATAGTGTGATAGGGGCAAAGGAGAGTTCCAGGAAAATTTGAGGAAAGAACATGATGTTTGTTTTTAGTAAATGATACTGCTTTTCCTTTTTACTTGTTTTGAAATATTGTTTTCATAAATGTGACCCTCCAAATAAAGTTATTATTAAAGTTTTTTTAATAAAATTATAACAATATAATCTTAGTGTTTGATAACAATTATTTTTTTTTCCTTTGTCTTGTTTGAAATAAAACTCCCTTTCACCATTTTATTCAGTCCTGTACCAACTGAACCTGAGGGCATTGGTGTAACTATCAGAAATGGAAGAAACACTGTTTACCTGCCAGATAACCAATTCTAACCTTTTGAGGGTAAGACTAGACCTCATTTCTTGGTTTAGAATGAGTGCTGGCTCTGGATTCAGCAGGGCTCCTTTCAGGTCATAGCTTGGCTTCTGCGTCTTTGCCCTGATGCTCATGATCTGTAGGGCCTCAGACAAGTCACTTAAATTCTCTGGGCCTCAGTTTCTTCATTTGTAGAATGAGAGTATTGGACTAACTGTCCTAAATCCCTTCCAACTCTGGGCCTCTGATCCTGTCATCCTTTTTTTTTTTTTTTTTTTTTTAAGGTTCGTAGACTGTACGAAGAAACAAGGTCTAGGCTATAATCAGTGATTCTAAGTGTAGGTACCTGGGCTACTACCCTGGGCAGCTCAATTACGTGAATGAATTGAAAAAATTCACATCAATCTGAAAGACTTTATCAAATGATTTCCAAACCCTTTGATAACGTCTTTTGGGTTATACATATCAGCTAGATGGAGAAATGTGAGCTATCGTTAGCACAGTAACTACTATATTATAATATAATTATATATTCCAAATCCAAATTATATAATAACTAATTACCCTACACTGGGAACAATATAAAGAACAAATGGAGTAGATGTGTATAATAATATATGTACATGTACATGTGTATGGGTATAATAATATATAATAATATAATGATTTGGAACTAGTTAAGTGGCTGCGCACAAAGATTAATCATTAATGGTTTAATGTCGCATTGGAAGGAATTGACCAGGGTAGTGGCCCAGGTGCATATGCTGCTTAACATTTTATCAGTGATGTGATAATACATTTATCAGATTTACAGATGACACAAAACTACAGAGAGTGATAGTGAACATATTCTGAGACAGGTTCAGAATTTTAAAAAATCTTGAGAGGCGAGAATGTTGGGTTAATCAAATAAAATGGTATTTAATAGGGATAAATCTGAATTCTTAAAATTAAGCTGAAAAACTAACTTAACAAGTATAAAGTGGGGAGATGCAACTAGATAGTGATTCATTAGTTTGTTTTACTAAGCTACCAACTCACTGTGAGTCAACAGTACAATATGGCAGACAGGAAAGATGTATTTTCCAGGAGTAGGGAGCTGACAGTTTTGGATACCCCATTTCAGAACACTGATAAACTGGAGAGTGCCCAGAGGAGGACCGTCATAAAGGTGAAAGGTTATAACTTCATGACATACAAGGAAAGGTCATGTTGAAGGAGCTATAGAAGATTAGCCAGGAGAGGGGAAGAGCTGGTCTCAGAAAGATGATGGGAAAGGACATGGTGAATGAATTAATTAAAAAGAATTTATTAAACATTTATGTCCATCGAAAAGATAAAACAGCTTGTACTCTCAAAGAGCTTCTATGATTAGTTGTTGTTTGATTATTTTTCAGTTGTGTCCTACTCTTCGTTACCCTGTTTGGGATTTTCTTGGCAGAGATACTGGAGTGGTTTGCCATTTCCTTCTCTACCTCATTTGACAGATGAGGAAACTGAGGCAAACAGGGTTAAGTGACTTGCCCAGGATCATATAGCTAGTAAGTGTCTGAGGATGGATTTGAACTCATGAAGGTGAGTCTTCTGACTGGACGCCTGGCGCTCTGTGCACTATGGTGTTAAATAGCTCTTTATATGACAGAGGTCTTCATAGATTTGAGTGGCTACCACAGGGAAGAGGAATTTCTTCATGGCCTCAGAAGGTAGGACCAGGATCAAAGAACAGAAGTTTTAGAAAGACAGATTCTGCTTTAGGGTAAGGCCAGACTTCCTAACAAGTAGATTGATTGGAAAATGGAATGGGTTGCCTCAGGAATAAGATATTCTTCCTTCCCTGGAGGTCTTAAAGGTAGTGTAATGGATAGAGTGCTGGGCCTTGCATCAGGAAAACCTGAATTCAAATCCAGCTACAGATACTTACTAGCTGTGTGACCCTGGGCAAGTCACTTAAATTCTGTATGCCTCAGGTACCTCATCTGTGAAATGGGGATAGTATCAGCACTCACCTTACAAGGTTGTTTTAAAGATCAAATAAGATGATAATTGTGAAGTGTTTAGCAGAGTGCCTGCCACAAAGTAGGTGCTTAATAAATGATTATTTCCTTTCTTCCTTAAAACGAAGACTATATGGTCATTAGTGGGATATCGTGTAGAGAGGATTCAGATATAGGATAGATTTGGTGGCCTTTGAGTACCCCTCTAATTCTGCAATTCTGAATTTGTGTATGAAAGTGGTTGTTATAGTTTTTTTTTTTTAATTGCTAGGATTGACGTTCTGGTAAGGGAGTTTTGTTTTTTTTTTTGTTTTTTGTTTTTTTAAAAAACACAGGAGGTGGCAAGCATTAAAAAAGATAATGCATAATGTGCAGTCAGCATTCTCAAAGCTATTGTGTGTCACTGACTCAGTTCCTTATAGACCCTGTGTTCTGGAAGTGGAGTGTGTATGTCCTTGACTTGTGCCCAAGCTGGGAAAAAAATGCAATAATTGTTCCATAGAATAATTAATTCCTTTTGGGGAATTGGCAGGGAAGGGCGTGGCTGGAAATGTGTGTGTGTGTGTGTGTGTGTGTTTTAATCCAACAGATATTTCCGAGTCTGGGTTATTTTGGTTGTTGGAGCATTGTTGGATATGTTTCTCACTAGTCTGAGTACGTCCTCTTTTAATGCAGATTTCAATCCTTTCTCATCCAGTGAAGTTTTAGTCAACGTCTTTCTATAAATTCTCCATAGCTGAACTGCCCAAAGCTCAGGAGAACCATTTTCTATTTTTAAAAACATTTCAGGGATAGCAATGCCCTTGTCTTCTCATGTTTACAACATGACTAACCCAACCCCTTTTGGGTTGGTCATATGTGTCTAAGGCGAAATATGTCATAAGGAATAGAAACTTACCTAGTTAGAGATTTTTACTTTACTTTTAGGTAAAGCAGAGGTTAAAAAAAAACAACCTGTTTGCCTCAGTTTCCTTATATGTAGAATGAGGATAGTAATAGCACCTACCTTGCAGGGTTGTGAGGATCAAATAAGATAATGATTGTAAAGTGCTTAGCAAGGTGCTTGGCACATAGTAAGCATTGTATAAATGTTAGTTGTGATGATGATGACGCTTCCCTCGATGGAAATATGTTAGTGAGTGCAGTGCTACTGGTCACATTCCTTCCTTTGAATCTCTCTCACTATTATATTAACAAGGCATTGCTCTTCCGGTGACCTAGAAGGCCTCCAATACTGATGCTATCCTTTTATTCTGACATAAATTTTTTTAAAGAAACTATGCCAAGAAAATACTACATTTTGTTATGTGTATACTTTGTTCTTTATATCATTCCTATTGTAGGAGAATTACTTAGTAGTAGTAGCAATAATAAGAATAATAATAGGAATAAGAATGATAGCTAACATTTATTATCTCATTTGATCTTAACAACCCCGGGAGGTAGGTGCTATTAATATCCTCATTTTACAGAGGAGGAAATGGAGGCAATCAGAGGTTAAGTGACCTGCTCAGGGTCACACAGCAGATAATTGTCTGAGGTTGGATTTGAACCCAGGTCTTCCTGATTTCCTGGCATTCTATCCACTGTACCACTAGTCACTGTCAAAGGCATCATTTAGTTGCTGAAGCAACACAGGCAACTGAGAGGTTAACTTCATCAATGTTGGAATAGAAAATAGAATTGGTTGTTTCTGTCTTCAGTCCCTCAGTTCACTACCTAATCCCCTGGGTGATGCCCGCTCTTACATCATTAACTTTCTTAATTCCCTCAGGTTTATCATTCCTTGTGTTGATGACTGGAGTATTTATTACTATGGAAACCATAAGCAAAGTGACACAGCCTAAGCAATATGAGTTTCAGCATCATCGGCTGAGCTTGGCTTTCTGTCAGTGCACACACTAGAAATGACTCCTGTTGTTGTGAAAACATCTCAATTAACAATAATGGCAATAATGGAAAAAAACAAGTTTGGGATTGGGTGACTGGTAAAAAGAGCTTGGAAAAATAATAATTCCATTAAGGTTCTTCAGAAAGTACAGGGCCTTCCCTAATAATGATGGGGGAAGTCCCTGTTTCTAACTCTTCAATGGAACACCAATGGGGTACAGAGAAACAGTAGATATGTACCCCTCCCCCCATAAAAAGATGTATAAATCTTCTTAGCCCTTACTCTTATGTTCTCTGCTGTCTACTCTGGCCACTTTACTGTTCCTCACAAAAGGCATTCCATGTTCCAACTCTGAGAAATTTTCACTGACTCTCCCCTTTGCCTGGAATTCTCTGCTTCCTTATCTCTACCTCTTGCCTTCCCTATTTCAAGTCTCAGCTAAAATCCTCCCTTCTCTGACAAGCCTTCCCTGATCTTGTTAAATGGTTATACTTTCCCTCTGTTCAATTTATCCTGAACCCAACTTGTTTGTACTTAATTGTTTGCCCATTGTCCTCCCCCTTTAAACTGTAATCTCCTTGAAAGCAAGAGCCTTACTTTGCCAGTGTCTGGTATATAGTAGGTACCGAATAAATGCTCATCGATTGAGTACAAGTGTGTTGATCATTGCACACGGGGTTACATTGAAATCTACTGGGATATCTGGATACATGTGAGCCCCCAGCTGGAAGTCCTTCTCCCTCACTTATTTATTTAAAATTTTAAGCGATTTCCCCAAACTATTTTTAGAGTCCTCTTTGTATAAAATTTCAAAATATCTCTCCCCCTCCCTCGCCTCCCGCCCTGGTAGATTTTTGGTAGCAGCTAGGTGGAGTACTTGGCCTGGAGTCAGGAAGACCTGAGTTCAAATGCAGCCTCAGACACTTACTAGCTGTGTGACCCTGGGCAAGTCATTTAACCCTGCCTGCCTCAGTTTACTCATCTGTAAAATGAGCTGGAAAAGGAAATGTTAAACTACTCCAGTGTCTTTGCCAAGGAAATCCCAAACGGGGTCACGGAGAGTCAGGCACGACTGAAAAACGACTGAACAAACAAAAGAGTAGATCATTTAGTCAGTATTATTGTGCATGTGGTTCCATGACTCTTCAAGGACATAGGAATAATTATTCATTGTTAAAGTAAATTGATTCTTGCTTTAGGAGCCCACTGGACACGAACATTTGTTGGGAATTATTTGTGTTCATTTTTTGACCTTCACTCCAGTGGGCCGTGGTGGTTTTAATAAGGTGCATCACAAATGAGTCATTACAGTGCTAAAGTGGTTCAGGAGAAGGTTATAAATTTGAGATTCAGTTTTAAAATGTTATCTGGCTACAGCATGAGAACATCTGCATGATGTCACTGTGTGGTTTCAGCCAAAGAGAGACCCGCTGACATCACGGCCATGCTGCTGCATCTCCACTGACATATAGAAATCATTTGCTTGTCTCTTGCTTCAGTGATTACGTAATTTCTTACATACTAACTGCAATTTCAGTGGAATAGGGGGAATTTGATAACTTTTTACTATATTAATCTCACCAAAGGTCAACTGCACTGATTCAAACCATTTTTTAGAATGTTGGGAAGGTTATTTGCCAGGAAAGTAAAGAATGTTATGGAAAATTCTCCCTGGATTATTTTTGTTTAGTTAGACTTTTCAGAAAATAACTCTAATGCATGCTTTCGAGGACAAATCACTCTAAAAGCAATTTATTATATAGAATGCCTAAATAATTAATGTAGATTTGTCTAAGCCCCTCCTCCCCTTCTCCCCCAGGATTGGTAACCTAAATATACACACACAACCCAGAGTCACATGGGTGACTGGTTTCTGCTTTGGTGTGCCTCATGACAAGACGAGTTGGCATAGAATCACATTTGTTGTTGTAGCAGGAAAAAAAAAGGCTGAATTCCACAAAGGGAAGATTTGAACAGAGTATTTTTTAAAATGGGTAATTCATTTTAAACATTTATATTTAGATATCTCTTTGAGCTGGGTTCTTTAAAAGTTTTTATGGATACCAACAATAAAAAAAAATCATCTAGTAACTATATATGTATTGTTTTGTTATGTCACATAGCATGCATCATACATCATTGTATGTAAAATATATCTACATTAATCTATATATAGATATATGTCTACATATGGGTGTGTCTATGTATCTGTGTTGATGTGGACACATATACACATGTAAATCTATAGACACACATACATTTATATGTAGGCTTATATAGATACAGATGCATATATATGTGTCTATATAGCTAGATATAGATAAATATATATGTGTATCTATAGAGCTAAATAGAGATACATATATGTATGTATGTGTTTATATATATGTGTGTGTGTCTACATAATCATTTATTCATCATTTAAATGCCATCCCTTCCTTCCTTCCTTC
>NW_020950098.1:2774439-2947263 GCF_900497805.2 Vombatus ursinus
TTCCTTCCTTCCTTCTTCCCTTCCTGGCCATTGCCAGTCATCTTGACTTAAGACTTGCCACTGGACTCTGATGATCAGAGGAAAGAGTGAGGCTGATGACTTTGCACAGCTCTGTTCCACTTGAATCCAGTTCATTTGCAAGTCAAGACATCACCCTCCTGATATCATTGGTCCTCTTCAAGAATGAAGGACCAGCAGCAACATATGGGCTCTGGATTCCTACCTCTGACTCAACTTCTCAGTGCCATCAGGTAACTCCCTCACACTCTAAGTTGCATAGAAGGTCTTCATTGGTGGATTGTTAGAATGGGTTTCTTCACTGAGGAGTACACTATACTAATGAAATCACAGCTCCAGTCCCAATCCTATTCATTTTCAATTTATTTTTTAAATGTATGTATATATCAAGAGATACATACCTACACATATGTAGCTGTGTATGCATCCACCTATATTTCTATGTATACATAACATATACATTTTTGAATATATATGTATATGATATCTTGTCTCCCTTTCCATTAGTAGTATGTAAATCCTTAAAAGCTTTTTTCCCCAAACATCTCTATACTTAGCCCAAAGCTTTGCAAATAGTATGCTATCTTTTAGCAAGCACACTGCAAAAATCTGTGCAAAACACCCTTGATTCATTTTGATGATGCTTCCCTTTTTTATAGAGGAGAAATCTGAGGCAGAAGGTAGTTGTAACTTCCCAGTAGGTCTCTTTTTTTTTTTTTTCAGTTCTCAATTTTTAAGGCTAAATATTTAAAACTCATCTGTACAATCCTAACTTTTAGTCTACGAGTAGATTTCTCATAATAGGTCTCGAGTTGAGATCAGACTTCTTTTTAATGGTTAGTATCCATGTAGTAATTGATAGATAATAGTTCTCTTGGATTGTAACTGATGCAGTGTTAAGTACAATGAGTTTGCTGTCAACAGATTTAGGTTAGAGCCCCGACTTTTATTAATTGATAACTTTAGATAATTCTCTTCAACTCTTTGAGACTCAACTTACTCATCTGTTAAATAAGGATATTTTCTCTACCAACCTCACAGGGATGCCTTGAGAACAATGCTTATAAGCATAAAACTATGTAAAGTGGTGTATTATTACAGTTGTGTGGTTATACACAACTTCCTGGGATCATTTGCAATCAGATGAGCTTCTAAAGCTTTCATGAGTTGCATGCATTAAAATAATTAACATATTTGTCAAAATGTCAAAGACTTCAATATATCTTTTCCCATATCTTAGTTGTCTATTACCATTGTATTTACATACTGTATTAGTTTTCAGTCTTTAGCATTTGAGCTATTATTAATTTTTGCTAATTTCCAAAGCAATTAGATCACTTGATGAGTGACTTAGTAGTTGAACTAATCTTATTATAGTTTAACATAACTAATTTTCATTATTTCACTTTCTAGTCAATATTTCAAAATGAAAACTCTTAGCATAATACAATTCTGATAATTAAAGTAATCTATTATGTCTGTTTTATAATAACCCCCAAACTTAATGGAACAAAAGAGCTAGAATAAATAATTTGGTACATATGAGTCCTTTTCCTCTTTCTTCAGTGTCTTGGAGGTGTTGACCTAGTAGTGGAATTACTGGGTCAAAGAGTATGAACAGTTTAATAGCTTTTGGGGCATAGTTCCAAATTGCTTTCCAGAATGTCTAGACCACAGCTCCACCAACAGGGTATAGTTTAGCTATTTTCCCACATCCCCTCCAGCATTTATTATTATCCTTTTTTGGTCAACTTTTACCAATCTGATGGGTGTGAGGTGGCACTTCAAAGTTGTTTTAATTTTCATTTCTCAAATTATTAATGATTTAGAACGTTTTTTTCATGACTATCGACAGCCATATCCTTTGACCATTTATCAGTTGGAGAATAAGGCCAACTCTTCTAAAATGCACCCTTGATTTCACTCCCTTTCATGTTCTCCAGAAGACTGTTCACACTATTGCTTTCTCTCTAATTTTCAACCTTCCCCTATTTACCATTTCTTTCTTTGCTGCCTATATACCTGTTCATGTCTCTCCATCCTTAAAAAACCCTCACTTAATCCTACCTTAAACTACCATCCTATATTAATTCTCCTTTTTTCACCTAAGCTTTTTGGGAAGAAGCTGTCCATACTCAGTGCCTTTGCTTCTCCTCTCAGTTTCCTAAGCCCTCTGTGGTCTAGCTTCCATCTTTGTCATTGACTGAAATGTTACCAGTGATTTCTCAATTGCCCAAACCAATGGTTAATGTTTCAATTCTCATAGTTCTTAACCTCGCTATAGCACTGGAAGTTGTTGATCACCATCTCGTCCTCTATTCTGTCTCTTCTCTGGGTCTTTGTGACAATGATTTCTTACATGTCTGATAGCTGCCGAGTTTCTTTTGCTGAATCTTCGTATCATTCCCATTAAGACTGTGTGAGCTTCTTGAGGGTAGGAACTGTCTTTTTTCCTTTCTATCTTCAGTGCTTAGCACAGTGCCTGGCACATAGTAGGTGCTTAATAAATGCTTATTGAGTAATTGCATTCTTTTGTCTACTGTAAATGCCCAGATTAACTATAAAGGCCATATGAAGAAAGATGCTATCTGCATCCAGCGGAAGAACTGAGAAATAGAAGTATGTATAGAATAATTTTACATATATATGTATGTGCATGTATATATAATATGTATATATGTAGGTGTGTATATATATGTATATGTGTGCATATAGACACACATACATACAGACGCACATACCTATTTGTGTTTACTAGAAGCCAAATCTAGGGTGGGGAGAAGAGAGGGAAAAAAAAAAAGAAAAAAATTTACATGATTTTGTTATCTATTTGAAAGGAATAGCAAGTTGTGCACAGTAGGTTTGCAGTTTCATGTACAATTATCTTTTTATTATACTATATTGTAGAAATGGTTTTATTCCATAAATTAAAAATAAACTTAAAATAAATGCTTATTGGTAGACTGACTAAAAGTGAGTGGTGTCACTCGAGCCTCACTAGTAAACCGTCTTCTCTTTTCTCACAGAACTCTCACATTGCCAACATGTGGATCATTCCAGGATCTGTATCTCCAGCTCATCTCTCTGTAGTCCTACATTACTATTGCCTATTGGACATTTCTAATGGGATGTCTTGGAGGCATCTTGAACTCAGAACATCCAAAAAAGAAGACATTTTTTTCTCCCCAAGCAACTCACCCCTTTTCCAAAATTCCCTGTTATTATCAAGAGCATCACCATAATTCTACTCACCCAGGCTTGCAACTTTGATGTCAGCTACTCTCCTTACTTTTATTCGATTCCTATATCCAATCAGTTCAATTTTTTTGTTTATACTTTCAAAACATCTTTTATATGTGCCTCCATCTGTCCACCCACAGTTACAGTGGTTCAGGCACTCATCACTTCTTGCTGTCTAATGAGGGGGTACAGGTAGGTGGTGCAATGGATAGAACACTGGCCCTGGAGTCAGGAGGACCTGAATTCAAATCTGGTCTGAGACACTTAATAGCTGTGTGACCCTAGGCACGTCCTTGATTGCCTCCAAAAAAAAAAAAAGCCTTGTAATCAATCTCCTTTCCACTTTCCCCTCCCCATTCCATCTTCCACATCACTGCCAAAGCAATTTTTAAAAAGAGTTGGCTTGAACAAGTCACCCCACTACTCAATAAACTCCAGTGACTCCCTCTACGGTCAGATTTAAAGTCTTTTGTATGGCATTCAAAGAGCTTCACAACTGGGCCCCTTCCTACTTTTCATTTGCTTCTCATGTTCCATGATCCAATTAGTGTTGCCTATTTGCTGTCCTTACACACTGATGTTCCACCATCTGTCTGCACCTTTGTCCTTATGCCTGGAATGTTATCCCATCTCTACCCCTTAGAATCTCTGACTTCATTTAGGAGTCAACTTAAATGTTGTATTTTGCAAGAGGCCTTTACCAGTTCTCATTTTCTAGTATCTTCCTTTGTAAGGTTACCTTTATATGTATATGATCCATATGTAACTTTAAGTATACATATGTGTGTCCTCTCTCTCTCTCTCTCTCTATGTATGTATATATACGTATATATACACACATATAAAACCCACACATATATACACACACATATATACACATATATGTGTGTGTATATGTGCATACATACACATACACACATGCCCACAGACATTTATGTGGTCTTCCCCATTGGAATGTAAGTTCCTTGTGGGTAAGGACTATTTTTGTAATTTTTTTTCTTAGTAAAAACACGGTCCCTGACATATAGTAAGTGCCTAATAAATGTTTGTTGGTTGATTGAATGGTGGACTTTTTACCTCATTGGCCTCACATAGTCTCATGGTGGCTGATGGCTGCCAGGCATGTACTCTCTACTGGCTGATGGATAGATAACTCCTGGTGAAGGATGGATAAATTACTTCCTTGGTCTCCCACGATCTCATGTTGGTTTATGGATGCTAGGCACGTAATCTCTGCTGGGCATTACTCCCTATTACCTCGTCTTGAATTGTCTCTTCGGGACTGGTCCAATTTCTCTTTTATCATAGCCACCAGACACAGCTAACAAAAGCCAGGCAGAGCGACCCCAGTTTAAAAGTATTTTCTTTTAATTCTCACAGGTGGAAATTACAGCCCTTTGTTACAGATAAGTAAAGTAGACGTAGACTATTCTTAAATACTCCCTGGTTTAGCATGCAAATGTTTTGAGACACGGCAAAAGCTAAGCTTTGGAGGCAAGGTCATTGCGACCATATTTGTACTTTGTTACATCCGTTATTTTTGGTGCTATATTTTTTTTTTGCCAAAAACTACTAAAATTTTTTGTTTCCTTATACCTGAAACCCCATAGCTCCTAGAAGAATAACTGTTATCAGCATCTCAGTTTCTTCATCTCCAAAATGGGGGGGAGGATTTCTTCCTGTTCAAAATCTTATAATCCTTTCATAGGAATTAACTTCTAGCCAATTTTTTTCATCTGCATCTTGGTGTGAATGAATTTTGTATCTTTTTTCTGAAAGGATATAGGCAGGAGTGGGGAACTTGTGGCTTGGAGGTCACTTGTGGCCTTCTAGGTCCTTGGGTGAGGCCTTTTGACTGAGCCAAAATTTTACAGGACAAATTCTTTTATTAAGGGGATTTGTTCTGTAAAGTTTGGATTCAGTCATAGAGCAGCACCTGAGGACCTAGAGGGCCACATGTGGCCTTGAGGCTGCAGATTCCCCACCCCTGAGTGTTTAAGAGCAGTAGAATCTTGAAGAGGGTGAAGCAAGGTTTGCTAGCTTGAGAATGAGGATAAAAGGGCAAAGAGCAAGGAATTGAAGGTGCTGGAGGAAAAAATTGCCTCTTTTATAGTTTTGTCTAGGGTGGACCCAGCCAAAGTAATCTTCTCTCTCCTCTTTTCTCCCACCTCTTCCCTCAATCACCATGCACAGTAGTCTGTTTGAATTAGAGGTAGAAAAGTTCATTTTTTCACAACACATATAAGAAAAGGTTACTTTAGGCTGAATCTATCAAGATCTGTCCACTAAAAACACATTTTACATGAAAATAACTAAAAATAATTTGTAACGTTAAGAGGAATTTTTGCAATGCTCCTTTGAGAGTGGGGCCAGTGACACAGGTGAGGACATTTGAAGCATATTAAGTACTCTAGCAGAAGAATTCAGGAATATTGGCTGTGAGTTGTTAGAAGCCTGTGTGCTTCCTATCCTTGCAGTATTATACTTACAATGGGACACCAAGAAGTCATTTTAGCTATTTGAAATCATACAGGGTAGGGGTATAAACTAGTAACTTGTCCTTTCTTATTAGATTGATTAGAGTAGTCATGGCCTCCAATAGGTCTTATTGATCACATTGAGGAGATGGCTTTCTGTCATGAATAAGATATGACTCTCTCATTTAAAATGGGACGATACCTTGGAAAAGAGCCTTCTTCATTGACTTTTAAATCTTAGACAGTGCCTAGGACTTAAAATAGTGTTGAACTGCATTATTATCCATTTCTAAAAAAGAGCCCTAAATGTGCATAGAACACCCAAATATGTTAAGGGTTATTGCTAAGTCTTGTTGATAGATAATTGGTGGAAAATGTAGGTCTCAATTCTATTTAAATGCATAATCATTCTATTTTTGGAATCTTTTTTGCTTTTTATTGTAGTATTCTTTCAAATTCTTCTATGAATTCAAGGAACCACTCTGTAGTTATAGTATTGAAGTTTGCTTCTGTGGAAGAAGGGCCTACAAGAGTTCTTGTTCATAATACCATGATATAACTTGATTGCTTTTTTTTTTTGTTTTTTTTGGCTAGGCAATGGGGTTAAGTGACTTGCCCAGGGTCACACAGCTATTGAGTGTTATGTGTCTGAAGCTGGATTTGAACTCAAGTCCTCTTGACTCCAGGGCAAGTGCTCTATCCACTGTACCACTTAGCTGCCCCTTATAACTTGATTCCTTATGTGTGGAAGGGACCCTGGGTTCCCAAAGACTATAGAAGGGTAGTACAGGTTCTCACAGGCACTACTAAGCTAGAAGGACTTTGAGTATGGACCTGGTGACAGACTGTATGATGTTGGTCATCTGAGGAGCAGCCTAACGTAGTATGAAGCAGCTCATTCCCAAGTGGTAGGGGTTTTTGTTTTATTTTAGTATGGTAGTCACAGATCTAGCATGGTGTAATGTAGAGTGAACCAGCCTTGGAGTCAGTAAGTTCTGTCTCTGAAACATACCAACTGTTTGACCATGAGCAAGGTTCTTAAGAACATACATTATAGATGAACTGTACTTAAGCATTAGTGAAGTTTCCATTCTGGGTGTTCCTTCAATTACAATAATCACTAGTACAGTGCCACTTTCCCTCCCCAAAGATAAATCCACAATCTCAAAACTACCAAATGGCACTCAGCCCTATGTAGCATATATGTGTGTGTATGTATATATGTATATGCATGCATGCATGCATGTATGCATATTTGTGCCAATGCTAGAGCGCTGGGAAGAGTGAGGAGTACTAAGAATTTCCAAGTCCTTAGACTCTAAAAATGCTAATGTAATTTATGCAACTTTTAATGCACATTCTTTTTCCACTGTTCTCATGACATTGCATTGCCATCATCCTTTGAGTTTGAAGCCTTCAGCCTCTGTTTTTCCTTGATACACATTAAGAATTTTATACTTATTGAGTCCCAATGACATTTTGATACTATCAGAGAAAGATTCCATGAGATGAAGAAGCTATGTAATTTGTTGTCCGTTCTGTCTCCCCCCAGCCCCTGTGGAGCTAAGAACTCAGTGCCATTCATGTATGCCAAGCATTTAAAGTGTTTTGGTTTGGCTACTTTAGTTTGGAAGCCATACTTAATCCTGTTTAGGAAATATGATAATGTATATAAGGCTAGACAGAACCAAATACCTCCCTGAAAAATGCCACATTTATATGAATTGTTCTTCATATGATTCTGTTGACGGCATATTTTAAGTAGAATTTTCCAGGTAGACATCAAGTACTTTAATGTTCTTACTGTATTTGGGTCCATTTTATGTAGTTACATTATGTGAATGGCTTTAAGTGCAGAACTGAGTCAAAGGCTTTGCAATACTTGACCAAGGCAATATGTACAATACGGCCCTTTTGAGCAACTTGTTTAGTAATTACTGAATTAAGTTGCTCTTTATATCCCTGAAAATTTTTATCATACCCTCTTTGCTTTTTAACTAATATATCATTTTCTTCTTAATGTTTATAGATTTTTTTTAGTGACAAGTTGTGAATGCTTTGTGTAAAATACTTAATTGACTTATTGTCAATTATTGTGTGAAGTATAAAACATAATCAAGTATTGTGTAAAATACTTAATTGACAATTAAATACTTAACTGACCTACATTTGGAAGTGTCTTTGGTGTCTTATCCTTTTCTAATGAAAACATGGTGCCTTCTGTTACAAAAGGTGTGGTCAGACTTAGATCTAAGAGGAAATTGATAAAGAGCGTGGCTAGTAATTTATTTATCTCTGTGTTTCTCAAGCCTCTCTCTTGAGGTTTTTGAATGGTGTTGAAATGTTAATTTTATTCTTGCCTTTCCTTTGATTCCTTGTATCTCCTTAACCTTTTGACTTTTAATTTCACTTGATGATTAAGGGAATCTAGAATTTCTAATGGGCAGCTAGGTGGTATAATGGATAGAGTGCTGGGTCTGGAGTCAGGAAAACTCATCTTTGTGAGTTCAAATCTGGTCTCAGACACTTAAGAGTTGAGTGACCCTGGGCAAGACATATAACCCTGTTTGCCTCAGTTTCCTCATCTGTAAAATGAGCTGAAGAAGGAAATGGCTAGCCATTGCAGTATCTTTTGCCATGAAAATCCCATATAGGGTCACAAAGAGTGGGACATGACAGAAATGACTGAACAACAACAGAATTTCTTACATGCTTTTGACTTCTGGCTTCCTTCCTACATAACTCTCTTTTTTTGTTACCTCTCATTGGACTCCATGATCTTCAGGTTTCCCCCTCTTATCATGATTGTTATTCCTGTTGACAAAATGCAGTCAGAATCCCTTGTCTCTAGCCCATGAAATCTCTTCCTAGGTTTATTATGAGATAGCACTGGCCCATAATGAACGTGTTCTTGTCTCCAGTCCATTTCATGTTCGCTAATGCTTTGCCTATGTTGATAGTGCCATCTGCACTAAAGCATTACCAGAAAGTATAGTCTCTGTTTCTGATTTGTTCTGGTTCTTCTTGCTTTCATGTAGTATCAGAATATGAATGATGAGGGGCAGCTAGGTGGCGCAGTGGATAGAGCACTGGCCCTGAAGTCAGGAGGACCTGAGTTCAAATCCGACCTCAGACCAAACACTTGACATGTACTAGCTGTGTGACCTTGGGCAAGTCACTTAACCGCGATTGCCTCACAAAAAAAAAAAAGAATATGAATGATGTCACTAGCTCAGCCATCCTTGTTGTCAAGCTGATCATCACAATGGTTTTGAAAATGGCCGGAAAATAACTCTTTGCTGCCCTATTTCTTTGACTCTTAGGAGCACTTACTTAAATAGTTAATCCATTTAGCGGTGTCACCAGGGTCCAGTTTGCCAGAATTTCAGGGTCCTTGTAAGACCTTCACAGCTACTGTAATGCTTTTCTGGCATACCAGAGTTCCCACTATACGTTGCCCTGCCTGGCATTCCCCTACATCACCCACCCTCACAACATGGATGATTGATTGGACTTGGAGATAGTTATTATTGTTATTATTACTGGGTATCATTGTAAGCATAATCATAAGATGCTTTCATCTTATCTGCCAATCTCTAATTCTTCTAGCCTATTATATACTTGACAAGATTCCAATTAAATCAGCGTATTTGATGACTTCAGTGCCAAAGTGAACAGAAGGAAAGAAGACAAAAACTGTTGGAAAATGCCATTTGTGATCTAAAAATCAAAGGCTTGTAGACTTCTCAGAAGCTTCACACCTTCATATCATGAATACTTTCTTCAAGGAGAGAGTTGGAAGGGGCTAAATAGCGCAAGGTACACACTTCACAAAAAAAGGAAGGGATGAGAAAATGCGCGGCATTAAAGCATCTTCAGTTGAACCTGTTTTAAGCAAGAAGTTAACTCCCCTCCCCCTCCAGTTTTAACTGGACAAAACTAAAGATATTGATTCTCTTTCTGTTTCCTAGAAAAGTTTGGCCAATATAAAACTAGAGGTCAAGAAACCAAACGAGGCCAGAAACCACTTTGTCCAGCAAACACCTAATCCTGAGATGGAGAGGCAAGACAGCAAAAGCAATTTCTTTCTCTTATTGGGTGTGAGTTATACTCTTAGTTTTGTACTTGTGAAATAAGATGTTCCATTCTCTCTCTTTTACCCTCCTTTGATTGTATTGTTTTTTGAGTTGAGAGAGGGATCTAAGATATCTTGTTGTTCAATCTCCTACCCCGGATGAGAATTTTCTCTGCAACATTTTTGATAGTGATGTTATAGCCTCTGCTTGAACACAAAGGAAACTCCTTACCTTACAAGGTTTATTATTATCTTTCTGTTTATTCACATTTCTGATTACTAGCACATTCTTCCTTATGCTAAGCCAAAATCTCCCCTTCTTCAACATCTAGTCCTAGGTTTGCCCTCTGGATCTATCCGTAATACCTTTTCCAGGTAGTGGACTTTGAAAATTTTCATTTATTTGAAAGACTGTGTCATCATCACTTCCTTCCCCTCTCAAATCTTTTATTCTCCTCTCCAGACCTTGGTTATTTATAGCCACTTTGGAGATTTCCTCCCCATTTTGTAGATTCCTGTTTGTGACTGGCCCTTTCCAAATGGAGTGTTCAAAAGTGAACATCATTTTCCAGCTCTGACTAATATGAGCACAGTGGGTCTTTTCCTTGTTCTGGTCACTATATCTATTGATACTAGATCGTAATAAAAATTAGTTCCCAGAACGAAGAAAAGTAATTGAAAAAAGAAAAAAAGAAAAAAATGAGTGCATTCCCTTTTTTCTCCGTAATAACATCCCACTATTGGCTCATACTGAGCTTGAAGTCAGCTAAAAAACCCTTAAGTTTCTTGTGTATGAGCTTCTTAGTCGTCCCAATCTATTTATATAATTGATGTTTCTAACTAAAGTTCAGAACTTTATATTTCATCTTATTAAATTTTATTTTGTCTTAGCACCACTGTTCATTTTCTGAGGTCTTTCTGAATCCTGATTCTCACATCCAGAGCATGAGCTATCCTGCCTGTTTTATGACCTATGAGACTGGTGGGAAGTTTAGTTGGGAGGGGCCTTTGAATTGGTAGAACTGTCCTGTCCCTTGTTTTCTTAAAAATTCAGCTTAAAGGCCACCTTTCTACATGAAACCTTCCCTGACTCCCCCCCCCCCCCCACAGCTAACAGTGCCTTACATTCCAAAATTTCCTTTCCTTGAGTTCATTTGGTATATACTTCTGTAAGACGTATTATCTTTCCATCTTAGAATGTAAGCTCATTGAAGGCAAGGACTGTTTCATTTTTGCCTTTATAACCCCTATTCCTTAAACAGTTCCTGGCAGAGAGTAGATGTGGAATATATGCTTGATTATTGCTTGATTGACATTTTATTAGTATTAGCTGTATGATTCCGTATGATCGATGAGAAAGTAATTTTGCTTCTGTGATGAGTTTCCTCATCTGTAAAATGGGGAAATGAAAACTTGTACAACCTGACAAGCTTGTTGTCCTTTGCAAACCTTAGAGTGCCATATCGATGTGAGTTATCAGAAAATCTGATAAGCAGGCTCTTTGTGTCTTACGAGTTATTTATAAAAATGCTGAGTTGGAGAAAGCAATGGACAGAGTGCTATACTACTAAGGAACACTGTCATTCAGCTCAGATGCATTCCAAGTTGAGGCATCAGGTGTATTTGATTAAATCTACAAAGTATGATGATCGCTTTAAAATACCCAAAGACTTATTTGCTTTGTAAAAACAGATATTTATTGAGGAGTTACTATGTGCCAGGCACAGTGCTAAGGGGTTTCCAAATATTGTGATTTGATACTTATAAAAACTTTATGAAGGGGGAGGGGCTCATTTGTTTTTAATTTCACATTTGAGGAAATCGAGACAGAAAGAGGTTAAGTGACTTGCCTACCATGTCACAGGTAATAAGTCTCTGAGGTCAAATTTAAATTCAGGCCTTTCTGACTTTAAGCCTTGTTTCCTATCCACTGCATCACCCAGCCGTGTTGTTATTAGGAGACACTAACTCGGTTTTTGTTGTTTAATCATTTTTCTTCATGACCTCTTTTGGGATTTTCTTGGCATTTCCTTCTCCAGCTCATTTTACAGATGAGGAAACTGAGGCAAACAGGGTTAAGTGACTTGCCCAAGGTCCTACAGTCAGGTCTTCCCTCTGATTCCAGGCCTGGTGCTCTCTTCACTGTGCCACCTAGATGCCCTAGGTAAACAGTAGTCTTACAAAAGAAGCTAACAGTTCTAAGACTTAAAAAACTATTTTTTGTGCCTCAGATAATCTTTCCCAGCAGAGGAGAGCAAAAAGGGATTTGAATTAAAACCTAATCCCTTCTCTTACCCCCTACCCCTCCCCAGTAAGCATAAATGCGAAATGTTTCTGTAGTGTTGAATAAACTGATATAAATAAATGAATTAAATAAATAAATAGATAAACAAACTGAATTTAGCTGCAAGTTTCACGATATAGAGACTAATGAATAGGGTTTCATAGTTTTACTCACTCTTGGGAACAGGTGTATCTTTCTTAATGTAACAGGTGTTTCCTTAAAATGTCTACTTTTTTTTTAGTAATTTTTTAAGCTATGTGAACACTCCTTATTCTTCTGCCTTGTAGGTTCAGATTTCAATTTCTCTGATTTTCGTAAGATAAATCTTTTTTTTTTTCCTTTGGTGAGGCAATCGGGGTTAAGTGACTTGCCCAAGGTCACACAGCTAGTACGTGACAAGTGTTTGGTCTGAGGCCAGATTTGAACTCAGGTCCTCCTGACTTCAGGGCTGGTGCTCTATCCACTGCGCCACCTAGCTGCCCCTTGTAAGATAAATCTTAAAGTTACAGGGCCAGATAAGTTAACACAATAAAGGATGCTCTAGCAAAATTACAATCCAACTACTAATTAATAGTTAGATTATTGTAGCCTGGGGCTAGTTCAGAAGAAATATAGGACCTTTTATAGGACTCTTACATGTTGTCTCCCCCATTAGATTGTAAGCTCCTTGAGGGCAGAGACTATCTTTTTCCTCTTTTTGTATCCCCAGTGCTCAGCACAGTGTTTGGCTCATATTATTAGGCTCTTAATAAATGCTTGTTGACTGACTGACTGACATTTCAGTCAGATTTGAAAAGCAGACAAATAAAGTGGAAGGAGTACTAGATTTAAGAGCAGAAGAGCCCTGATTTTGAATCCCTTTTCCCAGACCTACTGTAGCTGTGTGATTGTAGATAATTCACTTCTGTTGAGCCTCAGTTTCCTTATCTTCAAAATGGAGATGGGGTTGTTGGAGATGTAACTCTTTGTAAACATTTGAAACATTTTAAAAATGTGAGTTTTTCTTTCTTT
The DNA here is from genome assembly GCF_900497805.2 of Vombatus ursinus. Taxonomy (NCBI): domain Eukaryota; kingdom Metazoa; phylum Chordata; class Mammalia; order Diprotodontia; family Vombatidae; genus Vombatus; species Vombatus ursinus. The sequence goes on from NW_020950098.1 coordinate 2,787,545, forward strand.
TCTTCTTTTGTTCTATCAGCCTATTCATATTTTTCCTTCATTTTAATTTCCTCCAGCTTCTCTGTAGTTAGAAACAGAAATGGAACCCGTTTTCTAAATGGCTGTTTATGTCCAGTTGGGATTTGGATGGTCAAATGGCCTCTTTGTATGGCCCAAATGATTCCTGCCTTTCCTGGATGCCCAGCTGTACCATTTTGTTGGCAAAAATTGGATAGTATTGGGAGGCATCGTGTAGCGGTGCCTGGTCATGGCAGGCGGCGGTTTGCCTCGTTAGGCAATGTAACTGCTTGCCTCACCACTTTGTAATTTATGTCACCAGCATAAAAGTGGGAAGACTCTTTGAGAGTTTTCTGGGAAAAAAAATATAAAACAAACTCTTTGATAACGTGAGAGCATAATACAAGCTTAGCAGATGGCATTGTCATTTGTGACTTGTCTATAATTATTATTCAATTTTAGGTGGTACTTATGTTCTTTGCCCAGAATGAGAAGATTCGTTTGTATACATCATTATTATCTCTGCTGACATGTGCTCTAGTGACATTAATCTGTGTTTTATTTCCTGCGGCAGTAATAATGGGGTTGTCTTCCATGGCTGTATTATGTTGTCATGTTTTTCGGAAATCATCCTCACAGTACAAAGGAGATATCTCATGTGGGGATAAACTCTAAAATAGCTGACATTTACCAGCCATGCGGGGAAGCGACTCATTTTCTTCCACTTCATTCTGTTTTCTTGTCAAGTTGTAGCCTGGCCCATCATCATTGACTCTGGGTAGACTGATGGTTGCTTGTCATTGCATGGCATGCATCATTTCTGAGCTACTGGTTATTTTGAAAGACTCTAATTAAAAAAAAAAATGTTCTTCCTAGAAACCTTCTTACCATTTCTCATTATAATTTGGATGGTAGTCATCACAAGGTAATTACTGCCAACTCATTTGTATATGGGGCTAAGATGGCTGGAATACAGATAAGTACCTCCAGAAGTTTAAACTGAGAGATGTGGCACATTCCAATACTTCATTTGATTTTTTTTTCCTGCTAAAAAGGAATGGATGACAAGGTTGGCTGCGTTGGGAGATGCATCATTACTGTAATGGCATTCAGTGACCTTCAGACACATGTGGTCATTTTCTAAATCTGATTCTGGAAGCACAATGCTGTAGCTCGCTGTGAGCACACCAGGGGCAGCCTTGGAAATGCTGATCTTTTCCTCCAACGTTCCTACTGTAATTTTCTTTGGCAAAATTATCTCTTTATTTTATTTGCATTTTGCATTAAAAACACCAAGCTGCCTGACGATGGCTTTTATAAATTAAACTAGATTTAAATTAAATTCAGTTCAACAAGTGCTTATTGAGGATCCACTGCGGGCACTGCACTTTGGAAAATGGCTGTATGTATAGCAATGTAATAATAATAATAATAATAATAACTGACATTAAAAAAAAAACATTTTAAAGTTTTCAAAGCATGTTACTATCAGGCTCAAGTGAGATAATGAATGCCAGCTTGTGAGGGAGGTATTATAGGTATTAATCCCATTTAATTAAGTTAATTAAATTAGTCGGCTAATTAATTTAATTAAACCCATTTTACAGATGAAGAAAGAAGCTAATTGACTTGCCAAAGTCACAGCAGTTTGTTGTGGGCTCCTCAAAAGCAGAGACTTTCTTTTGCCTTCTTTTTTATATACCCAGCACACTACCTTGTGCTTAGTAGCTGTGTAATAAATGCCTATTTACTGACTGACACACTTCTTCAGTGTCAGATGTTGACAAGCAGGATTTGAACCCAGCCTCCTTGACTCCAAGTCGTAACACTTCATCCATCATGCCACACTTTCTTTGGGTATTGTCTCTAGCCTAATGTGTTGTTTAGTCATTCAGTCATGTCTGACTCTTTGTGATCCCATTTGGTGTTTTCTTCGCAGAGATATTGGAGTGACTTGCCATTTCCTTCTTTTACAGATAAGGAAACTGAGGCAAAAAGAATTAAGTGACTTGCCCAGAGTCCCACAGCTAGGAAGTTATCTGAGGCCAGATCTGAATTCAGGAAGATGAATCTTTCTGACTATAGCCTCAGTGCTCTATCTACTCTGCCAACTAGCTGCCCTTTAACCTAATAGGCTCCCGTTATGCAAAGGGAATGATGAAAATAAATAATGATGAAATAAATTGGGTAATATGACATATTGTTTACTCAGCAGATTTATGTTGAGTCCTCGGTCTGCAGAACTCAAGGTGCTGATCTTGGAACTTCAAATGCGAGCAATTTAACTGGGCATAGTTAATATTACAAAATTGAAAAGAGGGGGTAAGGTAGAAAAATAGGTTGACAGAAGAAGGGTAAGAAGAGCAAATAATAGCAAATGAAATCTCTTGGAAGAAGATTACAGTGACCCAGCAGCTTCCTTATCTGTCATCCCCTAAGGGCGTTGGGTTTTGTGGGCTTTAACTTCTGTTCAAGGGGAAAGTGTCATTTACACAGTTGTAGAATATTAAGGATGGCTTCAGCCTTGGTAAGCTGCGTGCCTTCCAGAATGTCATGGTAGATCACTCAGGATTGCCATTTAATGTTAAATACAGTTCATGATTAAGAAAACTGGATGACCTGAGAAATACAACCAAACCCTAAACCTAAGCCCTCTCAACCTTGCCCTTAACCAAGTCATATTTGATCTGTTTCATGTAGCTTAAAGACCCAAGAAGGGATGTGGAAGCTGACAGTGGAATATGCTTCAGGTCTTTTTGTTTCAACTCAATAACTTACAGCATCAAAAGTCCTTGAGAAATGACCTCTCAAAGCTTCTATATGTATCCTGATGACAGCACTCTTAAAATGCATGGCAAGATTATGCAGAGACTATTACAGATAATTTTGTAGAGTCAGCAAAGTATTGCGCGTTGATTTTTTTTCAACCCCTGAACCAAAGCAAGACTCAGAGTCTTATGGCACACTGCCATATAGTAGGGAAAATCATTACATTGCCTTATAACAATGCTAATAAAAAAATTCTCTTTCTTTGTTAAAAAAAAAAAAAAGGCCAATTTTTCAAAAGGCATATCACTCCAGTATCTTTGCCAAGCATACCCAAAATGGGGTCATGGAGAGTTGGACACGACCAAATAACAACAGAAGCAGGCTTTAGGTCTGTGGAGGGAAAGACCTAAATAAAAGTCCAATTTTTCCAAAAAAAAAAAAAAAAAGAAAAAAGAGAAAATCAGGTACACATTTTTGGAGGTAGAACTAGGTAAAGTTATCATTGAATTGTACTTCTCAGAGGAGGCATGATAGTTGATGATGAAATGGAAAGAAAAAAGAGGGATTTTCTGGAGATGAATTTCTTCATGGTGTGAGAGGTATGACTGGATGGCCTAAAAAGTCCTTTCTATCTTAGATTCTGTGATTATTTAACTTTTAGAACCTGAAGCTGGAACACTATACCTACTCTTTATCCACTTAGGATATGTTCTGGATCCACACATATGGATTAGACCGGGGGTGGGGAACCTGTGGCCCCAAGGCTATATGTGGCCCTGAATTCAAGCTTGGATTCAGTCAGAGGGCCACATTTGAGGACCTAGAAGGCCACTGTGAAGTTTGGATTCAGTCAAAGGGCTGCACTTGAGGACTTAGAGGGCCACATGTGGCCTTGAGGCTACAGTGAAGTTTGGATTCAGTCAAAAGACCACACTTGAGGACCTAGAGGGCCACATGTGGCCTTGAGGCCACAGTGAAGTTTGGATTCTGTCAAAGGACCACACTTGAGGACCTAGAGGGCCACATGTGGCATCAAGGCCATAGGTTCCTCACCCCTGGACTAGACTGAATTCCATCCCCTGGAAAGGGTTAAACTCTTTTCTTTCACTCTTCAGTTTGTTAAACTCCTACGCAGGGAAACATTACTTAAGGCTTAGGTTCTAGCTCATGGTTATGGTTTCCCAGTGGGGAGAGGTGGTAGAAAGGCAGCTAATATATAATGTGAATCACATATATGACAAGTATTTTTCCTCCCCCCCTCAAAAAAAAAAACTGACTGAACAAAGAATGCCTTGACAGAAAGTCTTAAAACAGGATTTGGTAACAGCTTATACCTCTGGTGAAGTGGATACATAAATCCCTATTTAAACATAAGGCATTTTGTGGGACTGCTTAGGAGGCATTTCAACTGTCCTTCACAATAGATGTCTTCAGAAAACCTGGCCAGGGCTTGGGTCATCATCTTGCTGGTGGTGATCTGCTTCTAAGAACCCTAGAATGGTTGCTAGAAAATTCTACCTTCTCTCCAGTCAATCACTAGAACTCACAAGATGGCCTTCAAAGTCTGAGTGCATTTATCTTACATGAATGGTATATGAACGAATATGTGGGTGAATAATACGTGAAATACTCATTCATTTAAAATCAGCAAAGAGTTTAGCACAAAAGAGGCAAAAACCCTGGTTCATAGCCATCTCAGAAGGTCTTCAGCTTTAGGTGCCGCGTACTCATAGGCAAGGGTTTTGGGGGGAATGAATAGAGTTAGCTTCCCTCTCTCCACACCTCATGAGAAACAGCTGAAATTAGTGCTAAAATGACGCTCAGTCTGGAAGAGAAGAGGGAGTGGGGTCACTTTTTAAAGCAACTTCTGTGTGCTGGGGATACAAATTAGAAAAAGAAAGACAGTCCCTTTGCCCTCAAGGAGCTTATACTCTAATGGAAGAATACACAGAAAAAGGCAGCTGAAAAGATGGGTGGGGCATCAGAGGGCACCTGGGGCAGGGACGTGATGGAGATGATGGTGGAGTTAAAACCAGCAGTTGAAGAGATGGCTGAGCTCTTTATAAGGGGAGGCTATGGGAGAGGATTTTTTGCTCTACCTTTCAGCTCTTTAATCAGAGGAAGAAGGTGTGAGTACCAAAGCTGAAACAATGTCCATGATGATGTTTCCTAGTGATGAGTTTATCTGGGGTGGGGCAAGACAAAAATGATGATGGAGTTGAAACCAAACAGACCATCGAGTGACAAATGATTGATCCTCTCTTGCAGCTCAGTAACCAGTAGATGGTTGTTTAATCATCTTCAAAGTTCCAAGTCCCCCCTAGCCCTGAATCATGTGCAGACATGGCTGACAGGAAGCATGTAGGGATATTTAAATAACTTACTCTATAAATTGGCAGGTAGGTGGTGCAATGGATAGAGCACTGGGACTAGGGACAGAAAGACCTGAATTCAAATCCTGTTTCATACACTTACTAACTGTATGTCCCTGGACAAGTCACTTAACTTCTGTTTGCCTCAGTTTTCTCAACTGTAAAATGGGGATAATAATAGCACCCACCTCCCAGGGTTGTTGTGAGGATAATTGTAATGTGCTTAGCACAGTGTCTGACACATAGTAAATGTGATATAAAATGTTAGTTGTTACTATTATTATCATCATTATTATCAGCAACAACAATAAAAGTTACTCCCAATAGATAAATGGCCAAAGGATATGAAGAGAGTTTTCCAAAGGGGGAAAAAAATCCAGGCTTCCAACAACCATATGAAAAACTGCTTCTGATCATTAATAGAGAAATGCAAATTAAGGCAAATCTGAGACCCGACTTCATACCCAGCAGGTTAGCAAAGATGACACGAGCAAAATGACAATTGGTAGAGGTAGTGTGGGGACAGGTGCCCCACTGTAGTGTGGCCGAAGCTATGAATCGGTCCAGTCTTTCTAGAAAGCAATTGGCTCCCAATTGCTCCCAAAGCCAGCAATACAATATGAGGCTTGAACCTCCAAAATACCAAAGAAAGAGGAAAAGGACTCATACATGTACAAAAATATTCAAAGAAGTAGCATTTTTTGTAGTGACAAAAAACAACCCTAGAAATTAACCCTACTTATTAGGTAGTGGATAAATAAATTATGAATAAATTATATGAATCTAATGGAATAAAAAGTGACAAATTAGTTTCCAGGGAAGCTGGGAAAACCTCTATGAATTGATGCAGAATTACATGAGCAGAACCAGAACAATTTATATAATGATGACTTTCCCATGAAAAGGCTACTGTGGAAGCCCCAGGGGACTTTGTCACCTCCAGATTACCCGGGCCCTTAGCACTTGTGGTTGATTAGAACCTGCTGATGTTTCTCTGTGTTCTCCTCTCCCTGTCCCTTTCTCTCTTTACAATTTTTTTGAAAACCTAATCAAGATTTCCCCTTCCAGGGAGTAGTAGACAAAAGATAGTGTCAGTATTCAATTACTTTCTGGATCAAACTGAAAGTTCATTGAATGTTGATGACATCTGAACCACTATGGATGCCCAACCTTGTGTCAGAATCACTGTGGTCATGGCTCTTTCCAGGTAAGAGAAGAAGAGTGTGGTTAGGAGTGGTTCTGGGTCCCTGCTATCCAAGCCTTTTAGATACTGTTGTGGGTTCCCTGTCCAAGGTGCTAGCTCTCGGGTCTCCTCTGCCACGGCACCTCCTTCGGTTCACCTAACTGAAAATCATCTTTTCCTCCTGCCTCTGAACTCTCATAGCATGTTTATGTGTTGCTCACATATTTCATTGCATGTATAATCATCAAGTGGCTCAGTAGATAGAACACTGGGCCTGGAGTCAGAAAGACCTGGGTTCAAATCCAGCCTTAGATACTTACTAGCTTTGTGACCCTGGGCAAGCCAGTTAAGCCTCAATTTTGTCAACTGTAAAATGGGAGTAATAACAGCATCTATGTCATAGGATAGCACTTAGCGCAGTCCCTGGCACATCATAGGTGTTATATAAATGCTTATTTCCTTATTTTTCCCCTTGTCTTCCCTCTATAGGCACCAGATCTCCTAGGTGGCGCCATAGTGCATAGAGTGCTGGGACTGGAGACTTCTCTTTCTGCGTTCAAATCTGGCCTCAGACAATTACTAGGTGTGTGACCTCGGGCAAGTCACTTAACTTTGTTTGCCTCAGTTTCCTCATCTGCAAAATGAGCTGTAAAAGGAAATGGCAAACCACTCCAGTATCTTTGCCAAGAAAACCCCAAATGGGGTCATGAAGAATTGGACATGACTGAAATGACTGAACAGCAATGACAACTACAGGAATTATTCTTAATTCAGACTAATGAACTTAACTTACAGAATCATAGAATTTCAGAATTGCAAGATCCCTCATGGGCCACTCAGTCCAACCCCTTCATTTTGCAGATGAGGAAACTGAGGCCTTAAAAACTGACTTGCTGTAGGTCACTCAGGTAGTAATTAGTAGAATCTGGAGGTTCTAATCCAGGCCCTCTGACATCAAATCCAATACCCTTTCCATGATACCACATTATGCTTTATACATATATGGGGCTCAATATACATTATTAAAATGAATTGAGTTGACGTTTATTCTCATTTGAAATAAAAATAAATAAAATTATATATATTAAATGTTTTTGTATATTTAAACATATAAATATATATAAATAAAAGTAATATATAAAGGATAAAAAGTGGCCAAATCACTACTCTGAAAGTTATTTAATAACATGTGTTATGTAATAATATATGTTGTATTATAGTTTTATATTATAGTATTATTTTGTATGATATGGATTTATCACTATGGATTGTACAACATTACTCTGATTGCATGTATTTTTTGTACCCATATCTATTTTAATATTTGAAATTGCCATTTAAAATATTTATTGAGCAACCCATCTGTATTTACATAAGCAAAATAATTCTGTAATAATGCTCTTGGTTAAATAACGGAGATAATGGGTGCCTTCAAACAACCTAAATGAATGAAATCCAGCCTAGAAGTCCCAGAGAAACTAACCTAGGAAACCCAGAGGGCTGCTCTGAAAAGTACCCTGTGCCTTAAAAATCACTTTTAAAAACTTTATATATGTTAATAAGGGTCACTGTGAGAAAGCAGGTCAGTCCGAACCTAGGCGAATGAAATCTTTACCATCTGGGATGCAGGTTAGGTGCATTTAACAATTGAATACATTAGATATAACTCCATTTCCTGAGACATTCTAAAGATTTTTATTTTTACCTGGTTTTGAAATGATCCCAGGGCAGTAGGTGGAACAGTGGATAGATCACCAGCCCTAGAGTCAGGAGGACCTGAGTCCAAATGCAGCCTCAGATACTTTACTAGCTGTATGACCCTGGGCAAGTCATTTAACCCTGATTGCAAAAAAAAAAAAAAAAAGGAAAGAAATTAAGGGAGGAGATTGTCATTCAGCCAAGATTCAGTCTAGGATAAATTGTTATGCCAACTAGATTTACATTTTTATCATGTCCACTTACTATCTGTATATGACTTGGGCAAGCCACTGGGTTTCAGTTTGCTCAAATAAAATTAGTGAGTTGGATTGGACTTCTAAGGTCTCTTCCAATGCTTGTAATCCTAACATACCTAGCACTTTCTAATAGCTGCATTATTTTTAGGACCCTGTCTAGACTCTAATATTTCCCTAAACAAACTTTATTTTTGAAGTACCTGTCATTTTTCTACAGATTTCTGAAGGGTTATTTTTTTTATGACTGACAAGTCAAAATTTGAGAGAATGATTTTATTTCCTTTCTAGAGCTAAGCTGGGTGGTGCAGTGGATAGAGTGCTGGGTCTGGAGTCAGGCAGACCTGAGTCAAGACCCGAGCATCTGAGTCAGAGTAGCCTCAGACACTTACTAGCTATGAGACCCCGGGCAAGTCAGTTAACCCTGTTTGTCTCAGTTTCCTTATCTGTAAAATGAGGTGGAGAAGGAAATGTCACTCCAGTATTTTTGCCAAGAAGACCTCAAATGGGGTCACAAAGAGTTGGACATGATTGAAAAAAATGACTAAACATCAACAATGTTTTCTCTCCAACTAGATTGCATGATATATGGGGGGAAGACCATGATTTGGAGTCAAAAAACCTAGGTTCAAATTCTAGCTTTGCTAGTTATTAGATGGTTCATCTAGAGCAAATTGCTTACCCTCTTTAGGTTTGAGTTTCCTTATCAGTAAATGAGGGGCTCGGATTAGGTGACCTTTACGGTCAATTTCAGTTGAAAATCTTTGATTCTATGATGGCAAACTCCTTAAAAACACCAACTGTGTATCATCCTTTCTCTTGTCTCCTCCAGATTTAGGCTGGAGTAGATTCTCAAGAATTGCTAATTTACTGATAATTCAAGAATAATTTTTCTTGAATATCTTTCAGCTCAATTAACATAAGAACTCAGTATCAGTCCCAGTAGGATAATAGCTTCCTAGAAGTGGGATATATTGTACCTAGTTTCAATGTTAAAAAGGGCTGGGAGAGCCCAGCAGCACCATGAAGCAGTTTTTAAGGGATGGAAATGAGCATTTATTAAGCACCTACTATGTGCCAGGCTCTGTGCTAAATACTTTACAAATGATTTTATTTTTACATTTTAAGTGTTCCCAGGTGCATGTGTCTGTATTAGATGCTAGGAAAAAAAAAGTTGTTCTTTCCCTCTGAGAGCTTAATGGCAAAAAGAGACAAAATGCTCAGCTTTCAATAAAAAAAGTTCTCTTCTAAAAATTACAGTTTTCCCTATATGATGTTTTTAGTTTTCATGTGATTTTTACTCTTCTAAAAATGATTGAGTAGCCCTGTCAGATATAGGATTGTGCAGGTGTTTGGCAGACACTTTAGACAGGGTTCCACTAATCCCTAGTATTCTTTACCTGCAACAGTCCTCACAGTGGTCGTCCCAAATTCTCTCTTAAATGGAATGGTCTAATCATAACAAATTGTGGTGCCAAATTTATAGTGGTTTATGATGTGGGTAAATGAATCCTTTTCATTTGTGATCTGTTGAAAATTGAGTCTTGCTGTCTGCACGGATGACAGGTGACTGTATTTCTTCTTGTGTGTTCCTTTCCCTGTGGTTTGTTAGATTTGTGACCTGCTCTTTTATTGGGGTAAGAACTCAATATAGATTTTTTCTTTTTTTTTAATTACACAGTTACCTAAATGTTTCTCTTTCAAACAACTGCATTAAAATGATGAAATCAAATTGATGATATTCATCCCCTTTCAGATCATGTACAAAAGGTAAAGATAGATTTGCCACATTTGTGAGTGGAGGGGATAGAGTGTGATGTTTAAGCACATTTATTAAATTGGGCAGGGTTGTCGGATCACTTTACTGGGCTATGAAATGATTCTTCACTGGAAAGTCCCCATCCCTCGAACTGTTTCAAACTGAATTATAGCGCAATAGGAAGGAAGGAATAAAGAAAGGAAGGCAGCATTTATTAAATGCTTACTATGGGTTGGGCACTGTGCTAAACACTTTACAAATATCTCATTTCATCCTCACAACAACCTTGTGAGGTAGGTGCTATTATTATCATCTGTATTTTACAATTGAGGAAACTGAGGCAGAGGTTAAGGAACTTGCCCCAGCTAGTTTCCGAGTTTGGATTTGAACTCAAGTCTTCTGGACTCCATGCCCAGTGCACCTAAATTAGGCACTCAAACATCTTAGATATAAAACACCGCCATGCCCTTCCAGGGAAACGGACTTTTTTTTAAACCATAAAGGACTTTTCTAGTTTTACTTTCTATCTTTAAAGCAGTGCTCAGGATCATGTATCTTTAGAGTGAGGTTGAATTTTGTCCCATTTCTTCCTTTGGCAGATTTATTTTTGTTTTTCCACCTCCGAGCAGATGCTAACAGCTCCAGAAAAGCTTCTTCCAGTGTTGTCCTCTTCCTCTCCCACCTTTCTCTTCACTCCTCTTCCTTTCTCTTCTTTCTCACCTTTGAATAGACGTAAACATGTCTGTAGCATCTATTTCAGATTTACTCCTGCCTTTCACTCTTTTGTCTGCTTTTCCCAAGTTTCTTCTTCCAGGGCCCCGTTATCTTCTCCTCCTTCCCTTACTACCAGAATAATAGGAAAAAGGGTGATCAAATTTGGGGGACATGGACCCCTCACTTCAAGCCCTAAGTATGATTGTAAAGCGTCTTCCAAATTCACATTTGAAAGTGATTAAAATTTTTTTTAACATAAACCTCCTTTTATAAAACACAAATAACTCTCCTCCCTTTCCCCGTCTCCTTCCCTCCCCCAAGCAGCCCACCACAATATAGATCTAAAGATGAAAGAGAATTAAGTTTTCTCAACTCCTAGAATTTTTTTAGGCCACATCAGCTTAAATAATGTATTCTGTCATTTTTAGCAGAATACAGAGAGCTCTTTCTGTGTGTTGTTTTAATGATTAAAGTAAAACCGTATATTTCAAAATCTCTTTGATATGTGAGATGGAGAATTAACCCCAAACTTCAAATCCATTGCTTAATGAGTAAAATCTATATACAAGGGTGTATGGTGGGAGGGCCACAGACCTGGAACCAAAACAGAAAGATCTGTAGTTAAATCCTAAATTTAGACCTCATTTATTATGTGACCACTGGGTGAGCCTTTTTGACACCTGGAAAATTTCTTGGGGGTTCTGAGGGTCAAGTGAGAGAATGTAGGTAAAAACCCTTGGTAAACCATAAAGCTCTCTATGAATGCCATTTAAAAAATGAATTCAAAACTGATTTTAGGATTGTATGTTATTACTCTGGATCTATTTTTGCATCCAGTTCTATTTTAATATTTCAAATTCCCATTCAAAAAATATTTCTTTAGCACCTACCTGTATTTAGCATTGCATAAGAGCACTACAAGCCAAGCTTAACAGATGTGGCTTCTCTGAAGGAAGAGTTTGCAATCTAAGGCAAATGATAATGTAGAAAAACATAAATAATATATACAGATGCAGGCAAAGCTCAGAAAACATGAATAGGTGTGAAAATTGTTGTTGTTTGTCCTTTGTTCTCAAAGAGGACCTTGACATAGAGGAGGTGATGCCATGACATGCAAGTGAATCGGTTTTAAGTAAGGGAGGGCTGTGCAAAGTCACCAGCCTCACTTTCACCTCCTGAGCCATCTGGGTCCAGTGACAAGATAGAGATCAGGATGACTGGAGATGGCCCCTGGTGTAAAAATTAAATAAAGCATTGTGTCACATCCAAGTGGTGATATCATTAATTTTAATGTCATGGGTAATGATGGGGTAGCTATGTGGATAGAGCACGAGGCCTAGAGTCAGGAAGACTTGAGTTCAAATCCAGCTAAGACACTTACTAGCCGTATGATCCTGGGCAAGTCACTTAAACCTGTTTGCCTCAGTTTCTTCATGTGTAAAATGAACTGGAGAAGGAAATGGCAAACCACTCCAGTATCTTTGTTAAGAAAACCGCAAATGGGGTCACACAGACTTGGACATGAATGAAACGACTGAATAATGATTTAAACTTAACTTGCCTAAGGAGAAAAGTTAAAAAAAAAATTCTTTTTGGCGTGGCATTCAGTACCTTCTGTAAAACCTGGTACTGCCCAGCCCCTTCACGTGTGCTACTTCCCCGCCAGACTGGAGTCTCTCACCTCCCAAACGTGCTTCACATTTTCCTGCTACCAAGACTTTGTCTTTTGGTGTTCTTTTTGTCTGGAATGCGCAGCCTTCTTTCACTTTGCCTTTTGGATACCTAAGCTCCTTTGAAACTTCTACTCAAATGGTATTCCTTCATGAACCCTCAGTCCTTAAAGATCTTCACCCTTCAATACTTCACTATCTTGGGTGCCTTTTTAATGAACCTACCTTGTAATATCATGTTCTCTACCTTATTATTTCCTGCCACACTCTCCTGGTGCTAATCAGGTGCTAATCTCTTTCAATCTCCTCAAGCCTAGTTTAATATGCACCCCAGGCATGAACCACGAGATCAACTCGAATCAGGCAAGCTTGGCCCAGACCAAGGCCCATAATTAGGGTAGAAATACCTTAGGGCTGGAATTTCTGCTTTGGATGTGTTGTGAATAGAAAAGAGTGATGGGCCAGGCCGAGAGCAAGGCTGGGAGACATCCTGAGTGATATAAGGATGCTGGGAAAAAAAAAAAAAAGGCCACCTCACCGAAGCATGGAATCATGGAGGGCCTAGCAAATTATGCTTCTTAAACTTTGTCCACATTCACATTTGGAAGCTTTTTTTTTTTTTTAAACATAAACCTCCTTTTAGAAAATACAAATAGCTCTCTTCCCTTTCCCTTTCACTTTCCCTCTCCCCAAGCAGCCTACCATAATACAGACCTAAAGATGAAAGAGAATTAAATTTTCAAGAATTTAAATTTTTTAACATTAAAATACATGGAATCACAGGGCTTACAACAGGAAGGGACTTTAGAGATTATGTAGTCCAGCAGTTCTCACATTGTGAGATGGGAACTCCTAAGGGTCTTCAGTACCCCTTTGGGTAATCTGTGAGGTAAAAACTCTTTTCACCATAATACTAAGAAAGTTTAATTCCTAACATGGTAAATTAACACTGATAGATGTAAACCACATAAATTAAAGCTCTTTGGAGGAGGAGGAGATTCCAGGTAATGTTTAAGAGTGTAAAGAGGTCCTGAGACCAGAAAGTCTAAGCACTGCTAGCCTAGTTAATCTCTTCCTTATGCTTCTGCTGTATGCCCCCCCTCCCACCTCCATTTTGCGGGAAATAGACACTAAAGAAATAAAGACTTTTGAGTATTATCACACAGATAGTAAATAGGAGAAGAGGATGGGGAACCTGTGGCCTCCATATCCTCAAGTACAGCTCTTTGACTGAATCCAAACTTAACAGAACAAATCCCTTTAATAAAAGGATTTGTTCTGTAAAACTTGGACTTGGTCAAAAGGCTGTACCCAAGGACCTAGAAGGCCGCATGTGGCCTCGAGGCCTCAGGTTCCCCACCCCTGTCCTAGGTCAAAGCTAGCTAACTAGCTATAGTGTTAAGGGGTCCGCTTAATTTGCCTTTTTGATTTGCTGTATTTTCCAGGTATGCAGGAGGCCCTGAACGTGTCAAGGATGAACCCCTCCAACCACTAGCTGATATAATTTGTTGTTTGCACTTCAATCTGGATTCCCTGTGAATCTTTGGGAGTCAAGACAGGCACCAGTCAGTCTGTAATAAACTGAGAAATTCCTTGTTCATCTGGGACCCTTGTAGATAAACGGACCATCCTACCTTAATAATAGATAGAATATTTATTAAGCTCTTACGCCAGGATACAAGCAAGATATTTCCTGCCTTCAAAGAGATTACATTCTAATGGAGAAGACAGACCATAAAGGGGAGCTGACAGGGTAGAGGGGGTTGGGTACCTGTAAGGAGGACAAGGCTCCTGGCCCAAATTGAGAGAGGTTTGGAAAATAAGCCATCTGGGAGAGAAGTGAGTGTGACTGGAACCCAGGGGTATGCTGGTGAATGATTAGCAACTAGCTTTCTGAAAAGGGCAAGACATACTTTAAAGTTTAATCATTATTAACATTTTGTCACTTTCATTAGTCCAGACAATAAACAAAACAATAATCGAGCCTGATTTGTACTGTTCGCCGATTCTAGAGGTGTAAATGCTCACACTGAAAATTTAACAATTGGCTTGCTGGTACACACTGGCTCCCTCATAGTTTCGCTGAGGTCTTTCCTAAAATGGCAAAGGATACTTTAGGAGTATTTATGAAAGGGGAAAAAAAAAACCATGTAATAATTCAGAATGGGGGATTGGGGGAGAGCTTAATTCTAAAACCATGGAGGGAAATATGCGTTGACTGGTAGATGGATTGACTTTGAATAGAAGCTGACCGTGGTTCGTGTCTGGAACAATAATTAACAACTTTTCCAAAGTGGAGTACAAAGTTACTGATGGCTATTCTTCTGGGCTTGCCGCAATGGGGATGGGTAGAGTTGAAAGTGGCCTATAGCAATGCAGAGACTGTAGATATAGGGGAACTCCCCAGCTCAAAAATATCCTCCCTTGCACATTCTGCCATTTAGAAGTTAATTTTCTGGAATGACTTCCTCTTTAAAATGCAAATAACCCCCAAGAGCTTTGAATCTAATACCTTAGTGTGAATTACTTTAAGGAGATAATCAGATTTGCTTTTTCCCTGAGATTGGCTAAGATCTGTCGCACTCCAATTTTTTGAGGTGGGGGAAGGGATAGTTCTGGAAGAGCAGGAGTGAGTAGAGTACAAAGGTATAACTAGAGTAGGGTGACTATAGCTTTAGTCCAGGGCATTGAAATTAGAGTATGTGGATGGCAGTTGCAGTCCTTCAACAAGGTAGAAATAGCAGAACTCACACTTAATTAACATGAATAATTAATTAAACTAGGAAGCTATCAGATGTTGAGCTGGGTGAGTTCTTTCCCCAAACCCTCTCTGTTCTGTCCCCAGATCTCTCTCTGTCCCCCAGGGGATGATGTACCCCATCCTCTCCTCTCCTCCTCCTACAGTTGAGGGCCACTTCCCCCACACAAGTTGTTTTTTTGTTTTTGTTTTTGTTTTTGTTTTTTTTTGCATTTGACTTAGGAGTAAATATTCCTCATTAATGGCTGTTCTGGAGTGCAACAGTACTGGATTTTAAATATCCTGAGACATTACAAACTAGGAGGTGAGACTGCCTGTATTCCAGTTTTTCTTAGGGCTTTGGTGATGGCTACTACTCATGCCTCATCTTTCAAGATTCTCTTCTGAATTTCCTCCAGCTTCGTAAGAGATCCCCTGTGTATTCGAAGACCAGTGGCTGAGCTAACTAGCTTTACCTCAATGTAATTAAATATTCAATCATTGCTAAATCTCATGATTTCTGCCTCTACAGTGTGTCTCCCTCCATGCCAGCTTCTCTCTGCTCAAACTGCCATCATATAGTTTAAGTCCTGATCACTTCTTGCCTGGACTATCTCAGTAGCCTTCTAATTAGTCTCTTTAACTCAAGTCACTTCCCTCTGCAATTCATCTTTACATGTCTGGAATATACTTCCATCTCACTGCCTCCTTTGTGCTCAAGTAACGCTGTCTACACAAAGATTTTCCTGATTCCTCCAGCTGTCAGTGCCTTCCCTCCTCCCCCAAATTTACTTCATATTTATTTCACATGTATTTATGTACCTATTGTCTCCCATAATTGAAAATAACCTTGCTAAGGGAAGGGACCATTTTATTTTTGTCTTCTGTGTCTTCAGTGCCTATCACAGTGCCTGGCAAATTGTGTTCATATAATAGATGATTGTTGATTGATTAATTGATTGATTAACTCATAGCTGCCACAGAGTCACGTGTCTCTGATTATACCTACCCATCATTTTTCTTTATTTTTTACTTGCTATGATTTACGGCAGCTATCATCCCATTCATAGTCCTTTCATTCATACCAAACAATTTGTCTTTCTTTGATCCTGAATTGTACATTGGCATATATACAATCTTGGCCAAACTCACAAGACTCTTGGTTTCTGAATCTGATTTTGCTGTTTAGTCTCTCCCCCCCACCCCACCCCACCCCACAGCCCCATGCAACTTTATGTGGTATAATAGTCCATCGTTCTAAGTATTAATTAATTGTTATGGTGGAATAAAGACAACTGAGTAGTTACATCCAGACAGTAATTTATTTAGCAGTAGATGCAGGTGCAGAAACGAACCAGGACTGAGGTTCTTGGTAGCCACAGAACTAGAACCTTGGTTTCTTCATAGTTAATAAACAATTTGCAGGGACTAAAAAAACAGGAAAAACGGGATTATAGGTATTGAGACACCTGGTTTCTTATTGATGGAGGGGATCAGGAGACACTGGGGTGAGAGGGAGAGGGGTAGTTTTGTGACATTCCTTATATTGGGTGACCTTCATGAGGGGGAGTAATCTTGTGATTTATCCAAATTCACATGACTTACAAGTGGCTGAAATTTAGCTTCACAAAATGGTGAAATTTTCTCAATATATCCCTCTTCCATTCAGAAAACCACCTCTTGTAACAAAAAATAAAAAAATCTCTAAAAACTCTTATTTACTAAGACTAACCAGTATATCAACTAGGTCTGATAGCATATGCTTCCTTCTTCCCACTTTCGCAAAAACAGGAGGAAGGATCATATAATTTCTTAGCTCTTCTTTGAGGCCAAGCTTTGAGGTAAAAGCTCAGTATTATTTTGATTTGCATTTCTCTTATGATTAGAAGTTTGGAGCAATCTTTCATATGATTTTTAATAACTCACAGTTTCCTTTTGAGAACTGGTCATATCCTGTGACCACATATCCTTAGAGGAATGACTTTTGATCTTCTATATTTCCATTAGCTACCCATATATATCTTGGATATCAGATTCTTATAAAAGAAAATTGGTATATTTTCCTTCCAATTCCTTTCTTATTCTTGTTGTATTGATTTTGTTTGTACAAAAGCCTTTCAGTTTTATGTAATCAAAATTTTCTATTTTTTCTTTTTATTGCTTCTATCTCTTTTTTGTTTAAGAATTCTCTTCCTAGCCATCAGTATAAAAGATAGCTGATTGCTTTCTCTTCTAAATTTCAAATGTTGTGATCATATTTAATTTTCAGGCTGCATTTTTATTCTCATCTTATTGCAAGAAGTGTAAGATGTTCTTTTAAAACCTAATTTTTGCCAAACCTCTTTACAGTTTTCCCAGCAGTTATTATCAAATACTGAGTTTTTCCTCAAGCATTTTGTATTCTTAGGTTTGCTAAAACACTATTGAGTCATTCTTGATCTATCCATATCTGGTCTGTTCCTCTAATTTGCTTTTTTGGATTTTTTATCGACTACCAAGTAATTTTGATGATTACCATTTTATTACAATTTTAGGTCTGGAATTGCTATTAACTCTCATTTCTACTTTTTTTGTTATTTTATTTGAGATTATAGAACTTTTATTCCTTCAAATGAATTTTCCTATTATTTTGTTTCGTTCTTTAAAGTATCCCACTGTGGGCATTCTTATGGTCCAGTTAGCATGGCTTGTGGTCAAAGTCCCTGATGAAATAATCCCATAATTTTGCCATAATTTTGGGAAATTGGTAATATTATTCTTCATCTACATTCTTTATGTGGTAGGGTAATCCTTTCAATTACAACTTTTGGGGATATGTTCAATATTTTATCACTGACATTGATATTACAAAGGCTGGTTATTAACTCTGCCTTGAACAATTTTAGAACATCAAATGAATAGTGAGATTGATATCTTGAATACCATTTCCTTGTGATAAGTTACATTATTATCATTATTATGTATTTGCAAAATTCTCCTTTGATTGAGGTGATCTGGGACATTTAAGTCTATGCCAATAAATTGTAAGATATGGCAAGTCCTATGAGCAGGGGACAGTTTTAGGGACAGGCCTGATGCTGATGAAATATATGTTTGTCATTTGAGTCTATACAAAGCTAAGTGTGGAAAAGGTCATCACCAGTTGGGCTATAGGACAACACCTTTTGTGACCATAGCAACTCTGGACAACAATCTGTTAAGATGTAAAGGATTTTATTCTTCAATTAGTCAAGTCAGGTAAAGTTTTGAGGGGGAGGTAACATTTGAGTTGAGTTGTGAAGGACAGAGGAACTTGAGAGAAAAAAAAGTCTATTGTGATAGTCAGGTTTATACAGTTGTGGTGTTTCAGAAGCAGTAGAGGATAGAACATTTGATGGTCATGGAATCTGTAGTGTTCTCGTCAATATGGGAGCTGGAAGGTCAATTAGCTATCACTGAGGCTAACCCACTCATTTTACAAAGGAGGAAACAAAATCCCATCAATTAAGCAATAAGTATTATGCACCTATAATGAACCAGGTTGAGAATACAAGTACAAAAAAATCCAGCCAATCAGTAAATACATATTAAGGGCCTACTATGTGCCAGGCACTGGGGATACAAACAAAAAAAACGGAATCAGGCTCTTCCTTCCACATTCCCATTGGTGGGACAGCACATATGTAGGTGTCTACAAAACAGATCCAAGGTAACCTTTGTGAGGAAGGTGCTAGCAAGTTGGAGAATCCAGAAACAAAAATATCATGCAGAAGATGGTGTTTGAGCCAAGTGTTGAAGGAATGCGGAGATTTCAGGAGGTAGAAGTGAGGATGGAATGCATTCTGGGAATATGGGAGATAGCCAGTTCAAAAGTAAGGAAATGGTACATGGAGAAGAGTAAGAAGAAGAAGATTAAGAAGGTCCTTTTGGTTGGCCCAGTTAAGCTGAAAATACGGGGATTTATAAGGTGTTTCATTTATGATAATCATCCTGTATGTATTTTCCTTTGAATAAAGCACTGAATTGTATCCTAAGGGCTATGTCTATGAATCTGATAGAAAGTAGACCGCTCTTATCCTTGTCTTCTATCATGGTACTTGTCTACCCCCTTTGTCGCCAGTGCCCATCCTTCTCTATAACTGGGTGAGAGGATTTCCTCAAGCTGTTCACCAGAATGCATTTGCCCTCTTCTGAACACAATTTCCTTTTTATCTCTATAGTTTACTCGATTTAAAGTGACTTAATAGTACTTTTAAGACCTGCCAGTTTGCCTTGAAAAGAAGTAGCGCCTATCTTATTTAGTTCTTAGTTGTACTTTCTGACTAGAAAAACTCACTTGGCATAAGAGTGGGTCATGAGAACTTCTATGCACTCTGTATGTAGACTGGTATATGTCATTGATAAGAGAGAGAGGAAGGATATTTTCCCCAGGAATTTTTCTACAATAAGTTGTATCCTCAGATCAACTATTTTGGCTTATTTTGTTCCTTTTATCAATGACTTACTATAGAGAATCAACAATGAATTTTAATTATCAATATAGAGGATAAATTGGGACAGACACTTTTAAAAATATGGTCCCTTGGCACTTTATTCACCTTTTCCTTCTGTCAGTTTGCAAGTTAATATTATTGTCTTAGGAAAGGAACAGTCATTCCCCTAGATGTTATTTTCTTTCCCAGCTCCTCATTCCTATACTCATTTCTATGATTACAATTACAAGAGTATATGTTCTTTCAGTGGATATGTGACACAGTGGGCCCCAAAAGACCACTCTGCCACCTTTGCCAAATGTAATTCCTTTAATCATCCGTGTTCCAGTTAACCTTTCCTCAGAAAGTTTGTAGTTGTTTTTTCTGGGATTCGATATCTTCTAGCATCTTTTGATTCTAGAAGGGTTCCTCTCACTATCATTGGGAGCTGTTTAGTTGCCATGGCAGAGTTTCTTTGTTGTTTTTCAGTGCTGCATTTCACACCCTAGTTCCTGGCTGATTATAACAAAACAGCCCTGTCCTTTGTGGGTTTCTGTATTAGTTCTTCTGCTTGGTTTTTTCAGAAATAAACTCTTTATTGGAGTTTTCAATAGTAAGCATTAGTGTAAGTGGCAGCCCTCATAAATCAAAGACACTCGGCATGAAAATACAATAAGCATAGAGGAGGGAAAGAGGGTCCATATAAGGGATGGAGGGATGAAAAAAAAAGATACTGATGGGTAATGAGATACTTGGGCTTCATGACAATCTGTTGACAAAAAATGACTGATCTGTGAGGAAGCCTCTATGTTGATGGAGGAATTTGAGGGGCACTAGATGAAGAGGAGGGTGAGAAGAGAGTTAGCTTTGTAATGACAGGTATCATTGATAATCCCAAAGCTTTGAGAGTGTAGCTAATTATTTGCCTTTTGAGAATTTGTGATCTGCTACTATGAATACTAATGCCTTATGGCTGCCATGGAAGGATCAGACTGCCTGTGTAGAGAGAGGCCAGTCATGGGAAGATGGACCATTAGGTGATGACTTCTTTGACCATGATGACCCAACCCATGCAAACTGGTGTCTTCCATTTGTGAAAAGTTCTTTCATGTCTATTATTTTATCTTATTCTGATGATATCTCCCTGAGATTAATAGAGAGAAATATTATATTTTTCCTGTTGTGTTAAATATTCAGAGTGACTCAGAAGTCTCAGGACAGTTTTAAGCTTAAAATCATCCTGTATATTTATGTATGTATGTATGTTTGTATGTATGCATGTATGTTGTATGTATGTTTGTATATACACGTATGTATATGAATGTATGTGTGTATGTGTATGTGTTTGTATGTATGTATATATATGTGAGTGTACATACTCATATTTATAATATGTATATGTTGTACGTATTTGTTGCTGTTCAGTAGTTTTTCCAATCATGTCCCCTTTTGTTACTGCATGGTCCCTTTTGGGTTTTCTTGGCAGACACTGGAGTGGTTTGCCATTTCCTTCTCCAGTTCATTTTGTGGATGAGGAAACTGAGGCAATAGGGTGAAGAGACTTGTCAAGGGTCACACAATGGTAAGTGTCTGAGGCTGGATTTGAACTTGGGTCTCCTTGTCTCCAGGCCTGGTACTCTATCCATTTGTGTACCCTAGTTTCCCCTGTTGCATGTATGTACATGTGGGGGGGGGGTGTACACGTGTGCTTGTGTCTATATACATACATATATAAATAAATGTTTAAATTTAAATTATTGTTCTGCAGTGTGGGGGGTATTTTAATAAGAAGGGGAAAGCGAAAGTGGGTTAGACAGTTGGTCACAGAGTCAGGAAACCTGGGTTCAAATCCCACCTCTCCCACATATTATCATGGTGACCTTGGCAAGTCATTTAAGCTCTTGGTGTGCCAACAACTGTCTTCTTGTGTGAGCATCCCCAATATTTAGCAGATTACTTGACACATACAAAATAAGGTTTTGTTTGTTTGTTTGTTTTATTTTTTGGAGGTGATTGGGGTTAAATGATTTGCTCAGTGTCACACAGTTATTATGTCTGGAGTCATTTGAACTCAGGTCCTCCTGACTCCAGGGTCAGAATAAGTTTTTAATGCAACTAGATCACCATTAGTGTGAATACTAAATTCCCTCTGTTTGCATGCATTCAAAAATCACACTATTTGAAATTACGATTATGTAAAATGTGATACTTGATTTGAACCCAATAAAATATGCATTGCAAATTTGAATATTGCGACCATTTCGTGGAATAATTTTTTGCACTAATCTAGGTGGAGCTATAAATGCTTTTTCATTCATTCAGAAAACTTAAATTGGGAGGATCATCATATATTAGATATTGGTTATATTTATCAACAAAGGGGAAAAAAAACATGAAAGTAAGCCCAAGACACAGAACAAATTAAAGAAATATCTGAATAAGAAGAATGGGGCAAAAAGTATATCAATAGGACTAGTGAGGGTGTGTGTGGAGGTAGGGAAAGCAGATTTTCTGAGGTGAAAGTGTGGTTAAAAGAGATGCTAAGGTAGCATCCTGGGATCACTAAAGGTGACTAAGAGGACAATATAGACAGGGCGTAAAAAGAAGAGGCAATCAGTCATGGCTGACTTGCAGTCTAAGCAAAAAGGCATCTTACTCAGCTGTGGGCAATGACTTCATAATAAAATCCCCATACAGGAGGGCAGAAAGTAGCCCTTTGTGCACTCAAGGCTTTTCATCTCTCACGAGGTTGCATATGTGATCACGGTCAGCCTCTCCAACATTATTCTTCCTTCCCACTCCACGGGTGCTGGAACGGAAGAATACCTCCTGAAGATGGAACCCAATGTGCATGGCTCCGTGCAAGTCACGATGTCAGTGTTTTAATGGATTTTTGAAAACAGACTCATGCACGCGTGTATACACTCACACACATAACCAACAACAACCCACCTTGCAGGAAGACTGTCAAAGCACTGACATGAATTTGATTTGAAGCCAGAAAACATTATTGTAATTCTTGCATAATTCTGCCCCTAAAAAAAGTGCCCAGTAATTTTGCCCAGAGTAAACATGTTGCATGGTGCTTCTTTGCCTGCCCATCTGCCTCCTCTTTATTGTATTTCTCTTACAAAATTAATCGATGATTTGCTTGATTTTCAGTAAAAAAAATTAGTGGCAACTCAAATAATTAGCATGCTTATTATCTTCTGTCTCTGTTTTTCTGAGTCTCATTGCATCACTTCTGGGTTTTTTTTTTTTTTTTTTTTTTTTTTTTTTACCCCTTTCTGTGCTATATCACTTTCAGGGTGCTATTGCTACCAATAAAGACAATATATGCACTGTGCAGTTGCATTTGAATGCAGAAGCATGTTCTCTGTGGAACTGATACATGCTGAAATTGATAGGAAAAGGGCTCATGGAAAGATTTGTCTTAGTGAGGGCAGCTTTTGTATCTGGAAGTTCATTGCTTATGACTGATTGCGCCTTCTGTTCCTCCAGCCCCACTCTTTGTCCCGTCTCAGGCACTTCTGACGAGCTTTCCCCTGGTGCCTTGCTTTCTCCTTCCTTGCTACCTTTGCTCAACACAGTTGTTTTTCTTTCTTTTTGTGTCACCTCTATTCCTTTCTTCCACCGTTTGCCACTGTAACTTTTTATCTTCCCACCAAGTTTGAAAAGATATCTTTCTTTTGTCCTAAAAGGAGTTTTCAAAACCACTGTCACCAATATGGAGAATGGAGAAATTTATATCCTGGATTGCTTTCTTATCTCTTCTGTGTTCCCTTTGTTACCTCCATCGCTAACTACTGAGATTTTTATTTATTATTATTATTATTATTGAATCCTGATCACTTTTTAGTGGTTTTGTTGTAAATCTTTTTTCGCACCAAAATACTTATATTTGTTTTCCTCCTTGTCTATTCTTTGAGTATCCCAAACATTTGTTATTTTTTCTGTTCACATTGGAGGGCAAATGTAGCCATATAAAATAGCATTGATCTTCCACTTTGAGCTCTTTTTAAAAATTGGACAGATGTTATCAGATCAACATAAGATTTAACCAAAGTTGTTTAGTGATAAAGAAGTGGTGGCTAGGTGGCAAAGTGGATAGAGCACTGGGTCTACAGTCAGGAAGACCTGAGTTCAAATTTGGCTTCAGAGACTTACTAGCTATGTGACCCTGGGTGAGTCACTTAAGCTTGTTTGCCTCAGTTTCCTCATATGTAAAATGAGCTTGAGAAGGAAATGGCAAACCACTCCAGTACCTTGGCCAAGAAAACCCCAAAAGTGGTCATGAAGAATCAGATGTGACTGAAACGACTGAGCAACAACAAATGGATGTTTGTCATTGTCTATCATATAGAGGGAAGGACAGAGGTGAATGTTAGAAGGGCTGAAGGAAAGGATTTCATATTTTTCAAAGAGAGAGGCAATGCTGTGTAATGAATTGAGTGCTAGTCTTGGAATCCAGAAGTATTGGGTCCAAATTCTTCCTTGGATATATACTGACTCTGTGACCCTGGGCATTTCACTTAACCTCAACTTGAAGTTTCTATGTTGCAGAGAAGGTGTAAACCTGCTTTGGAAGAAGGAGCTCCTCACTGGGAGTTCCCTATCCCAGTAATAGCAGGGGACCATCTCTAATCCTAAGCCTAACCTAAGTCATCAGCAAGATTGTATTAATTGCCAACAATTCAATCCATTCCCTGAAGAACAACTTAAGTGATATTCCTAATCACAGATCTGACCACGCTGATCCAGTACTCAAGGATCCAGTGGCAATTTAGTCAAAACCCATGCAAAAAAGAATTCCCCTCTATAACATCCCTAACAAGTAGTTGTCTTCTGCTTGAAGACCTTCCCCAAAAGAGGATTCATCTTTGCTAGCTTGCCCAGATTGGAACTGTAATGGATACTCGTGGGCCCCGTCCCACTGTTGATTGGCACACAAGCTTTGACCATCTCTGTTTTTGACCCAGGCTGCCATCCTCGTGGCCTTCCACTTCCAGAGGCTCACCATGTTGGTGTGAACACCTGATCACCTGTAGTCCTACTGTACCTCAGAACTTTTGAGTTCGAGAGTTCCTCCAGCCACAACCTCCTAGGTAGCAGGTACCACTGCACCTTTCTCTTTACACTTTTAGACAGTCCTCATTGTTAGGAAACTTTTTCTCAATATCAAGCCTAAATTGACCTTTTTTGCTACTTTGATCAATGGTTCCTGGTTCTACCTTCTTGGCCCAAACAGACAAGGCTAATCCCTATTCCAAACAACAGCCCTTCAAATGCCTGAAGACAATTATCATGTTCCCTTCAGTATTCTCCAGGCTAAAATTTCCTAATTCCATCAGATGATCCTCCTATGACATGAACTCAAGACCTTTTACTCTCCTCGTTGTCCTTTTCTGACCACTTTCCAGATTATCAGTGTCCTTATTAAACCATGTTGCTTAGGTGGGTTTGACAAGGGCAGAATGTAATAGGACTCTCCATCACCTCCTAGTTCCTAGTAAGTGGGCTCCTCTTAATGCAACCCAAGATCACATTACCTTTTTCCCCCTCTATTCTGCCTCATCACACTGCTGAATCATATTGACCTTTCAGTTCACTAAAATTAGATTTTTTTTTTCAGAACTGCTGTTCAATGGTGCTTCCCTCATTGTATGTTTGTGAAGTTAATTTTTTTTGTACCAAAGTGCAGCACTTTACCTTGATTCCTATCGAATTTCATCTTATTAGATTCAGCCCATGGCTCTAACCCAGAGGTGTCAAATGAGCTGCCAGAGTGCATGTGGCTTGCAACACTCCCAGTTGAGGCTTGAACCAGATTAAAATGTCATTGGAAAATGCTTAAAGAAATAAATAAAAATACAACAAAACATAGATAATGGTAATATATGGTTTTCTAAGTCAATATGTGTCCTACAGGGATCCTTATGTATGACTTAATGGCCTTCATTTCTATTTGACTTTAACAACACTGCAGTAAACTGTTAAGATCCTTTCAGATACTGACTATCATCTGTAAATCTGATGAGCGTTCCATTCATTGCTTTATCCACGTTATTGATAAAAATGTTTTAACAGTAAAGGACCAAGCACAAGTCTCTGAGAGGAGAGTGGGATATTCTACTACAGCTGTCCCGCCATTGAACCTTGAACAACCATTGGTGGTTCCCTACCAGTTCTGAAACCATCTCATTCCATTTTTATCTGGTCTTCATCTCCACAAAAATAATTTGAGATATTTTATCACAAGTTTTGCTAAAACCTAGCTAAACTACATCCACAGTATTCCTCTAAACTACTAGTTTAGTAATCCTGTTAAAAAACTTGAAAAAAGGAAATTCTTGAGGAAGTCACCATGCCAACTCTTTGTAACCACTGCTTCTTTTTCTTGCTCTTCACCAGATATCTCTTTAATGATCCTTTCTAGAGTTTTCCCAGGAATTAAAATCAAGCATAGTTGATTTTAGTTGGCAGACTCTGTCTTCTTCCATTTTTTGAAAATTGGGACAGCATTTGCCCTTCCCCAATGTTGTGGTCTGCTGCCATTTTCCATATTCTTTCAAATGTTATTGATAGATGACCCTTACAGTCCCTTCCCATTTTAAATCTAGAATTCTTAGTATTATTATTATTTTTTTTTTTAGTTTTTAGGCAATTGGGGTTAAGTGACTTGCCCAGGGTCACACAGCTAGTAAGTGTCAAGTGTTTGGTCTGAGGCTGGATTTGAACTCAGGTCCTCCTGACTTCAGGGCCAGTGCTCTATCCACTGCACCACCTAGCTGCCCCTTAAATCTAGAATTCTACGATGTCTTCTTCCATAATTTAAAGACTCAGGTTTTCTTCCTGTCTCTTAACAAAGCAGTGCCACCAAAAAACAAAAAACAAACTTGAACTAGCCACACTATCAGTCCCTAAGTATCTGTCACCTATTTTTGCCTCCTCCCAACCCACCAATGAGATTTATATCTATTCAACTTGACTCCTTTGATAATCCCCTTTAAAGTACAGTGCATGGAGCTGATTTTTATTTGTAAATCCTAATGATTTCAAACCCTTCTTACCTCCAAAACCTCCCTTTTCATACCGCTGACAGATGGATGGAGTTCAACCAAGATATTTCTTTCACAAATTTGGAGACTTGAATTTCCGAGAACCAGAGGCAAAGCAATGTGGAGCAAAATGTTGGGAGATTTTCTCCTTCCACAATTTAGGGACCAAGTTTTCTTCAGATTTACCAGCAGCGAAAGCAATGGCGTTGAGAAGGATTTGAAAGCCGATTTATCAGCCCCTAGGTATCCGCCCCAAGCATGTTTTTATTATTCTCTTGAAAATAAGGTTATAAAAATGTAATTGCTGACACAACCTTAATGATAGCAGTGCAAGTATGCTGCTGTAATTAAAAGAGGGTTTTGTTTTATTGTTGTAGACCTGGGAGAGTCCAACATCTACATTCTTCAGGCCTAAGGACTAACACAGAACTCAACTTAGTTTTTTGCTGCTTTAACTCTGTGGTCTGTTCTTCCTTTCTTCTTTCTTCCTATCATTTTTTTCCTTCTCTCTCTCCCTCCCTCCCTCCCTCCCTCCTAGCCTACATAGAAGGCATCCTTTTCTTCTGGCAAGAGGAATAAACATGCTCTGCCTTCTTTCTTGTGTTTCAAAATTCTATCAATGGCTAATAGATTTAGAACCAGAATGCACCTATGCATAGAAGCCATCCAGTCCAACCCGCATTTTATAGGTGTGGAAACTGATGCCCAGAGAGGCTAAGTGATTTGTCCCAGGTTGATCTATAGTAACTTGCTAGGCTGTGTTTTGAACCCAGGTCTTTTGACTCCATGCTTAGCTCACTTTATATTTATAATAATAATAATGATAATAGGTAGGATTTATGTAGCTAGGCACTGTACTAAGCACTTTAAAATATTATCTCATTTGATCCTCACAACAACACTGGGAGGCTGGTACTATTATTATCCCCATTTTACAGGTGCAGAAACTGAGGCAAACAGAAGTTGAGTGACTTGCCTAAGGTCACACAGCTAGTAATTGTCTGGAGCTGGATTTGAACTTAGGTCTCTTAGAGTCCAGGCTTGGTGCTCTAAGCACTGCACCACCTAACTCTATTTCTGTAATTTCTAAATACCTAGGTGGCACAGTGGATACAGCACGACTCCTGAAGTCAGGAAGACCTGAGTTCCAATGTGACTTCAGATACATACTAGCTGTGTGACCCTAGGCAAGTCACTTAAACTGTTTGTCTCAGTTTCCTCATGTCTCAAATGAACCGGAGAAGGAAATGGCAAATCACTCTAGTTATCTTTGCCAAGAAAACCCCAAATGAGGTCATAAAGAGTCAGATATGACTGAAAAATGAGTGAACACCAACAATTTCTAGAATACTTGCTTTTGAAATGCTACAGAGTGAATTGTTCCTTTTGCCTTATTTTCCTTTGGAGGAAGATTTAAAGATTCAATGCCAGTGTAGTTCAGATTCCAGAAGACAATCTCCCTGCTAAATTTGTAAGACATCAAAATGGTGGACACCCAAATTGCTTTTGACACTGTCTTTTCTATTTTGTTTCATCTTGCTTCTATTTTACTTGACAGCCTGGTCTTCCACTTAAAGTGATTAATTCATCTTCTTCGAAAATACTTACTATGCTAGATGTTCCTTTGCCTAGCACACTACCTTATGTATTCTGGGTGCTCAGTAAATAGTGTTTTGTTGAGATAAATGGTTAGATAACATCTAGATCATCCTCCCTCTCTTTCTCCCTCTCCCTTCCCCTCTCCCTTTTCCTATCCCTCTACCTTTCACTCTCCATTAAAACCCCACAAGAAAATAAATCTACAGGAGTGTTGAAATTGGCTATACACAATGCTAATTGGCCCATCCATACTCATCTCAGCTTTGTTAGCTAGACATAGAGCGGTGCTGTGACTTCATACTGTTCTCCTTGCTCTTTGACCCCAGAAGATGAGATATAGACCTTGCGTAAGCTCCAGATAGCTTAATGCATTTTATGACGTGAATAATTAAAGGTCTGCTCAGCCCAGTATGTTTTAATACCAATTTAACAATAGCATAAAGAGAATATTTATTGCTCAATACATCTTTGAAGTGATAATTATAGCACAAATAACCTTTCCTATTTGTCAGCCCCAATGCCCCGAAGTCCACTAGCAGAGAAAAACAATAAATAAGGTTTCCCCAAGGTACAAGGTACAATCTTGATGACCTCATTTGCTGAGTAATAAAATGGGATGGATATTAAAGTAACCTTATAATGGCCATGATTGCCTTTCATTAGTAAATTACTTTGATTCTCCCAAATAATGTGTGAATTAGATGTCCATTTTCTGGCATTCAACTATGAGTATGACTTCTTTCCAGAAGAACTCAAAGCTCTTAAAATTTTTTTTCCCATATCCTATGTGTTCTCCTTTCTTTTTCTTTTTTTAAAAAGTAAGTAATTTATTTATTTTTAGTTTTCAACATTCACCTTCCTTAAGATTTTGAGTTTTAAATTTTCTCCCCCTCCCTCTCCTCCCAAGATGGCTGTGCAATCTGATATAGGCTCAACTTATATGTTCATATTAAGCATATTTTCACATTAGTCATGATGTGAAAAAGAATTAGAACTGACGGGAAGAACCATGAGAATGAACAAAACAACAAAAGAAAAGGAGAGCCAATAGTGTGCTTCCATCTGCATTCAGACTCCATAGTTCTTTCTCTGGATGTGAATAGCATTTTCCATCATGAGTCTTTTGGAGTTAGATCCTTGCATTGCTGAGAAGAGCCAAGTCTATCAAAGTCAGTCATTGCACAATGTGGCTGTCATTGTGTCAAAGCACTTTATGTTGAAATAATTTCATTAACTTTTCATTGACAGGGAGAGAGATATTACTTAGAATCTATACATTGCCATTCAGACAGTTATTTTCTTTAATTTTTTTTCTTATTATGAACTTAATGAATAAACACATTATTATGAACTTTACCAATAAATGCAAAACTTTAAGTAGACGGAAGAGTACAGAAAAGAGGATTTTAAACTCCTTTTATATATTTTTTAAGTGTATATTAAGTTGAACTAAGTAGCAACAAAACTTCCTGGCTTTCATGTGCTCTCACATAGCTGTTTTACAAGCAGGAAATGTAGGCATTGATCAAGAGATATTTAACAACAAAAATCACCAAGTATTTATTATTTACCTCTTTCTGTAGAGAGTACTGTAGGGAAGTACTATGGGAAATAGTTCAGGTAAAGTACAATTCCTTGTTGCATAGGCTTATGGTCAAATAGTTAGCTGACGTTCCTTCAGAGAAACAAAATGGTAGAATTAACTCAGAAGCCTATTCCTAAAAGCATATTCATACATTGATAGCACTGAGGGTGATACATTGTGAATATGCTCTTTGCTCAAGCTACATCTGTTTGGTTACCAGGGTTCCTTGAACTCTAACCTGATGCTCATCTTGCTAGATCTCGCTTCTTGTTCCCATTGTGTTGTCAAATTAATTTTCTAATCTTGAAACATACTCCTGTCCCTAGGTTAGGGGTTCTTAATCTAAGGCCTATGAACTTAAATTTTTTTGATAATTGAATTTTGAAGCAAATTTTTTATAATCCTGTGCATTATTTTATGCACTTAAAATGTTATTTTGAGAAGTGTTACTGAACACCATCACTGCAAAGGTACTGAGACTAAGAAATGATTGTTTAATTCACAGTCAGGTGCTCAACTGGATCTGTGATCTGATCAATTTGGAAGCCCCCCCCCCAATGAAATAGATGGTAATCCTTCCATGCTTACCCATTTATGTGACTCTTATTCATGTTCTTTCAAAAGTTTACTGGGGTGGGGGTGGGGGAAGCATCCAACATTTTGGAGGCCATCTTCTCTTTGACCTGACATGGTAAGAATGCTGGTGGAGCACTGTGGCTGTCTACCTGTCACCCCTTACTTTTGCTATTTGACCAGCTGATCTTCTCTTGTTATTAGGCGATTATTTGATGATATCCTGTTTGCCTGTTCATTGTAGCTTCTCATTGGTGATATGTTACAGGCTGCTCAAACTCCCAATATAATTCTCCATTGTCTTCTGTGTAATACTTGTATTTGATTCTTTAGATGCAGTGATGTCTCATTGACTTACAGTAACATGGTTAATGAACAGTCAATAAAATTTATTTAAGCACCTATTGTGTTACTGTGCTGGAAAAATGTGAATATTGGATAAAATGTTAAAATAATGGATAAAATATTAATACTGAAAATATGAGCCTTTGCTTTCATGGGAATATTGGGACCAATCTCAAGCTCTGTAGTTACAAAAGAGCTTTGCAATTCCCAAAAAGCAACCCAGTCTGCTCTCTGTTTTTTCATCTAAATACCTAGCCCATTGAGCCATCTGTCCCAGACTTCAATTCTGTCAGACAAGACCTGTCAAGTGCCCTCCCAAATAACTTGTTGAAAACAGGGCAATAAGCATTCTTTATCCATTTGCGTTTTCCTCCGTGTGGATGGTCAGGCCAAACTGTATCAGGTGATTACCGATTCTTCCAGGAATGTTCTCCAATATTCTGGGAATTGATGCAGTCTATAGGCATTGTGAAGACGTTGAGCATTCAATAGCTTGGTATCTGAGGGATGGAAAGATACGAGAGACATGGAAAAACTTTTGGAGTATATTGATTCTGAAAAAAGTGACCAAGAAAACATCAACAACTATTGATCTGTACCTACTATATTGAATTATATAAAAGTTCTATGAGAGTCATCTACACGTGAATCAAAAGCATCTTTAGTGAAGGTATAGGTAGGAAATAAGCAGGCTTTTGCAAGAGATATTCAGCAATGGACCATATATTTCCTGTTTCACAATAACTGAAAGACTTAGAGTGTATATAATTCCATTGAGCTAATTGTTGATTATGAAAAAAGCATTTGATTCAGTAAATCAAAATGCTACCTTGCAGGCTTTTTTACAAGGAAGTCTCCTACACATAAATCAGAATCGCTGAAGAGTCCTCAGAAGATAAAAAGAGAAATAACTCTATTTAACAATCATCTGATAATTATCAGGTGAGACATTAAGGAGGGAAATGGATGCTCACCAAAGTTATGTGCCACCATGATGTAGAAGATCCAATGGAGAGTCCAGATTAGATGCATAGTAAATTCCTACACATGCTCCTGTTCATGGATGGCATTGTACTAATCACAATTCACACATACTTGGGATAATCCATATTGTTTGGTAATGAAAGGCAATAATGGTATTCTGAAGTAAGGAGATAACTTACTTTAACCAATAATTAACTAATGAATTTTCTAGTTCCTTAATTATAGATAACATTTTAATAAAATGTATACACACTTTGAACATAAGGATGTATTTGCAATATAAATGTAAATTTGATCATTTGTAGTATTGTTTTACATGACTATAAGCTGGTATTATTGACGGTTAGATCATTGTAATTATGAGGTAAAGGTTAGAAATTAGTGATGATAGAAGTCTGTTTGACATTAGATTAAGTGGGTTTTAAAATCTCTTTAAAATAATGGGAAATATTATTGAGATATAAAAGTGTTGGAGACATTAATTCAAAATGGATCCATTCTTTATATCCAACTCTTGCAAATTTGAATAGGCAGTTATAGAAATATTTGTTTACCTGGAAGATGGCAGTGATAACAAAATATAGAAACTTGAGGGCCTATGTCACTCTGTAATTATCATTCTCAAAGATCTATAGAAACTGTTTCACACTTACTTTTTTAACATAAAGGTTGTACCTCTATATTTATACAGAAGATATGTTTTTATATATGGCAGAAGCCAAACCCTGAGAAATGACAACATGGATAATCTTAACATTATCCAAAAAATAATGACTAATATATCTCAGAGGAGTGAACACACATTTTGTTTCATTGTTATCATTCTTATTAAGCATCATTGATGACAGTGGCTATTCATTGTGTGGGTACACTTCTCCAAACCCAGCATGAGCATGAATCCTTGTGTTTTCAGAATACCTGTTTAAATGATGATATTTTCTGCCTGATATTAATATTGACCAGACCATGGATACTTATTCCATAGATAAGTGTACCTTTTCCCTCATGTGCATGTATAATCATACATATTCTATTATATGTGCACATAGTCAATTTTCTAAGATAGTTCAAAGTATTACCAGAATTGTTTGACAATATTGACTTGAATCTTAATATATTTAAGTTGGAATTTATAACAAATGTTATGTAACAGAAATAAATACATAGGATTTTTATTGAGAGTTGTTTGAGTCTGAATTATTTTCCAACCTCTGTTTAACAGAATCAAGTGCTCATATAATCCTAGATCATTATATGATTTGTTGTTATTGTTGTTCAGTCATTCAGTTGTATCTGACTCTTTGTGAGTCCCATGGACCATACTGTCCATGGGGATTTCTTGGCAAAGATACCGGAGTGGTTTGCTATTTCCTTCTCCAGTGGATGATAGCAAACAGAGATTTAGTGATTTGCCCAGGGTCACAGAGCTAATAAGTATCTGAGGCCGTGTTTGAACTCAGGTCTTCTTGATTTCAGGCCCAGCACTCTACCCACTGAGCCATCTAGCTGCCTCCTAGGCAAACAGAGGTTACATGACTTGCCCAAAGCCACACAGCTAGTAAGTGTCTGAGGCTAGATTGGAACTCAGGTCTTCCTGACTCCATGCCTAGCACTTTATCCACTGAGTCATCCAGCTGCCTTATACCTCCCTATGTTATCTTAGAGATCGTCTAATCTGAATTTCTACCAAATGAAAAAGGTCCTTCTATAATATACTTAATAACTCCATAGGTAAAACATTAATGCTACTCTCACTGACTCAATATCATGATGGGATAGTGGGGTCGCTAGATCACTGAGTGCTTGGAGTCTAGAAGATCTGAGATCAAATCCTTTCTCAGATACTTCGTAGTTGTGTGATCCTGGGCAAGTTACTTAACTGCTCTGTGCCTCAGTTTCATCAGCTGTAAAATGGGAATGATGGTATCACCTACTTCGTAAGGTTATTGGGAGGGTCAAATGAAACAATATGTATTAAGCCCTTTGAAAACCTTGAAATTTCTCAGCACATAAAATCTGGCCATGATTATAGGAAGTTGGAGCTGGAAAGAACCAGTCCAACCCCCTCATTTCTCAGAAGAGGAAGTTAAAACCAGGAGATTTTCAGTGATTTACCACATTCATCCAAATAATTTCTCTTTATGTGTTTACCCATTTCACATTTTCTCTTTTGAACATCTCTTTTGCATCCTATCATATCATTTTCCATAGCAACCAACTTTGGTGTCTCAAATAGAGAGTTTAACTTTGGATTGACTGGGAGTCAGCCTTAGCAGAGATGAACCTGCTAATATACTACGATTGCTTTATTTCTCATGTCCCTTGCCTAAAAAGAATTAAAACAAAAAGATTAAAATATCTTTGACCACCTAGTCTTCTGTCTCTAAATAGAATATTTTTCAGCTTTCTCAGGATTTTCAGCATCTCTTTGGAATTGTAATTCTCAGCTTTATTTCTCCTCTTGCTCTTTCATTTTCAATTCTGAATGTCCTCATACTTTATTTAAACAAACAGCAGCTTTCATAATCCTTAATGTTAATATTTACATTTTCTTGAACCTGTTTTTAGGCAATAGAAAATCAGTAGAAACAATTTCGACAGTAAAGAAAAAGATAACAGGTTATATTTTCCCTCCTGAATCTTTCAGTCTCCACTTAAAAAACAAAAACAAAAACAAAACCTTCCACTCTGAAGTCCTGGGAGATTTCAGCTGGTGCTCAGAGTAGAGAAGATAAACATTGAGGATTTTTCATGGCAGGTTGGAGAATTCTTTATCTCTACAGTCATTGAGATAGGAATAGAAGAGAAAATCGGAGGTTGAAATTACGTGTGTTTATTAGAATACACATGAGTTGTCCAAGGTACTGATACCATCCAACATGCCACTGATGTTGCCATTAGTATCAACTAAGTCTGTAGGGGACACGTTGAGTCCCTGGAGTCTCTTGTTTTTCCTTCTTGGAATTGGTTTCCTTTCGTCTCAATATCTAAATGATCTTGTCCAAGGGTGCAGTGTGAAGATAATAGCTAACTCTATTTCCACGACTTCTTTTAACCTTTCGTCAACGAGTACGATCCCTTGAGAACTATGGCAAGATAAGAGACACTACTCTGGTACCACCCGGGGAAGGTTTCTAAAAGTAATTACAGCGCCAGTGCTTTGTGGACATTAAGAATTATAGCCAAATATAGAAATTGTTTTGTATGACTTCACATGTATAATGAGTATGATATTGCTTGCCTTCTTAGTGGGTGGGGGAGGGGCTGGAGGGAGGGACAGAATTTGAAAATGAAAATAAAAATTAAAAAAAAAAACCTTAATTATAGCCAGGGATACATCATTTCACATCTTCCTATAGATCAAACCCAACTGTGGATAGGTACTTAAAAGTATAAGCATTAAGAATTTATTATTCAAGAATGAGATCCCCTAAAATAGAAATGTGACTTGTAAGCATCATTTAGCCTGCTTTTATCCTTGTGTATTTCAATATACTTGATATATTCTTGCCTGAGAGGTCTTCATTGATATAGCTTCCTGTAGCAATTGGCTGTTTCTAACAACCTCACTAGTATTCAGATCTTTCTTACAGCTAGTAGTTTAAATTTATTCTGACTATTCACATGTATCTGGAAGGTCTCCTCTGGATTGATCTTTATTCAGTTGTGGAATTTTATTGGACCCACTGCTTCAAAACATTGTGAAACTTATCAAGGGAAAATTAACTCATGGCTCATAAATTGTCTATTGAATTAATTTATTTCTATTACAGAGTATGTCATGTCCTTTTTTCTCTGTTCTTTTTAGGTGCTGTCTCCTTCTGACAACACTGTTAGAACTCATTTCTCAAATATACGTAATCTATATCATATGCCTTCTCAAGGGGAGGGAAGGGGAAGGAAGGAGGAAGAGAATTTGGAACTCATTTTAAAAATGAATATCAAAATTTTGTTTTTATAAGTAATTGAGAAAAAAAATAGAAGCAGGCAGATCAGTTAAGAAGCTGCTACAGTAGTCCCGGGGGGAAAGAATTGGTATAAACTGGGATTGTGGCATTGTGAGTAGAGAAGGGGTAGCAGTTGCAAGAAGTATTGTAAAAGTGCAACTAAATTTTGGATTTCATTATAACAATTATATGTGCACAAATAAGAAATACAGTATTTTAAAAAATCTCTGATTTATTGATTGCCTCTCTGTTTTAATTGGTTTGCTCAGGACAAAAAATTTATGTAAGCTTTTCTTCTAATTCTTTTTTTTATAGCCTTTCTTTTTGAGTACAGCCATTTGAATTGCTTTATAAACATTTTATTGCTGATTAGCTTACCTTTCTTCCTTTCTGCATCTTGAATATCTAATGTGAATTTCTTAAGGAGAAATACAGTAATATATTTGCTGTTCATTACATTTTTGCATTGAAGAAAGTGTTTGTTTTTAATTAATTATTTGATATTTGAAGGTGCCTTCCCTGTAGGACTTCATTTTATTTTCATTGATTCTGTTAACATCTTTATGTAACAACATAGAAGGGAAAGTAGCGAATACTATAATGTTCCATGAGATAGAAAACAAATAAAGTAAGGCAATTGTGAGTCAGGAAAGGATCACTTTGCCTGGGAGTTTGGGTCTCAATTCTGACACCAACTAGCTGTGTGACGTTGGCCAGGTCTTGGAGCATCCCTGAGTCCCAGTTGTCTTATACACAAAACGAATGGTTTATCCTAGATCAGAGGTGTCAAACTCGCCACAATAGTCACAAGCAGCCTCAAAACTCTCAAGTGCTGCAATGAGGAACTAGATTAAAATGTAATTGGGCAATTTTTAACAAAATAAATAACACACCACAACATAGTTATTTTGTGGTTTTCGAAGTCAATATTTTGCCTGCAGGGATCTGTTTCTATATGAGTTTGATGTCACTGTGCTAGATAACCGCTAAATAAGGTCCATTTTGTTTCCTGTAAAATGGGAATAATAATGATTTCACTCCTTGCTTCATAGGACTGTTTACAAAGAAAACATTTTGTAAACCTGAAAGTGCTATGGAACAGCAGGTGGCATATTGACTGAGGACTGCGTTCAAGTCTCTTCTCTAACACATACTGGCTTTGTGACACAGAGCAAGTCATTTAATTTCAAAGCATACCCCTGGCAACTCCCTAAGACTGTAAATGTCCAAATAGGTGTTGGTCTGAATTGGTAGAGGACTTAGCCAACCCTGAGTTCTGTACATCAGTGGTGTCAAACTTGCAAAACTCCCCTATGCTCCAATTTAACCTCTATAAACTGTAATTGGGAAATGGTTAGCAAAAATCTATAAAAATATAATAAAACATAGATAATGTTAATTTGTGTTTTTTTTTTAAGTCAATATGCAGTAGCAGGGATCTTTTATATTTGAGTTTGACACTACAGCCTTACACCAAAGAAATCTTAGGTCAGGAGAAAATAAAATGTGATTTATTATATATGAATTATAGGTTCTATTAATTTATTAATTACATAATTATGTAATAATTATAACCATGTAATTAATTATATATCATTTGTTTCTTTGTTATTATTCATTATCCTTCCCATCTCTAATATTATATGGTTAAATCATTTGATCCTGAACTTTTATCTTATGAAAATTATGCATAGTAAGTGCAGATAAACCAAGACACATATACAAAACATTAGATACATCCCCAGTCTAAGTGTAGGAGATGTCGGTGTGGGGAGCAAATAAGCAAAATTCAGGAGCAGGTCATCAGTGGTTCCAAAAAATATATCAGTATATGTGTGTGTGCATGTAAGTACACTTATAATTTCACTTTTATCTCTTAGTTCATTTCACTAGGTATTCTTGGGGTCCTTGTTGCCAGGCCTTTTTTCTCCCTTCTGTGGTTTTGATCATACTTATTGTAGCATTATTCTCTCCTCAGTTTATCTCATGGTTTTCTCTTAACCCATAATATTTCTTCATTGTGGTTGTTTTTTTCTTCTAATTATATATCCAGCCTCAGTTTCTAGATTGGGATTTTGTGATAGGAATGGCTGTTTCTCCCTCTATAGTCTGAATGCCACAGTGTTTTTGGATCTGGTGGCTAGCCCTCAACTGCAATCCTTGTTTCCTGGGTAGGTCTCCTGGTGGACCACCATAGGTTTTGCCTTTAGCTCTTCTCTGTCTCCTTCTCTTTGTACACATGCTGACATAGGGTTGGCTCTATTCCCTATCTTGGCCTTGAGAGGCTTCTCCTGGGTGTCCTATGTTGTGTTAATCACACAGGGCAAGGCACGCCAGTGTTGGGACAACCTGATTGCTCTGTCTTTCCTGTCTTTTGTGGTGACTGGCTGGAGTGCTGGTTTCTGGCCTCTTGTAGGTTTCCCAGTGCTGAAGCTGCCTAAGGGGTGAGTTAGCTCTGTCTTTCTCATCTTGGTAGCTGCCTGGGTGTTTGGCTCACCCTCCTTACTTTGGCTCCAGAATGGCCTGGGATAGCACTGGGCTGGACTATGCATTCCTTCTGTGCTGGGGTCAGTTGATGAGCTGGCTTCATACTTTTTGGAATGCCCTGGGTGAATGCATACTGCCTGACCTTGCCACCGTGTGCAGTGAGCTATGGGGATTGGCTTTTTCTCCTGCTGTTCTCACAGGCCAGGGCCAAGATCCTGCTGGGTTTAGTCCCTAGGTCCCAGTACTGTCTTCCTCCTCTCCTGCCTTGTCTCCACGTGCATCATCTGCAGGCTTCTGGCGGCATTCAGAACTGGCAGGAGGAGATTATTGCTGTGTCTCTTTGGTTTTTCATTTTTCTGGTGACTTGTTGTTCATCCTTGGATCTCAAAGAGCACCAGTGACATCATGAGGGTGATATCTTGACTTGTGTGTGAATTGGACTTAAGTGAGATAGCACTGCACAGAATTGTCAGCCTCATTCTCTCCTCCAAAGTCATTGGAGTTCAGCGGCAGGACAAAAGTCAAGACCATTGGTGACTTCTTAGAACTTTTCCAGAGTGTTTGTGGGAGAGCTGGGATCCCCTCCAACCTTTCGTATTGCCATCTTAATTGGAAGTCCTGCTGTGTACTTATGACTTTGGGCAAATCACTTAATTTCTCCTGGTCTCTATTTCTTCATCTGTAAATAAAACCTACTGAATAAACATACACATTTGCTCGAAAGAGAACACAGAGATGATTGGAGGTCATGGGTTTTGGGGTGGACAGTTATTATTGGGAAGTCAATAGGGAAGTCAAGAGAAGGGGTAAGTTTAGATGGAAAAATGATGGGTTCAGTTTCAGGCATAATGAGTTTGAGGGACTCACAGGACATCCAGGTGATATCCAGCTGATAGCTTAAGATGTGGAAAAGGGAAAGAGAAGAGCTAGATGTATTAATTTGGGAATTGCCTGTAGGGAGATAATGATGGAAGTCATGGAAGTAGATAAGAATAACAAATAAAATAGTATAGAGAAATCAGAGAAGACTGTCTCACTCTAGAGCCTTGGGGAATCTCCATTCTTAAGGAGCAGCAGAAGAAGAAAGGAAGAGAGAGAGAGTTGGGAGGGGAGAAGAAAGGGGGGAGAGAGAGGGAGATGAGGAAAGAGGGGGTAAAGGAGAAAGGGAGAGAAAGGGAGGAAAAGAAGAGAGGGGAGAAGGAAGGGAAGAGAGAGGGAAAAAATAGAGAGTGGGAGGAAGAGAGGAGAGAGGACAATGAGAGAGGAGGAGGAACAGGGAAGAGAGAAGAAGAAGGAGAAAGAGAAGTAGAAGGAGGAGGAGGAAAGACAGGGTAAGGGAGAAAGGGAGAGGGAGGAAAAGAAGAGAGGGGAGAAGGAAGGGAAGAGAGAAGAAGGAGGAGGAGAAGTAGAAGGAGGAGGAGGAAAGATGGGGGAAGGGGGAGAGACAGATAGCACTGTTAGGAAGTCAAGGAATGAGAACATATGCAGAAGGAGGGAAAATTGTTGAATAGATGGATGTAAGAGCATTTATTAAGTGCTTAGTATGTGCCAAGCACTACATTTAGCATTGAGATAAAGATAGAAAAACAAGATGGTCCTTTCTCAAGGCACTCACATTCTGATTAGGGAAGACAGCACATTTTTGGAAGGTTCAGCTACAGGACAGATGGAAAGGCCAGTGGTCTTTAGGGCATAGTAGGGGTGCTGGTGACAAATCCCAGAACTCCTTAGGATACACTCATTCTGAATGCGTAGGGGACAGTATCAGGACATATCATAAAACCCAATGCACCGTAGGTAACAATGGCAGTAAGGCCCTCTAGCCCTCCATCTTAATGGAAGGATTGTAGTAGGTCACCACCTACTTTTCCAAGTGACAACAGAGGCCATTTCTTGAGCAATTACAGTTGAGAAGGGACATAGTAGTCCTCAAGATTAGGGTGGAGCAGGGTTATTTCTGACAAAGAAGGAGAAGTAGGTCAACATCCAGCTGGAAGATGGTATAGAATACTTGGTGGGAATTGGGCAGGGAAAGGGAAGGTCTCTGTTGGCCCTGGTCTCTGGGCATGGGTGAGGAGGTTGAAGGTGGGAGTTGAAAGTGGAAATTCCCTGGGCCTCCCTGTGGGCTTCCTTTTGGACAATTGTATGGTCAAAAGTGCCAAAAACATCAAGAAGATGAGTCTGGCAGCA
The DNA here is from genome assembly GCF_900497805.2 of Vombatus ursinus. NCBI lineage: Eukaryota > Metazoa > Chordata > Mammalia > Diprotodontia > Vombatidae > Vombatus > Vombatus ursinus. The sequence continues at coordinate 2,827,917 of NW_020950098.1, forward strand.
GTCTAAAGAATGGCATAGAACAAGGAGGAAGTAGAGGCAGAAAGATGTTAGGAGGTTATTGTGATTGTCTGTTTTAAGGTGACAGCAATAGAGATAGAGAAGAAGCTATAGGTAGGAGACATACTGGGAAGGTAGGAGTAACAAAACTTTTTAACTAATTGGATATTAGAAGAGGAGAGGGGAGAGCCGAAGACCACCCCAAGGATTCAGAAATGGGGAACTGGGCTAATAATGGTGGTACCATTGACAGAAATAGTAAAGTAAGAAAGAGATCTAGGTCATGGTACAACAGATAATGAATCAGTTACAGACATAATGAGGTTTTGGCAGTAGCAAGACATCCCAGAGAAGAGAGTTGCATCCAGGGTGCAGTCACAGATACTACTAGTCTGGGGCTCAGGAGTCTGGTCTTAATTCTCTCTCCATAATAATTCCTCTTTTGATCGTTATTTCAGAAATTAGTCTTGCCCAAACCATCTGTCTCATTTTCTTTTCAGGGTTGATGCTCATCAATGTCACCAGTCCCTTGTAAGGAAACGACTCTCCAGCCCCGCCCCTTCTCTCCCACCTAGATATATTCTAGGGTAGAACAAAGTGAATAATATGTGAGTCATCAGCTGCAGAGAGGAGGTTCATTTATATCTCGGAGAAAGGCTTTAGGCTGTTGTCTTAATTTTAAACTGCTTCATACAGAAAAGTCATCTTCAGCCATTTGGTAGCCAGCAGCAATTTTCCTTTGTCATAGCGGTGTATGATTTAGAGTTGGAAGGAACTTCAGCTAGAAGAAACTTTAGCCAAAAGGATTGTTTCATCCAACTCTATCATTTTACGCTTTGGAAAATTAAGGCCATGAGAGAAAGATGAATCAACTCTTCAGAGGTCACCAAATGCATTGGTATTTCAATGAACCCGTGCTCTCATCAGTGTGAGCGTGTCTTGCATTGGCGGTGATGGCTGGTGCTTTCTTATCCTGGGTGACAGTACAGGGGAATCCACCCGATGTGTGGTAGGCCACCCTTTTCATTCATGCTTGTACAGGCTGCCCGTTTGACAGCCCACCTTCTCCCTATGTGACCCGTTGACCTCCCTTGCTGCTCATGTGTCTGAAGGTTGGCCACTCGGCTAAAGTGAACAGAAGAAATAAAAATCCCAAACAAAAGCAAAGTGGTCTTTATGATCTCCCTGTTTTGAAAGTGATGATGGCAGAAGGATGGGACGGGACAACAAGTCATAGTTTTTATTGAACATGATGTAACTGCAATGGTCAAGCGGGTTCCTGATGAGAAAATGTACCTTTGTCCCTTCACTGTAGAGGTGGGGCACCATGGCACTCGGGAGTGGGGAATAGTACATGCACTTCTAAGTGACTGATGTGCTAGTTAGTGTAACTGACCTTTTTTCTTTTTTCTTTTTATTTCTTTCTTTATTTTTAGTTTCCAGCATTCACTTTTATTAGAATTTTGGGTTCTAAATTTTTTCTCTCTCCTCTCTCCCCTCCCCAAGATAGCATACAATCTGATATAGGCTATACATATACTTGGCCTTTTTTCCTTCAGATTCCTTTTTTTTTTTCAATAAAGGATGACTTGATTAATAGGTGGGAGGGGGATGGGAAAAGGGCAGTTGATGTATTCAGAAATGAAGGGGATGTACTAACAAAAGTTATAAATAATTATTTGTAGAGAGAGATAGGTGGAAAAGACTCATTCAATTTTTAAACTTTCTAGATTCCCATGGAGAATGAATAGGATTTAAACTCAGGTTCCTCTGACTCTAAATACATTGTCATATTTACTGCACTGCAGTATTTCTTCCTATTGTCTGTCTGCATCATTTGTAAGTCAGAGATGATTTCACCTTTTCCTTTTGTGATCTGGACCTGTGATTTTCATTAGTTTAGGAAATTCCCTAGAAGGAAATTCCCTCTGCTAGGGAAGATCAACATCTGCTCTGTGATTTTTTTTTTTTACCAGTCAATGAGTATTTATTATTTACTCTATGCTAGGAGCTGTGCCAAATGAAAAGGGAAAGCAAAGATACTCCCTGCCCAAAATAAGCTTCCATTCCAATGTAGGAAACGCCATGTATGTGTAATGGAGGTTAGGCCAGTGAGAGCCCAGTCCTTATAAACTTAGCTTTCCTTAAAGAGGAAAGAGTTTGCTTTGGATGGTCAATGCCTTTTGAATGCATACTTAGATCTAGCTCAGCAGATCACTGCCCCCCCCCCCCCCCAAAAAGACCTTTTCTTCACCATCCAGAAAGGAGAACAGTCATAGAATATGTTTATATGCTCTGAAGTCCGCATGGAGGGCATACTGCACATGCCCATAAGAATTGACCTCTTATTGACCAGTTCCCATTGTATACAAAAGTGGGTACATGAAAGATAAATACAGAGTAGATGGGAAAGGCTCCCTGGAGGGAAAGTTGTCCTCCAGGAGTTGGCATTTGAACTGAGTCTTGAAGGATTCTTAGAGAATGAAGTGAGGAATAAGAGTATTCCAGGAATGAGGAACAGTAATGCAAATGCATGGAGGTGGTAGGTGGAGTGTTGTGAGTGAGCACCAGCAAGTAAGCTGCTATAGGTGGATTGTAGAATAGGTAAAGGGAACTGGAAAGATAAGACAGGGCCATGCTAGGAAGGGACTAGTAGGTGGCGCCATAATACATAGAGTACTGGGCCTGGAGTTGGGAAGACTCATCTTTCTGAGTTCGAATCTTGTCTCAGACACTTATTAACTATGAGACCTGGACACTTATTAGCTATGAGACCTTGGGCGAGTCACTTAACCTGGTTTGCCTCAGTTTCCTCATCTGTAAAATGAGGTGGAGAAGGAAATGTCATACCACTCCAGTATCTTTGCCAAGAAAACCTCGAATGGGGTCACAAAGAGTTGGACATGACTGAAAAGGGCTGGACAACAGGCTAAGAAGTGCTTTAAATACCAAATAAGACTGGTGGTGTCCTTGACAGAAATAGGGAAATATGGAAGGGTGGGATGTGTTAGGGTTACGGTTAGAGTTGAGATGCCAGTGGAATGTCCACTTTGAAATGTCCAGGCAGCTGTCAGTTTCACTGGGTTAATTTAGGATATTTTCTGAATGGCACTAAATGCATTTTTGCAGTCAACACTGCTGTGAATCAAGATGGCTTTTTGCCAAAACGTGGCTTGTTATTAGGGAGAGAGGATAGAAGGAAGGAGGGAGGCAGGCAAGGGCTTTGACCCCATTGCTTAATTTCCCTGTGCCTAGGGCATACAGTGTAACATTGTCTATGGCACAGTGCCCCAGAACCCTTCTGCCCTGGCTCTGACTAAAATTGGTTTACAGCTGAGTGGCATGTTCACGGGGGTTTCGCTGACTCCCCATCTGTTAGTCTTTCATGAAAATTACATGGATGCAAGGTGTTAAAGAATATAGTGGTATTTGTAGAGAAATTAGTGTCAAGGCCCTCCTTAAATGCTCCGGAAATTTTCTGATGTTCAGAACGGGAAAAATCTTCCCAGAAAACTATTTCAGATTTAACAGAATTTTATGCACGTACACTTACTTTACCAGTAATCATGATGCTTTACTTCCCATAGAGAAGTATTTTGGACTAAATCCTTTGAAGCAGGTAGGGGGTGAAGAAAGCAGAGAGCCTAACGAGTCAGGAAGGCTGGAGTTCAAACCCAGCCTCAAACACTTACTAGCTGTGTGACCTCAGGTAAATAGCTTGAACCTTTCTGTGGCTCCCTGCCCTCATCTGTCAAGTGAGAGGGTCTCCTCTCCAGCTGTTTGTGATCAGTAAGGGTGAACTTGGAGTTGGAAGACCTGAGTTCCAATGCTGGAACTGCCTTCTGACTCGTTATTTGTGACTTGGGTAAGTTGCAAGTTTTTGGCCTCAGTTTCCTTAGTTGATAAATGAGAGGATTGAATAGGGGAGTATGGGGTAGTGGAAGAACCTTGAATTTGGAGTCAGAATTATTGGGCCCAAATCTTGGTGATCGTGAGCACCTCTAACTTTTCTTTTTTTTTTTCTTTTTCTTTTTTTTTGGTGAGGCAATTGGGGTTAAGTGATTTGCCCAGAGTCACATAGCTAGTGAGTGTTATGTGTCTGAGGCTGGATTTGAACTCAGGTCCTCCTGACTCCAGGGCCAGTGCTCTATCCACTGCACCACCTAGCTGCCCCTACCCCTAAATTTTCAGGAGCAGGTTTTACTTTCTTGATCTCTAAAATGAGGCTGTAGGATTTGATGATCCCTAAGGTGTTGTGACATCAGGGAAGGAAATTATTCCTTTTTGTTTACACACAAGCATTCTAACCATGTTCTTTTCTTTGCCTCTGACATTGCTACTTACGCTACTGATAAGATGCTGATGTTGTCAAAGAAGTGTTTTTCACTGACAAATAACACCTGTCTGCCTCAGTTTCCTCAACTGTAAAATGGGAGCACTTGCAACACCTACCACACAAAGTTGTTATGAGAATCCAATGAGTCAATATTTGCAAAATGCAGTTAGCACAGTGCCAGGCACATAGGAAGCACCTATTCTCATCTCTTCCCTCCTCCCATCAGACGTCTTTGAGGTTAGACTAAAAATAAGCACAATTATATTTTAATGTCTTTCCACTAAAATCATCTCATACAAGTTCCCATTTCTTATGTCTCATGACAGCCTGATAACTTCTTGCTCGGTTCTGAAGTACCTTAAAATGTACAGCACTCAAGAGACCTGGTGATGTCCGAGGCTTAAAAATCCTTATCTGTAAAGGAGATGTCTGATGCACATGCTGGAGGAGGTGTCTTTTCTTAACATGTCATCTTTCTGTTGTTGTTGTTTTGTGAGGCAATGGGGGTTAAGTGACTTGCTCAGAATCACACAGCTAGTGAGTGTGTCTGAGGCCGGATTTGAACTCAGGTCCTCCTGACTCTAGGGCCGGTGCTCTATCCCCTGCGCCACCTAGCTGCCCCCTCCATATCATCTTTCTATTCAAGAAAACAGGAGACTACCTTATATTAATATGGATTTCCACATAGAATCAACAGTATAAATGAATGGAACTGGCCAGCTATGAAGTCGTGGGGGTGAATGAAAGGCTGAAGCATCTCAAACATTAATCAATTGGTTTTGTTTCTGGTAACCTTTTGGGTAAAGTATCACAGTAGCTTTAAATGACCTCAAGGGTAATTGGGAATTATCAGGAATAAATGATTGTGCTCGTTTGTTCTGCTGGGTTTTTTGTTTTTTGGGTTTTTTTTGGCTAGTCAGTGGGGTTAAGTGACTTGCCCAGGGTCACACAGCCAGTAAGTGTTATGTGTCTGAGGCCAGATTTGAACTCAGGTCCTCCTGAATCCAGGGCCAGTGCTCTATCCACTGTGCCACCTAGCTGCCCCCGTTCTGGCTGTTTTTGTAGTTGAAGAGGTTTAGTGGGAAAACACACACACACAGACACACACACACACATATCAGTTTGTTAATAATGAAATTGTCTTCAACGTCATCCCCTCAAATAGTTGTTGTTTTCCTTTTTTTTGTTATATTTACCAATTTGATGAGTGTGAGATAGAACCTCAGAGTTGTTTTAATGTGCATTTCTCTAATTATTAGCAATTGAGAATATTTTCCTCAGGATTGTTGATAGCATCAATAGTTACTTTGAGAACTGTCCGTTCATATCATTTAGCATTTACCTATTTGGGAATGGCCCTTGTTAAATTTCAATTGATTCCTTATATATCTTGGATACTAGATTTTATCATTAAAATTTGCTACAAGGATGTTTTGTAGTTTACTGTTTATTTTCTGTTCTAATGCATTAATTTAGTTTATGTAAAACCTTTTTTCAATTTTAGTTAGTAATCATTATCCATTTTATGGAATCCCAGCTGAGCTATTTTAAACCCTAAAAGATGATGCTGTTAAAGTGCTGCACTCAATGTGCCAGCAAATTTGGAAAACATACCAGTGGTCACTGGATTGGAAAAGATTAGTTTATGTCCCAGTCCCAAAGAAGGGCAATGCCAAGGAATGTTCAAATTGTCAAACAATTGCATTCATTTCACATTTCAACAAGGTTATGCTTAAGATTCTGCAAGCTAGGCTTCAGCATTATGTGAACCAAGAATTACCATCAGGGGAGGTCGGTTTTCAGAGAGGTAGAGGAACTAGAGACCAAATTGTCAACATTCACTGGATTATGGGCAAAGCAGGGGAGTACCAGAAAAAATATATATATTTCTGCTTCACTGACTACATACACTAAAGCCTTTGACTGTGTGGATCACAACAAAATGTAGCAAGCCCTCAAAGAAATGGCAATAACAGATCATTTACTTGTCTCCCGAGGAACCTGTGTGTGGGCCAAGAAGCAACAGTTGGAACCAAACATAGAACAACTGATTGGTTTATGGTTGGAAAAGGAATACAACAAAGCTGTATATTGTCACCTTATTTATTTAACTTATATGCAAGCACATAATGTGAAATGCCAGGCTGGATGAATCGAAAGTTGAAATTAAGGTTCCTGTGAGAAATGTCAGATATGTAGATGATACTACTCTGATGAAAGGACAGAAAGCAAAAAGGAATTAAGAAGCCCCTTGTTGAGAGTGAAAGGGGAGAATGTGAAAGGTGGTTTGAAACTTAACATAAAAAAAACTAAGATGTTGGGCTATTGGTTCCATCACTTCCTGGTGAATAGAGGGAGAAGAAATAGAAGCAGTGTCAGATTGTATATTCTTGGGCTCAAAGATCACTGTAGACAGCAACCACAACCATGAAATTAAAACACTTTTTCCTTGGAAGGAAAGCTATGTCAAGTCTGCACAGCATACTAAAAAGCAGAGACATCACCTTGCCAACAAAGGTCTGTATAGTCAAAGCTATGGTTCTTCTAGTAGCAACATATGACTATATACATTGGACTACAAGGAAAGCTGAGCACCACAGAATCGATGCTTTTGAAGTGTGGTGCTGGAGAAGACTTTTGAGAGTTCCTTGGACAGCAAGGAGATCAAATCAGTCAATTATTAAATCAATTCAGAATATTCACTGGAAGGTCAAATACTGAAGCTGAAGGTTAAATACTTTGTTCACGTAATGAGAAGATGGGACTCATTGGAAAAGACCCATATGTTGGAAAAGATTAAAGGCAAAAGGAAAAGGGGATGGCAGAGGATGAGATGGATAGGTAGGGTCATGGAAGTGACAAATATGAACTTGGACAGACTTCTAGAGATAGTGGAGGATAGAAGGGCCTGGTGTGCTATGGTCTATGGGGTCATGAAGAGTCAAACACAACTGAATGACTGAACAACAAATCTCTTCTATCTCGTTATCTTTTTTATGCTATTTTTGGTCAAGAACTCTTCTCTCCATAATGGTAAAAGGTAACTCCATCCTTACTCCTCTGATTTTTTTTATCATATAAGCCTCTATATCTAGGTCATGTGTTCGATTTGAGATCATTATGGTAGGTGGTATGAGATATTGGTCTAAAACTATTCTCTGCCAGACCACTTTTCCACAAGTTTTTGTTGAATAGTGAGCCTTTACTCCATTAGTTAGAGTCCTTGGGTTTACTACACACAATGCTGCTGTGTTTAATGGTTTCTGAGTCTTAATATATTTAATTGTTTTCAGTGATAAACTTCTGAACAGCACCAAATAGTTGTGATGATTATTGGTTTGTAGTGTAGTTTGAAAGCTGGTACTGCCAGACCCCGCTCCTTCTACCCTTTAAGTTTTTTCCATTGAGATGCCTAATCTTTTTGTTCCAGATGAATTTTGCTATTTTCCCCCAATTCTATAAAGTAATCCTTTACTAGTTTTATTCATGTGGCGCTGTACCTATAAGTTGATTTTGGTAACATTGTCATTTTTATTATATTGGCACTTATAGGCCGTGAGCAGTTAATATCAATTATTAATATCAATTATTTAGAACAGTTCTTTCTGTAAAGGGTATGTTTTAGTTGTATTCACATATTTCTTATGTCTTGTTAATTGGACTTACTGATAATTTATATATTCTGTTGTAATTTTGACTGCTGATTTTTGTTGTTAATAATACAATGATGGCAATGATAGCTAGCATTTACATAGCTTAGATTTTTTTATTTATAAATGCTTTACAAATATTATCTCATTTTATCCACACAGTATCCCTGGGAGATAGGTGCTATTGTTATCTCCATTTTGCAAATGAGAAAATTGAGTGAGACAGAGGTAAAGTGATTTGCCCAAGGTCAAACAACTAGGGAGTATCTGAGGCTAAATTTGAACGAGGGTCTTCCCAACTCCAGGTCTAGTACTCTATTCATTCTGCCACTTAGAATGGCTGATGATTCAGCATGATTTATTTTATTTCCTACTATGTACTAAATTTATTAATTGCTTTAGTTAATTTTAGTTGACTCTCAAGGATTTTCTAAATAAAACATATTTATAATTTGCAACAAATGATTGTTTTTCATCTTTGTCCATTCTTATTCCCTCAATTACCAGCATTATATTTCATGGAGATAAACTAGAGAACTTTCTGATAAGATCAGGGTAAAGCAAGGGTGTCCATTATTACCATTAGTATTTGATATAGCCCTATAAATGCTAGCGGTAGCAATAAGACAAGAAAAAAGAAATTGAGAGAGTAAGCATAGGCAAAGAAGAAACAAAATTACTAGGTTTTCAAATCATATAGTAGTGGCAACCCTCATTTTAACTCATTGTATTTCTTCACTGTGTTCAGCAACTTTTTTTTGGTATAATCACATTTTCCACCACAATACTTGGATTGGAATTTTGTGCTTGGGCTAGTTCTCTCTGGCATCCTTGCAAGTGTTTGGTATGCCTTATTTGGTCCCGAGCACCATTTCCACTTTGGATCCAGATAGTGTGGCTGGTATTAGGCCCCATCCCTTGCTTCAGTCCTTGGTTCCTTTTTCAGTCTCATTGTGGTCCACTATTCTCTTTGACCTTTCCCTGAGCTCAGCCTGTTTTGCCTGGTGCTTTCTGTGAGATAATATTTGTTAAAATGTTTAGCACAGGGCCTGGCACACAGTAGGTACTATATCAGTGGTCGTTGCTATCATTCTTCTTGTTCTTTTTACCAAGTGATAGTTATTATCACTGTTGTTGTCATCATTACTCCTCTGCCCACCTTCACTGGCTTCTGGTCATCTTTTGGTGTTATTCTGGATAACATGGAGGAGCCTTCTCCCCTTGCCTTTCACATAACCAAAACCAAAACACACAAAGTCATTGGTTATCTGTTACTCCAGGTTATAAAATAGTGTCAAAGTCCCCAAGGTGGCCTTCATATGCCTATTTAACCTATAATGCATAGAAGAGTGGGAATATGTTTATTATTTGTAGGCTGGTCTACAACTCCATATCTGAATACAAGAGATGGCATTTCTTTGTCATCATGTCAATCATTCTGTAGTGATATGGATTGACAAAGAGAAATTGTCCCTGTGGGAAAGCAAGGCTCTAGATTTGGTTTACATTTGTTCTTTGAGGCTGTTCCTAAATTAAACTCAAGAATTGTCTGTAGAAGGAATAAATCTGTATCTTTTAGCAAAATATTGTAATTTTATTTTTCATCTTTCCATTTTAAAAAAAGGAAAAAATTGTTTCAGGGAACATGGTATAGAGAATGTATTAGACTTGTATTTCTTGTTCTCATGAAAAAAGTAAACTCTTAATTCTCTTCCAGTTCAGTAGTCAAGTGACTATACCTGAGGATTTACCAACTTGAAAAGCCATAGGGAATTTCTGTATCCAACTTTCCATGAGTTAAATAAGTTTTTTTTAAACTAGGCTAACATAATTTTGTTTGCTAATTAGGTACTTAAAATTTAAGTTATAGTTTTTTTTGAAAAAAGGCCTCTCTAATTACTCTTCAGTGTGCCTTATCTTCTTATTGGAGTGTTCCACTTTCCTGGGCAGACTTATAGACTCAATTCAGAATGATCTGCTGAAGATTTAATTCTTAATTCTCTTTGAGCTGCAGTAATATGAATTAACTTTGGTAATAAATTTTCCCCATTTGGAAAATGACTGCTCATGACACTTTTAGTTATTACTTTTGACTGCTCCCTTTTCTACACCACTGTTGTCATTCTCTCACCGAAGTCATGTTGACTTTTGATGCACCTGTGATACTGAATTTAAACGATTAACATCTTACCAGAATCATGACTTTTTATATATTGAAAATAAAATGCTACCTCTTGGTTTGAAATCATATAAATATACAGAGATCATCTTCATTTCAAATGACTGAGGAGTTGGGACTATGAATCTCTGTTTCAAACACAGATGTTACTTTAATTTAATTAAAGACAGCAAGAAAGTTTTTTTGGGTTTTTTTGGGTTAAATCGGTATGTAGCTGTCTGCTTGTACTTTTGGCTTGTGCATGCTGCCCTCTGTCTACAAACTTCCAGATGTATAATTTTCTTTCTTTTTTTAAGCTTTCTAGGCTGGTGGGCTCTGGTATTATGTGTGCTATGAATTTTTTTCTTTGATTGTAATGAGGTGGTCCTTGATTTACCAATGAATTATGTTCTGAAAATTCATTTGTGTATTGATTATTTGGATCTAGGCAAACATTTCCATCAAGAAATAGACCACCAAGCACGAAGTTTATATGTTTAACACTCTTACTTATAGGTCACCCCAGATTGAAATTCACACTAAAACATAATTTATAAATTGTGGTTCTAAGGGGTACTTCTCCAGCTGTGAATTAAACTGAATACAATAAATTGTTTTGACTCGCCTGATAGAGAACTGTCCAAAGGTGGAGAAACCCACACAATCTGGTCAAAGTCTTAGGGTTAACGAGCATTAAGAGCTTACTTATTATGCCAGGCACTAACGCCAGTGAGCTTAGTAAAAGCATACAAACATGACTATTGCTGACACAAAAATGAAACTGTCCCAAAACTAAATTTTTTTTTGAGAGGCAATTGGAAGTAAGTGACTTGCCCAGGGTCACATAAGTAGTAATGTCAAGTGGCTGAGACCAAATTTGAACTCAGGTCCTCCTGATTCCAAAATCAGTGTTCTATCCACTGTGCCACCTAGCTGCCCCATTATTTCTTTTTTCAAGTAATTAACACCCCACTGTAACTTGTGTATGTGGGGAAAGCAGTGAATTAATCAGTCTTACATTAAACGTATCCTTTCTGGAAGGTGCCATATTGAACATATAAAAGCAAAAATGAAATGGTCCCTGCTTACATTCTAGAGGAGAAACACCATATACACAGGAGAATATGGAAGATATATACAAGATAAATATCAGATGATGCAGAAGGGTAACCCTAGCATCTAGGAGTGTAGAATATGAAGTAGTACTTGTAGTCATTCTTCAGTAACTTTTTTTTTTTTTAGGGAGGAGGGGGATGGGATTTGTTGCATGGTTTATGTTTAATCAACTTTAAAAAGTTAAAAGTATATGTTATATATGTATACATGTGTATATATATATGTGTGTGTGTGTGTGTGTGTGCATATATGTATATATATAAACACTATTAAGAGTTCATTGTCACCTGAGTTCAAATCTGGCCTCAGACACTTGGCACTTACTAACTGTGTGATCCTGGGCAAGTCACTTAACCCAAATTGCCTCACCAAAAAGCAAGGAAAAAAAAAAGAGCTCACTGTCACATAGTAGACAGAATGTTGGATTTTGGAGTCAGGGGTCTGAACTCATATTCTTAGTTAGTCTACTTATTACCTGTGAGAATTTTTTTTAAACTCACCTGTGGATAGGTAAGTTGAGCTATAGGGTGGCACAGTGGATAGAGTGCTGAGCGTGGAGTCAGGATGATTCACCTTTCTGAGTTCAAATTTGGCCTCAGACCCTCACTAGCTGTGTCACCCAGGGAAAGTCACTTAAACCCTTTGCCTCAGTTTCCTCATCCTTTCGAAATGAGCTGGAAAAGGAAATGGTAAAGCACTTCAGTATTTTTGCCAAGAAAACCCCAAATACGGTCACAGAGAGTCAAACACAATTAAAATGACTAAACAACAACTACAACAAGGAGGAATAAAATGAGAAGTTGGCCTCGATTTTCTTCAAGGCTCCTTTCAGCTCTGAACTGTATTAAATGTATGATATGAGTACAAAGCAACTGTCATTATCTGTGTGACCTTTGGGCAAATCACAACCTCTCATTTCTCTCAGTTTTCTCATTTGTAAAATGGTAGAATTGGATTAGATGATTTCTAAGACCTCTTTCAGCTTTAATTTGTGGTCCTATGAATTAACAATGCAAGGCAGCAGGAGACTAAATTGCCCCAAAGAGCTTTTAAGACTGTTGGTGCTCTTGGAGCTCAGAGAAGGGACATGTGAATCTGAACTGAAGTATTTGAATACTACCTCATAGATGGAATTTCAACTGGGTCTAGAAGAAATGGGGAGGGTCTCCAAAGTGGGTAGAGATAACCTTAAATCTGATGTATTTAACCTCCATCTGACTAGATATTGGGACTGTGAGATTTCCCTATATTCATAAACCCTACGTTGGCCATGGATGGTTGGGTCAACTGATGCTCTTTCCTGCCTCTGAATCCCCAATGCTTAGCACGGGGCCTAGCACATATTAAGAGCTAAATGGATGCTTGTGGACTAGGGAAGGGAATGGAAGAAGGGAAGAAGAAAGAGGCCACACAATACAGAGGAAAGGGTGACCTAGGTTCTGAAATAGTCACACTAGCTGTGTCACTTTGAGCAAATCATGTAATCTACTTGGCTTCAGTTTCCTCATCTGTAAAATGAGGGGACTGGACGATATGGCCTCTGAGGGCCCCTCCAGGTCTATGATCTTTTTTTTTTCTTTTTCTTTTCCTTTTTTTTTTTTCTTCCTTTTTGGTGAGGCAATCAGAGTTAAGTTAAGTGACTTGCCCAGGGTCACACAGCTAGTAAGTATCAAGTGTTTGAGGCTGGATTTGAACTCAGGTCTATGATCTTTTGGTTAAGATGGGAACTTTTTTGTTAGGAAAAGGATCAAGAAAATTGATTTGGGACTTAATGACTAGGTTCTCATTTTATTGTTAAGTCTGTATTTTTTTCTGAACTTCACAAAGATAATTGTGGCATAAAGTAGAACAGTTCACATATACATAGCAAAAAAGATTTTGCAATATATGAAAACTTGGTAGGGGGAGTTTTTGATCTGGGAGTTCCCTCTTTCTGTGAAATCACAGGTCCTGTACCTATCCCTGTCTAATATGTTTAAACAAATACTAAGTCCTTACTACTAGTGATGAATGTTTCTAGGTTTATCTTGATAGAGTGAAAATCTGCCTCTGTAACTTTTTACATTCTAGTCCTAGGAAAGTGAGAAACTCTCTTGAGTTCTGTCTTCATAGCGACACATTCAAATGATATTCTGCTTGGCTTAGCTTGGGATCAATTTCCCCAAGTGGCTGCCCCCCCCCGAAATATGTGAGGTCAGTTTCTATTTACATCCTGCTACCTACAGACAGGATAATGGGGTCCCTACTGAGGTGGCTCTGATCTCTCAGGAACACACAGCCAAAATAAAACTCTCCAGGCTTAAGGACCATCCCAAGAGAGATATATCCTTCCTCACACAATTGGCTAGCAGAGGGCAGAATCACAGTATGAACAGCAGAGTGTTCCCTGGGTCATGGTCCAATGAATATCCAAATTAGGAATCAGATGATGTTTTTTCATGATAACCTGCCTTGACAAAACCGAGACAAACATACAGAATCATTTCACTATCAATGAAGCATCTCTTCATGTTCATTCTTACAAACTGAACTAATTTCCTTTAACTGTGATTAGAAGGGGAGTATTGTGTGGTAAGAGCATACGTACCCCAGGTTTAATACTGTGGCTACTCTTCCTCCTTTACCTTGTGCTTACTGCTTTCACAGTTTCTGCATCTTTGAAGCAAAATCTGTTGAAAACTCTGGTGATGGGTGTCGCCAGTAGAGAACATACGGTTTTGCATGCTGCCTTTCAAACATCTGTGTGCCAGCAGGGGGTACAGGTGGAAGGGTTTCTTCCTGTTTCTACTTCTGACCTGTTTATGTTGCTGACAGCAGTGGTATATAAAAACCCAGCCTCATTAAACTGTTTGATCAGTATTCACATTTTGTCATGAATAATTTATTTTGACCTAATAAACAGCAGGGCTAAGCAGGTCCTTTCAGAGTCCCAGAAACGACATGATAGCAGAAAGAACTGGCCTTACCATTACCTTTTTGTTATTTCTCCTTTCTAATTCACCAGTGCCTTTGACTTTATGGTTACTGAAGATATCAGCCTATTAGAAACATTGGCATGGTCTTAAAAAACATGACCTTCATTTATTCTTTTTAAAATCAACACACAACATAAACCTATTTTCACATAAGCTTATGCACACTACACTTGTGAGTAGTATATCTGCATATCCTCGGCTTTTTGATATCTAAGAAAACACTTCAAGATTGAATTTCCCTGGTGGCAAAGATTTTTGCTGTGTTATGATAAAGTAAGATTTACTGTGCACAGAATACTTTCTTGATGATTTCATTTTTGCCACAAAGCCTTAAAAATTTAGTTTCTTTTCCAGAATGGGTATCAGCTAAGAAGGAATATTCTGCTCTTGAGAAGCAATAACTTTGAGTCCATTTTTTAGATAGTTGAACAGTTTTCTTTGTGTGAAGAGTTGTGAGATGGTTTGATTTTTTTTCCCTACACTTCAACAAGGTATGGAGGTTTCTCAGTCAACCTGATGGGATTATTAGGATATCAGCCATTGGAAGGAGCCAATGGATATCATATAGGGAACTTCTATGATTGATTGGCTTAAAAGATCACCAGTGCTTCTGGAGACCTATAGAAAAAAAATCCAGCCGATGAGCCCTGAATAATACTACCTTGTTTTAAAGAAGAGTCAGCTATGGAAGAGGAACCTAGTTTTTAATGTTTTGAGTTTTGATGTTGTCTTTCCTTGTGCTTCTAGCGGAAGGCAGCAAAGGGGGTGCATGCTTTTTTCTCTTCTCCACTCCTCACTCTGACTCATTTCTTATTCAGCCTTAATCGTTGAAGGAGTGTTGCCTCAGTCAAACTGAGACCTGTTAAAGACCTTAGCTTGAAAAAGCCCAGGTCCCCCACTGCATCCTGGGCTATCTCTAGTCATCCTGATCTCTATCTTGCCACTGGACCCAGATGACTCTGGAAGAGAAAGTGAGGCTGATGACTTTGTGCAGCCCTCCCTCACTTCAACGACACTTGTGAGTCATGGCACTTGGTGTCAAGGTCCTCTTCAAGAATGAAGGACAAATAACAGCTCCTCACCCTCCACTGGTGCCAGTGACAATTATCAAGCCAGCATCCAGCAGTGCCCAGTGGAGCAGTGGTCCAGTACACCCTGGCAAGACCAAGGCTTGCTTTGTGTCTCTTCACTTGTGCACTCTGACGATTTCTATTCTTCTCACTGACACTGTGTATTTCTGGGAGACTGCATCCCAAGTGTATGAGGAAGATACTTTGTTGATACTTAGTATTCGATCTCAGTAAACATCTTTGCTTTGAGTTAATTATGTCAACTGGCGACTTCATGGTAAACCCGTCAGTGAGGGCTCAGGAGCTAGATAATGTTTTGGACCTCAGGTAGCCATCGACTACAGAGTCTGACCAGTTAATGTGAGTTGGGGGGAATAACCAAAAGGGTGATACTACACTTTTATAGAACAATTTTCAGGAAATACTTCATTGTAGCCCATAGTATTATTATTTTTCTGTTAAATATATAACCAAATGTACATTAAAAAATAACCAATCTGAGCAAACTTGTTAGTTTCTGAGGCAAGATTCCCATCTGCAAAGCAACGCAAAAAGCTATTACTGCATTAGTTTAGTGAAATATATATTTGAAAAAATTAAAAAATATATTTGAAAAAAAAGATGTTTACTTTTGCAAAAGTTGTAGAGATGCTAGTACCTTTCCTCTAAACTGTACTTATTTTGTATATATTTTGAATATATTTATATGTGTGTGTTTATGTGTGTATAATGTGAAAATAGGGCAGCTAAGTGGTGCAGTAGATATAGTACCAGCCCTGGAGTCAGGAGGACCTGAATTCACATTCAGCCTCAGACACTTACTAACTGTGTAACCCTGGGTAAGTCATTTAATCCTGTTTGCTCCAGTTTCCTTATCTGGAAAATGAGCTGGAGAAGGAAATAGCAAACTACTCTTGTATCTTTGCTAAGAAAACCCCAAAGGGGAATCATAAATAGTCAGATATAATAAAAACAACTGAACAACAACAAAATATATATATATATAGTGTGTACATATATATATATGGATATGTGGGTATATATACATACATATACACATATATGCCCACCCACATATACATGCACACATATGCATATATGTATACATATGCATACATCTATACACTTACCCACAATGCATGCCTATGCACACATACATTTTATATATACATATATATGTCTATGTGGGTGGGTAGATCTGTATACACATTTATATAGATCTACCCACCCACACATACATACATATATGAGTGTATATATGCATACACCCATACCATTCCATATATATGTATGTGTGTATATGTATGCATGTGTCTCTGTGTGTGTGTGTGCGTACTCCTTTAGGACAGGGACAGTTTGATTTTCGTCTCTATTTTCCCAGTGCCTAGCACAGTGTCCGGTACTTTATAAATGCTTGTTAATTGATTAAAGACAAATCTATTATACTTATGTGTCACACACTCTAGTATAGTGTCTAATATTTTTACAAATGCTGTTCTTTGTTTTTCCAGAATACAAATGGCTTAGGTGGACTTGGTGTATATTTACATATTCTCTCTTTAGGTGACCTGGAAAGATCAAAATTATTTGGAAGATATTCCTAAAAATTCAGTTCAGTGATTTGTAATACTTCATGCCTTAGCTTTCCTTCCCCTTCAAATATCTGAGTATATATGTGGTGTTTTTCTGTTTTGTAAATAATTCCATTCCTATTTTAAATGTGTTCCAGTCTATTCTTTTGTTGATCAGATGTTATTTATGTTCCAGTCCTCTTAATTATAAGACTTGGGGTTTTATGGCAAGAAATAGTAGTTTCAGTCTTGTATTTAGGACCATTAGCTTGTGAATTATGTCTTCCTTGCTTACTGAATCCTAGTAAACAGGTTTCTCTGCATTTTATCAGCAAGATTACTTGTTATTTATGCCAGCACAAGAATCTGTTGCACTTCCTGTTTGTAATTTGTAGGAACCAAGCATTTTTCATTCTGTTTTAATTTAGAACGCTACATTGTCTTGCCTTTTATATTATCCATCAATGTGTGATCACTTAAGCATCCTATTAATTAAAATATCAGTTTCCATATTATTAAGTAGGGTTTACTCATCTTCTTTAAAGCGATTGAAAAGGTTTAGAGATTAGATCCTGTATGGAAATCTTGAAAATAAAAAAGTAAGGGATTTTTTGAAAAGTACCATTTTTGACCAGTAGAGGGAGTCAATTAACATGAAATTCACATTAGTATAGAATTACTTGAAGGAAAAACTGATAAAAGCTGAATTTTTTTTTAATAGAGATATCAGAAAAATGTATCGATATACATCCTATCTACATGCAAAAACTAATCTTAATAAGATGTTATTAGTGTAGAAGTAATTCGTTCTTATATATCCTTGTTCTTTATATAATGTTTGTCTTTTCAGCCATATTTCTATACACACCTGCATTCTCATTGTACATTCTATGCATATAAAGTCAGCATGTATTTATGTTCCCTATTCTGTAAACATAACTTTTACTAAAATCTTGTAATTATGTATGAATTATTTTTATAGAGTTCTTCCAAATAAATGTTTACCTTTATCAGTTTCTGTAAAGTTCCCATGTTTAAACAAGAGTTTGGTTTGAAGCAGTAGGTTAGAACAATGTGGCATAGTGGATGTGGAGTACCATGCTTAGAGTCAGGAAAACTTGGATTCAAATCCCACCTCCAATCTCTTTTCCCCTGCGTAAGTAACTTAATTTTGTTGGGTTAGTGCTCCCATACCTACTAAGAATGCTCCCATACTATATTGACAAAATTATAGACTCTTTATGCATTTATGTAGACCCACCATAGTTTGTCACAATGATAGGAACTTTTCTAAAGTTTTCAAGTTTTGTTACTGAGCAAGAAAGTATTCATAATGGCAAGCCAGTAACAAAATAGAATTAAGAAGCAACCTAGCAATTTTTCACTAAAACTATATAAATGACTAAGATTCTGAAAATTCTTAGTAGAGACAGCATGAGTTAATGAAAAGAGTACTAGATTTGGCATTGGTGGGTCAAAAAAACCATTAAATAATTTTAGGATCTATAATTTCACTGTTGTGGGTACTAATGTAATTGATACTGACGAAAAAGATAAGACTCTATAATTTAGTAGATGATCTTCGAGAGTTGCTATAGTTGAAATCTCGTTCTACCAGCAGAGAGAGGTCAGAGCCATCTCTGCAGCTTAGTCTTAGAGAATTGCCAAGGTCACCGAGAGGTTCAGTAGTTTGCCCAGTTACACACCTCTGACGTGTGTTAGAGGCAGAATTTGAACCCAGGTTCAAATTCCTGGGTTGCAGGAATGTTGCAACTGGGTGGCTTACTGTGTTAAGAGCTGGTCTTGGAGTCAGGAAGACCTGAGTTTTCAAATGTAGTCTCAGTCACTTTCCAGCTCTGTGATTCTGGGTGAGGTCTGTTTGCCTCAGTTTCCTTATCTGTAAAATAGTGATAATAATAGCACCTGCTTCCCAGAATTGTTTTGTGGATAAAAGGAAATAGTATTTGTAGAATTTTGCAAACCTTAAAGCTCTATGTAAATTCTAGTTGTTATTGTTGTTATTATTATTATTACCTTCATTGGTAAGCCAATATCCACTGCACTTTGGACAATAAAGAAATTATTAAATGCTTACAACGTGGCAGACACTGTCCTATGCACTAGGGATACAGATACAATAAAAGACGATGATTGCTACATATATTATAATAGGAGACAAAACATACTGGAGAGCTGGAAAGGAGGGACTTCCAGAGGGCCCTTGCTCTTTGTGGACAGGGTGGGGATGCATGGTGTTCATGGAGCTGGAACCAAGAGCAGCTGATGTGAAATGAAGTGAGCAAGAAAAGTCTGAGCCCCCTGTAAAGGAAGATTTGAGGAGGAGTTCATTGCTCTACCATCTAGCCTTCCAATCAAAGGGGAACTGCAACCGAGGGTGTTGAGTATCAAAGCTGAATCAATCTCTTTGATGATGAGATTTCAGGTGATGAGGTTATCCTTTAGAACAGTTCCTCGAACCCAGGTCTTCTGATTCCAAGTCCAGTGCTCTTTCCGCTATATCATCTGTGGAATGGACATCATCATGTCAGTGTCATTATATGCTCTCCAATTGATATTTCTAATGCAACAAAACATACCAAAACTCATGGCTAGCCCAATGCAATCAAGATGAGAGACTATATCTAAAACTTATCACCAGGGACATAATTTCATGGGATTACCATGGCCATCATGGGCACCAGCTGGATCATCGTCACTCTAGTCAATTACATATTTCAAATGTGTCCTATAGCTATTTCTGGGGGGCAATTATTTGTTATAAAATCCCTGCGTTTTAGCACTGCATTTCAGTCTCAGTGATTCACTGCAAGCAATTTTTTTTCTGTATCATTTAATTCTTTGTAAATGCATGTGGCATTTTAGAATAAACTAATCTCCTTTTCTGAAAAGCTTATAATCTGAAGGCAAAGCAGCAAAGTTACAAAACAGCCATAGCGACAGTGTAGAAACCATGGGGTAAAGGTCTTATGACTGTAAAGCTTCCCTGACGATGCAGGCTTTTGATATAATTTTGAAGTGTGACAGAACAGTGTTTTGGCATGATTGGGAAGGTCCCATCTGAAGGGAAGCCAACTTGCAAATTGAAAAATGTATTTCATTTTTTTTCTTCATTGAGAGATTTATATTGGAATCTGAAACTATTTTTACATCCTGCATAATAAGATACTATTATCATAATGTGACCTATTTTAATAACAAAAATAACACACATTTATTTAATACTTTATGCTTTAGAAAGTATTTTCCTCATGACAGTCCTGTGAGCTTGGAAATTCCAGTATAATATCCACTTTACCAAAGAAGAAATCGAGCCCAGTGAGGTTGAATGGTCACATTCAAGTGAGGCCCATGGTCACACGGTATCAGAGAGGATGGAATTTCTCCTTCTTCCTTTCCTACCCAATATTTGTCATGTAGTGGAACAGGAAACATCCTATCCAGTAGTTTGAGTTTTGGGTAGAATGAAAGCCCAGAGCTGTCAGTGAACCCTGCAGGGTAGAAAGGAGAAGATTTCTATCTCCTCCTGTCTTCATCACCCATGTAGCTGAACACTAGGTCTTCCAATTCCAAGGTATCTGCTAGTCCTTCTATACCACCACATTTTCATGCACTAAGTAGATAGGATTAACTTTTCATTCATTTTAAAGCACACAGGCATTTGTGGCATATAACTTTTGAAAATGCATGCATGTAGGCAGTTTGTGATGTTTCTTTAAGACAGACATTATATATATATATATATATATGTTCATTTACATCTATATATATACATATATATGGATGTAAGTGAACCCTACACTCTCTTCAATTGATCTAGAAGACCCATCATTAAAAGATATTGATGAGGTGTTAAGTCTACTGTGAAGATATGACTACATCTTGGTTATCTCTTTAAGCTGTATGAATACTTATCTGATGTAGTTGGAAAAGAGAACACCTGTGGGGGCTTTAAATAACTAAACCCTGAGGAGCTCAAGGTAGTCAAGTCTGGGAGGAGTTCTGAAGTGAGAACCCTACAGGGAGAGAGGAAAGGATTTCACTTTCTTCCTTCATTACCTCACATTGGTCATGGTATCTTGTAGTGGAACAGGAAGCCTCCTGTTTGAGTGTCAGAGAGATTGAAAGCCCAGAGTTGCCAGTGGAGAAGATGCCTGGTGGGTGGGAAGGAGGGGATTTCTACCTCCTTTCCACATCAGCCATGCAGCTTTGAAAGGATTTTTATTTGACTTGTAGGAGACACTACATTGAATGCAGAGCAGAGAGACACACTTCAGATTCTGGGGTAGGGAACCCGCAGCCTCGAGGCCATGTGTGGCCTTCTATGTCTTCAAGTGCTGCCTTTTGACTGAGTCCAAGTTTTACAGAACAAATCCTTTTATTAAGGGGATTTGTTCTGTGAAGTTTGGATTTGGTCAGAGGGCCGCACTGAAGGACCTAGAGGTTCACATGTGGCCTCAAGGCCACAGGTTCCCCATCCCTGCTCCAGACCGTCACAGAGAATCCGTCACTTAAGGGAGGAAGGATCTTCATAGAATACAATACCTCGCAGCAGAGAAGAAAATTGGACTATCTCTAAGAACAGAGGTGGCAGCTTGTGCCTGCGGGATGCTGCCCTCAAAGGAAGCTATGGGAAGATACTATGAAAAGAGAAAGAACTTACAGGCCCAGCAGTATCAGAAGTTGTGAACCGTTTTTTCCTATCCATGTATCATACACATATCTTTCACATCTTTCACTCTTCCTGGGGACACTGCATTTTTAGGAAAGTGAACCTTAAGATTGTGGAGAAAATGTGTTAATTACTAATGTTCTTACTATCCCATGTGAGTAGATGAATAAGCGCTTTTTTTTTTAAAAGGCATTTGAGGTTAAGTGACTTGCCCAGGGTCACACAGCTAGTAAGTGTCAAGTGTTTGGTCTGAGACCGGATTTGAACTCAGGTCCTCCTGAATTCAGGGCCGGTGCTCTATCCACTGCGCCACCTAGCTGCCCCCTAATAAGTACTTTTGCTCAGAGTTCATTGAGTTTACTGGCTGACTAGTTACGGGATGTACTGGCAGAGGTTTGTGAGTTGTATAGTTGTGAGTTGTGAATTGTGAGCCTATAGCTTTCTGGTATTACCCCTAGAACTTACAATAGTAGCTGCATTCTGGGAAACCCAGCTTATGAGTGCTAGCTGGGGGAGTAGCCCAGAGTTTCCACATTAACTGAACTTGTCACGGCTTTTTGGTAGACTTGTGAAATGGTTCTTTTCTGAGTTCTAGCTTATTCCCATTCATTGGAGAGGAGGTTCCTTCTACCCTTCTCTTGTTAACTAAAGTGATCTGTTAGCTTGTACATGAAAATGACTTCCTTTTCTAC
This sequence comes from Vombatus ursinus, assembly GCF_900497805.2. NCBI lineage: Eukaryota > Metazoa > Chordata > Mammalia > Diprotodontia > Vombatidae > Vombatus > Vombatus ursinus. The sequence continues at coordinate 2,850,172 of NW_020950098.1, forward strand.
CACTCATTCTGATTTTAGCTTTTGAATGAGCTATGAATGTGTGTTGTGTTATACTGAATCCTTCTTTGTTTTGTTATTGTAACTTTTAATTGAGGTTGTCTGTATTATGCTGCTCCTGCTGCCATTTTGTTGTAACTCATCTCCTAGTAATTGGATATGCACCGTCTTTGAAATTTGATTTTCTTTCATGCTTGTAAAATGCAGAGAGCAAGGCATACACATGAACTTTGATAGAACTTTTGCTGTCATTAAAAATGAGGATCAGAAATTGCTATCCTGAAAACAGAGCTTTAAGCATTTTAACCATGCCTGGGAATTGTCAAGGAAACAAAAGGAGTGTGTTTAAGTAGGAGAAATCTCAAAGTGGGGGAGGAAATTGTAATTCATTATTAAATGAGATTATCATTGCATCTCAGTGGGGAAATCATTGTGTTTTTTTCCTTGACATATAATCTGAAATTCATTCCCATGCAGAATAAATGAAATGAGTTTGATGGCCTTAGCTTGAGTGGAGAAAAATGAAGGTAATAAGCCCCCATTTCATTTTAGCATGAGGCTTTGTACAACTTAGTATACATGGGTGAATGATAATGAAAAATATACCTTTAATGGAATAGGCAAATAAGAATCTGAAATCCTTTTTTCTAAACAATGAAGTCTGAGACATTTCAAAATGGAGGACTAAGTAAAACTGCAAAGGACCTTCTCAGACGTCATTTAAGAAGTAACGTCTTCATTTGGGAAATGAAGCATCTGAGACTTTGTGGCATGAAGTGACTTGCCCAAGGTCACCCAACTATACAAGCCCAGGTCTTCTAAGTCCAAGTTCAGTGCTCTATTCACTCTACCATGATTATGAGTGAATGAAAGAAAAAAGAAAATGGGTATTAAGCACTTACTATGTCCCAAGCACAGTGCTAATATTGGGGGAATCATATAGAAAGACAAGAATAGTCACTGCCCTAAAGAGCTTACATACTAATAGAGGGAGGCAGCTTAGGTGGTTTCAGATGGAATTTGGATAGAAAGACCCATGGGTTCTTAAAGTGCAGCAGCAAAACACATGGTAATGAATCTTCTTTTATGTCATTTCCATTAATTAAACTTTTATCTTTTTTTTTTCTTTAGGTAGAAATCTTGTTTCTGTATAGTTATTTGCATGTTGTCTCTCCCATCTGACTGTGAGCTCCTTGAGGGCAGAGACTGTCTTTTACTTTTCTTTACATCACCAGAGCTTAGCACAGTGCCTGGCACATAGTAGGTATTTAATAAATGCTTATTGACTGACTGACTGTTGAGCAATTTGAAAGTGCCGAAGACTATGGTAGGAAGAACATCCCTTTTGAGCTCTTCAGTACTTGTGGTTTCTGAAGAGATAAGCACCTGCAGAAAAAGTTGACAGGTCAGATGTCCAGAAAAACTGGTCCCCTGAAGGATACCTATAAGGGCCAGGCTAGTAGCAGGATTGATGCTTGGGGGAGAGGGGAAAGATTGCCATTTCCATAGCTCTTGAGCTTATTTGCCCATGGGTGCCAGTTAGTTGGCACCTAATTGGGGGATAGTGCGCCCCTAGGATAAATCTGGGGTCCTGACTGGAATCAGTTGGTGGTCTGCAGAATACTGCTATTTCCAGGGTTCTTGTGAATATTACCACCTTGTAATTTATTTACATGACTTAACACTTTACTTTATTAAGGGTCCCAAACACCATAATGCTATTCTATATTAAAAATCAATTATGTTACTTAGTAGACCTTATTTTCTTTGTATCCCCAGGGCTTAGCAGTCTCTGGCACAAAGTAGACACTTAAGAAATGTTTACTGACTGATAATGTATCTACTGAAGACTATGTCTTATTAATATATGTATATATATGTGTATAAATGTACACATACACAAATATATATTTTCATATTTATCTTAGATATCAGATCTTTATCAGAAAAAACTTACCTGGCAAGGTGCATAATAAATGCCTGTTCCCTTCATCCCATCTTATTGAAATGATGAGATTTTGGACTTTGTGTCAGGGCCAGGCTTCACCCACTCCTGCACTTTTTGGATGGGCTGATTGGGCCCTGTTTTGTTCTGACCTTGATTTCCTGGGCTCTTGCCTGTCAGTTCTCTCCTCCTCAGGTGTGCCTGGGCTCAGAACTGGGCAGCCTTCATTTCCCAGTCATTGAGTGCTCTGGGGTTGACTGTTCCCACTTTGGACAGTGTCATGGAACCTTTCTTCCAGTTGTACAGCATTGAGCGTGTGTGTGTGTGTGTGTGTGTGTGTGCGTGTGTGTGTGTGTGCGTGTGTGTGTGTGTGTGTGTGTGTGTGTGTGCGTGTAATCCTGGGCTAGTTGAAGGAGCTTTCTTGATTATTTTTTGAGTTGGTGCCCTTTAAGAATCATTATTGAAGCATATGTATAAGAAAACTAAGACAACTAAACTAGAACTCCTAGCTAATCTCTTTAAAAACATTTGGAGAAATAGAGAACAAAAGAAGATCTTAAAGGAAGTAAGGATTGGGGAACAGTCAGGCGCTCTCTCAGGAGAGCATATCAGTCTGAACTAAGCAATAGATAAGAAAATTATGTGCTGCCATTTTTTGTTCTCACCAACAACAATTAAAACAGTCACTTTCTCATTTTTTCTACATGCATCTTCTATAGCTTAGTAAAAGTCTTAGTCTGCACATCTCATCTTTGTCTAGTCTTGTCTATCCCTGCTTAGCAGTACTGTTTGTGATCTTGGCAGCATCAATCTCAGTGCAGCACTTTTCTCCCCTCAGCCTTTCCCCTTTGTAGCTGCATCCCCCTTCTTCTCTTAAACCTTCATCATCTCTCTCAAAGTTTCTCATCTTCTTCCCTTCACTTAGGAATAAGAGAGGCTAAGTCCTCCTGGGGCTTAGTAGATAAATACTGGACACTGTTCTCCAATAACCTGTTATACACACATGTGTTATAATACATGTATGTACATGTGTATATATGAATATACACACATGCATATAAATCATAATATCTAGCACTTATATAGCACTGTTTGCAAAGACTTCTACTATCTGCCATAGATAGCACTTAGCGCAGTGCCTGGCACATAGTAGATGCTTAATAAATTTTTCTTGAATGTATAAATGTGACTGTAGTCAAGACACATGAAGGACAAACAATTAGAAACTAGAATTAATGGAAAACTCATTTGATCCTCACATCAACTCTGTGAGATAGAAGCTATTTTTAATCTCATTTTATAGGAAACTGAGGCATGGAAGGTTTAAACAACTTGCCCAGGGTCACACAGATAAAGTATGTGAGGCAGGCTGCGAACTCAGGTCTCCTTGACTCCCAAGTCCTCCATTTTATCCACTGTAGTACTTAGCTGCCATATATATGCATACTTATATATATAATATGTATATGTGTAGGAGTTCATTGGAGAATAGTATATCTCAGTCTAGCGTCTCTCTCACTATATTTTATATATATGTATGTATATACACATGCACACATATACATATATATTCTTTCTCTTTACAAATGTATATTATATACATAAATATGTGCTATATGTATTAGGTATTATGATTACATACATATTTGTACACACACAAATGTATGCATATGTCTGTTAACGTATACACACATAGTCACATATTAGTGTTAAGAATTCCTAGTAAGGTATATATGTGGGTATGCCAAACACTTTTGCATACATTATCTCCTTTTCAGGTCAGTTGTAATGCATAAACTAGCATGGTGTTCATAGGCCAATTCCAACATAAATAACAAAAGTTATCCACCTTTAACATAAGTAGCTAGGTGGCTCAGTGGACAGAGTATAGGAACTGGAGTCAGGAAGACCTGAGTTCATATCCAGTCTCAGACACCAGCTGTGTGACCGGGCAAGTTTTTACTTAACCTCTGCCTCTCTACCTTATAGGGTTGTTGTAAAGTTCAAATGAGATAATATAAAAATAATAGACATCTCTCAGGCCTATAAGAGCAGATACATCAAAATCTACTATTATAGAGCCATTCCTTTGTCTTAAACATGGGCTTGGAAGGTAGGGCACTTATTTTAGAATTCAAATATTACTTAATGCTAATTCAGTCATTAGATTGTTGTTGGTGGTGACTTTTTTCTGTAAATGGAGGAATGAGAATTATTATTATTATTATTATTTATCATCATCATCAAATCCCATTAGCAGTTGACTTGGAGTAGTACTGTGTCAGTCTTCTAGAACAGTAGGACCAAGGACAGAGCAAAATGGAAAATGTCAGGATTTCTTCAATACTGTGAATGTCAGTTCTCTGCTAATTGGTCCATTTCTGGACCAGGTGTTCTCTGTCCTGCATCATAAAGTTGAGAGCAAAGGGGAATAGTTTGCCGCCTGGTCAGAATTTCTTAAACAGATGCCATAAAGAAAAAAGGTAAAGCTTGCATGTTAGTAAGCAATTCAAAAGTGCTCAGAATGAAATGCTTTTCTTTTCTCCAGCAAGACTTCCTTTCACACATAGCCCTACCCAATGTATTTGCCAGTGAGAGGTGAGAGATATTTCACCATCCCGTAACTGAGAAAACAATACTCTTAGAAATCAATCTACACATCCCTACCCTGAGAGACTAGATACTTTCATTCCTTGCCTTGTGTCAGATGAAGAAAGCAGAATAGGTGGTTTTCTGCCTTTTCTTTTTCTTTTTTAAATAACTGTCTTTCCTTAGGAAAGAATGAGGCCATTTTGATTTTATTGTCCTGGATTGGCACTCATTCTACTGTCCTCAGACAAGAAAAAACATGAGGTTGTAAGATCATAGATAAACAGAAAGAAGCCAGTTGGTCTGATCTTCTCATCTTACTGCTGAGGAAACTGAAGCCCAAAAAGGTGTGGGATTTGAACTCAGGACCCTGCTCTTTCCATTGTACCAGGCACTTACACCCCTACTAATTGTCTTATAAAGAGAGTCCTTAGCCTCAGACATTTTATTCTTTTCTTTTGTGCAAAACTAGCTCCTTGTGACATAAGGTCTTGTCTTTTAGAAATTAATCATGAGTTTATGTGTCAGGGAAATGAAGTCTAATAGTGACTTGGAAGCATTGAGTCGTATGCTAAGATTTAGTAATCCATTTGTAATAATAATCTTTGTTCACGTCTCAGGGACAACATAGGGAGGAGGTGATGGTAGATACAGGTCTGGTCTTAGAAAACATTTTGCAATGGTCCATCCCACTTCTTTTACTCCCTACCTGTGTGACCTTGAGGAAGTAACTATCTGGACCTCAGTTTCTTCATCTATAAAATGAAAAGTTTGGATCAGTTGGTCCCAGAGGCTCCTGCTAGTTCTGAATCTTAGTTTCTATGATTCTGTATTTGTTTGTGATGATTCCATCTCCCCTGTATAAGCCAGCTTTCCTTCTCCTTCCACCATTTATAGGGAAAAAAAGTCACTACCACCAACAGTCTAATGAGTGAATTAACATTAAGTAATATTTGAGAGAAGAAGTGCCTCACCTTCCAACCCCATGTTGAAGACAAAGGAATGTCTCTATAATAGTAGATTTTAATGTATCTGTTCTTACAGGCCTGGGAGATGTCAGAGGGTAAAGGAAGAGGTTATCAACATGTTTGGGAAACTGAGACTAGCCATTCTTTTGTACCCCGCCTCCAACCAACCTCCATACTCACTATGTGCTAAACATATGTCCTATGGTCAAGGAGTAGCGTGAAGGTTCCTACTCCATCTCTCCCACAGACTTTTTAAAGGCTGCCAAAACACAATAATAATAATAACAATAATAACAACAACAACAACAACAACAATAATAATAATAATGATATGATGCTTTACTGTTGTGAAATACTATATGTTTATTTTTGATCAGATCTTCAGAAGAAATCTGTGAAGAGACAGTGAGGTGGTTCAAAGGATAAAGAGTTGAACTTGGAGGCAGAAAGATCTGAATTCAAATACTGCCTCATATAATTAGCTGTGGGACCCTAAACAAGCCACCTTACTCTGAGACCCTGTTTCTTTATCTGTAAAATGGGGATAGTAGCCCCTACCTCATGGAGTTGGAAGGATCAAATGAAATAATACATGAAAAGAACTTTGGAAACCTTAAAGTACTATATATGTTAGCTATTTTTTTTTAACTTAACTGCACTACTACTACTGCTGCTGCTGCTGCTGCTGCTACTACTACTACTACCACCACTATTACTTTACTATTGCTACTACTACTGGGCAGCTAAATGACTCAGTGGATAGAGTGCTGGGCCTGGAGTCAGGAAGACCTGAGTTCAAACCTGGCCTCACTAGCTGTGTGACCCTGGGCAAGTCACTTAACCTCTGTTTGCCTTAATCTACTAGAGAAGGAAATGGCAAACCACCCCAGTATCTTTGCAAGAAAACCCCATGGACAGTATGGATGTGCTGTGGTCCATAGGGTCACAAAGACACACCCAAACAACAACAACACTATTATTATTACTACTAATGCTACTGCCTGGGCTGCTACTTTAAATGTTATTATTTCTGCTGCCTAGAAAAGAAGGCTAATCTGGGCTTATAGATAAAGTGATTTGCTGAAAATTGCAGAGTTTAGGCCCAGAGCAAGGTTTTCCTATCATCCCACATTCTTTCCAGCATACCATACTGGCTCTAAATTAAATTGTATGAAGTTTTGAGAATTTTAAAATTTGTCTTCACTAGAATTGTTCTTGAGTGCCTCTTTTTGGTGTGAGGCAATTTTGGATTCTCAAATGCTCTATCAATAAAGTATTGGCAAACCATCCCAAACTAAAAATTTCCATTATAAAACTGGCAGCAGGCACGTGTCATTCCAAGACCAATGTAGCTAAATTCAGCTCATTAGGAGGGAAGGAAAAGGAATAAGCATTTATTAAGTCCCTACTATGTGTCTCAACCCTGTACTAAGTATTTTTTTTTCTAACAAATATCTCATTTGATACTCTCAACAACCTATTTTACAGTTGAGAAAAGTGAGGCAGACAGAGGTTAGGTGACTTGACCAAGGTCAAACAGCTGGTAAATGTTTAAGGTCAGAGTTGAACTCAGGTCTTCCTGATTTCAGGCCTGGCACTGACTTCAAGAAAGGGCTAGTCCAGGCAATTGAAAATTGCACAGCCAAGAGGAGCAGATCCTAAGAATCTAAGTGAACCATATTACATGTATCAGAGATCCTGAGAAATTTTTTATCTACAGCAATTAATCCAAATCTACACGTTTGGTTCCTGAGCAGAAGGGTCCCTTAGTGAAAGAGTAAGTGCCCTGAGTCTTTCTGTTCACATCAGGTCTATGCAAGAATCAGATGAAAGTTTATTTGTTTGTTTGTTTTTGTTTTTTAAAGCAGAAAGGTGAGGGGCTGACATCCAATCAATCGCTAATCCCTAAAACCTCTAGTGCTCTGAGAGCTCTAAGTATGGAAGCTTGATTTTCTTTCCTCTTTTGTTTTTAAAAATTGTTTTTGGTTTTTCAAAGGCCTTTGCAAACGCCAAGATGGGTGATGTTATGAGAATTTTATAAAATGATGTCTAATTGTTAAAAATCTGTTACTCTAAATTTAGGCGTTGAATCCCCAAGCTCTCTAGCTATGGTAGGTCTCTATCCTTGTTGAAAAATGTCATTTTCCAGATTTTTTGCTAATTATGCCAAATACACTTTACCAAAAAGCATTCTGAGTTGATTTCGTAGAGACAGCAAAATTTTACAGGGAGAGTGTAAGGGGGTGTAGGTCCTGACCTGCCATCCTATCACCTGTTAATGCCACACACACATACCCCTTATGCCCCTAGACCCAATTCACATTTGAAATTGTAAGCAGCCTGGAATAAAGTGTTGACATGTCCTGTTTTGCACCCTAATTCTGAGAATCCATAGCCACAATATCCTGGGTTTGGCAGACAAACAAGTGTGAAGCAAGATCTGTCCCCTATCCCTGGAAGCAGATAGCCCATCCCCATTCCTCCCCAACCCTATAAAAGAAATTGGTCTCTGGCTGAACAGTGTGACACTACCCAAGCGGGAGAATCGCATTTGCTGGTGTACTCAGTAAACCTTGTTTTGGTTTACAAATTTCTGGTCTGGTTCTTTGGTTATTGGTATCCTCATCACAGCAGCATGATTTATTCTCTTCCTTCCCAAGCACAGTTGATGTAGTGAGTCATAGGCTAAAATCACAGATAATGAGGTTTTAATCTATTAATACTTGGTGATCCCAGCTCAAAGTGTGAACAGTTTTCTCTGATAGTTTTAGAGAAGCAGCATGAGATTGGCTAAGCTGAAAATTTGGCCATGCCCCTAGGGCTCTTAAAAGCTGATTTGCTGGCTAGGTAGCCATTTCATTAGTTGAAGCCAGTTGTTTACGAGACCCCTGGCCTCCCACCAGAAGGCAGCAGGAGGACTGTTTCTCCCCCACCCATTTGGCTGCTGTGTTTGACAGTGAAGCTACTTACCCAGAGGGAAACACCATCCAGCAGTTAGAAATTCAATTCCAAAGAGTTCAAAGCATAGTTGAGAAAACAGAAACATATATTCCAGATAGTCATGAGTACAAAGAAACAATCTTTTGAAGGATAAAGCATCCTCAAGGAGCGGGAACTTTGGCATCAAAAGAGGACGCTGGCTGTGGACTTAATAGAGGGCTTTAGAGAGGATTCCCTAAAGAGAGAAAGGACAGGTGGTACTAGAGTTGTAAAACCCCTTGGCTACATGTGTTCCCCAGTTGTGTGCCTCACTAGTATTATATCCCAAGCCTCTTCCCACTCAGAGGGATATTTGTGGGAGACTGTGCCCTGGGATCATGGTGGCAATATGTTTTAACTACTGTTCTTACTATACTATTTTAGTAAATACCTTTGCTAAGACCTCATCATATCTACTGCCTGATTATTAATGGGGAGTGCATCAGTGTGAGCTCATAAGTAATGGTGCTAGAAGTACATACAATAAATAGACTATTTTAGGTGGAACGTAAAGTGAGTGAATGAATGTAATATGCATATAACTTAGAAGAGTAGGGTAGATCTAGAACTATATTATGAAGGACTTCAATTGAAATAATGCCTTAGTTTATACACCCACATCATTTAGTCTGATTATCCCATTCCAGTACAAAAGATTGTTTTTCAGAAGATATTTAGGGCACGATACTTCCATCTATATCTTCTAAGTCAAGGATAAGGAGAAGTCACATTCTCAAAAGACTTGGATTTGTGCTGCCTCACCCAGCCTTGATGGTATCATGGTGAACAATAATCTTAAGAACCCTTCTAATGGAGTCCAGACTGGATCTCAAATTTCATATAGATAGTCAGCATTAGCATTTTGTTGGACTTTTGCTGGCCAAGTAATACTGAGTTTATTATCTTCTGCTTGAATTGCATCTCATTTTCACATATCACTGGAGATGCCCCATTCAGTCTTTATTTGAGTTTTCTTCTCAGGTGTGAAATGAGCTGATGATAAATCCTTAGATACTTCAATGTCCAAATGATTGTTATGGATGGCTCTAATCTTTTGCCTTCTGACAAATTTGGCAGTGATTGTTATCACAAAAGCCTGAAGGGTTTTTATTATGATGAGATGGCACCTGGGATACATTGTCCCCTTTTCCCTACAACAGTGGGGAACAGCAACAACAAAAACAAAAACAGGGGCAGCTAGGTGATTCAGTGGATAAAGCCCTGGCCGTGGAGTCAGGAGGACCGGAGTTCAAATCCGGCCTCAGACACTTGACACTTACTAGCTGTGTGACCCTGGGCAAGTCACTTAACCCCATTGCCTAGCCCAAAAGAAAAAAAAAAAAGATCACCAAATCAACAACTAGCATGGTTTCGTGGAAAGAGCACTAAACTTGGATTTAATAAGATCTGAGTTCAAATGTCATTTTTTGGCCCTTGCCAGTGGTGTGGCCATGGATGAGCTATCAGTTCTCTGAATCTATTATCTTATCTATGAGACGGGAATTGGGCTCCTTAGGTCTTAGGGTTGTTGTGAATTTAAAGTGAGAACATTTATGCAAAGTGATTTTCAGTTCTTAAAATGCTGTATACTTAACTGTTACTTCACCTTTAGAAATCTACCTCGACTTTCAAAAATTAAGAAGTCTAATAAATGCAATGACCCACTATGATTCCAGAAGACTGATGATGAATGAGATACAGAATGAAACATATTTTTTGGTCTTGGCCAATACAGGAATTTATTTTGCTTGTCTATGCATGTTTGCGCCAAAGGTTTTCTTTATCTTTTTCCTTTTCCAGAAGCAGGATGGATTAAAGTAGCAGAGAGAAAATACATTTGTTGTTTATTGAAAAAAAAATTAAAAATAAAAGATTCTTCCTTTTAATGTGGTTCCCCCAAAAGGATCAATTTGTACTTCCAAAAGCTTTCTAAAAATGTTCTCTCCAAATAAAAAAGCAATAATGGTGACAATGGAGACATATAGAACATTTTAATCTGCAGTGGCAACATAAGATTCTAGGTATGATAAATGCAGATGAGAAGGTTGTTTTCAAGAGACCCCAGTGATTTCTTCAGTACGTCTGTTACCCTGTTTATCCATTAGCACCAATACTAAAGTCCAAAAGTGGTGATGGTACAAGATGTTTTTCATGGCAAGCTAAAAGATAAGAGGGAGAGGAAAGAATGGTAATTTATTCTACAGCTTGAATATAGGGTAAATGTATATCACTTGCTTCTCTAATTTTCTAAGACGTACTTTCTTTAAAAAAACAAACAAAAAGATTTGGGTCTTCCTGTGAAGGTCTGCATTTCAAATAGCAGCTGAGGAGCGTTTCTATGAACTCAACAGTTTTATGGTGTTTTCCAGGTCTTGGTGGTTGGTGTACTTCCATCAGCATATGTTTCTGAAGAATACCATATTTCATCCGTCTGTGACTCCCCTTTGATCAATTAAGCTTCTGTAGTGTCCTCACCAAACATGTTTGTAGAGAGGATGTGTAGAATGCCTCTCTTCCTAGGGATGGGTTTAATGTCAGTCCTGAAAATGAAATACTAGACATGAAGCTGAGAAAAAGGTAGCTTTAGAAATAAAAAATGTCCCACATAGGAAACTATTTTATTGACTGCTGGGACCCACAAAGAGTAAAAGAAAATGAATGTGTAGCAGGTCAGTGGAGACTAGTTTTTGTAGGCAGATATAAAGTCCCTATGCCTGTCTGTGTGAGCCTCTGGGAGCCGTAGAAATTGTGTGAATAAGCTTTAAAGAGACAGAGCTGCCTTCCCGTGGCGAAGAACTCTTATGAGATGTGGGATGTGCACAGGAGCATGGGTATGAGTTGGAATGCTGGGCTCATGAGTTTCCAAGAGATGAATAGAGACAGATTGGATGGGTGTAGAGGCCAGTCCAGCTGGCGTTTGAGTAGCTACCAGAGTTCAGCTGCTGCTATTGCGGCTTCCATGTGACCAGAGTGACCTAGAGAACAGACTAAAACTGGAAGACGGAAGCATATCGGGGCTGAACTATTGTGACTTCAGCTTTCCATTTCTGTAACTGGATATCAAACAGTGATTTTTGCTGCCTCTTCCTCCTCCTTCCCCCTTTGTCCAGGACAGCTTTTGTTAAGTCCATGTCGCCCTATTCTTTTAAGTTATCTGCCCAATTAGCCAGCATAAGATAAAAATGTGGGCAACTGCATTAATTTCTGATTTCCATGTACTTCATTATTGGAAATGGCATTTAATACATTTAATAGAGGAAGAGCCTATGAGGGACATGATGATCAAGGAGAAGAAAGGAAATGGAGAAAATGAAATCCCTGTCAAAAGTCACCAGGATTTGTCCCATCTGGAGCCAACTGAAGGACAGTCTCATCAATTTATATTTGATAACTTCCCAGAGCATGGGGAAAACCTGAATAAGTTTTTCTACCCATTCTTCACACTTAGGTAAAAAAGGGGAGCCTAAAGGTAGTTTCTGCCTAGTAGCCAGGTAAATGATTGCTTTGGATCGTTCAGCCTCCTTCATTCCTTCTGTGAATGCTCAACATTAAACCCCTTCTCAAAGCTCTACAGAGTAACCCTGATAGAAGGAGAGTGGATGGAGAGGATAGATGCTTGTATTTTCCAAAGGTGGGGGCCAGAGATAAAGTTAGAATCCTAATCTTTCCTCTCCTACAGCAACCCAAACTATTCTTGTCACTTATGACCCTTATAAACATAGAGCTCCAAATGTCCTAAGATAGGGTGCATGTATTGAAAATTTCTAAACTTAATAGAGAAACCATTTGGGCAGCTTTGCAGATCTTCAGTGCAATCAGATAAATGAGTTGATAGCATTGATTACTTTTTGAAACATAGATGCCATGTGGTGTGTTTTTCTGCTACTCTCTGTTTTAATATCCTTTAAGGAATTGAAAGTATTTTTTTTTTAAATTCCATGCCAAATTTGTTCATTCAGCAGAAAAGGATTTTTCTCAGGTCTCATGGAAACAAATTTTTATTACAAGACCATTGGATACATTTCCTAATTGGGCATAAACATAAAACCATTATCTAGTTCATGATCCTGCCTTCAGATTGGACCATATGAGAAAGACTATGAATAAAATGTTTAATGAGACCTCGTATTAGAAATGACACATCACATCATATATTGAATGACCCTTCAAAAGGGGAGCTTCAGGAGAAAAATTGTTTCATTTTGTCCAGAGATAGTTAAATGTTCTCCATTAATTCAAATCTTAGATTTCTTTCAAGTTTCAGCTTGAGTCTCATGTATTCCTAATTCTTCCTCCCCAATCCTTATATGCCTTCTTTCCTAATTCTTACTCAAAATTATCTCTTATTCTGAGTTATCCCCGTACTTTTACTGCCTTTTAAAAAATTTCTTTTTTGAATTTTTAAAAAAATTTTATTCTGAACTTTACAAATGCTAATTTGAATGGCCAATTTAATATAAATAGTAGAACAGAAAAAGAAGATTGTACATGAAACCATAGGTCTCTATAACATACAACTTGCTTTTCTTTTTAAATATATAAGATCTACCTATAGCTTTCAAAGCTGTCCTGTTTATATGGGGTTCTTTTCTCTAGCCTTCCTTCTGTTCTCTCTCTGTCTCTCTCTGTGTATACACACACACACATATATGTAAAAGATGACACAATGACCCTCTGGCCCCTTTTTTGCTCTTATATTTGTTCCTTGCCATCCCACCTCACCTCACCCCACTGGAAAAAAATGAAAAAGAAAAAGGCTTTGTAACAAATATACATAGTAAACTTTACATTGTTCCTGTGTTGACTCATGTATATTATTGTTCTAAATTAAATTCATTCATTCATTCAAAAATGGATGAAGCCCCGTCCTGTGTGTTGGAGAAGATAGCAAAGTTTAAATAAAATATAATTCTTGCTCTCTTGGTGTTTACAGTAGGTGATAAAATACAAACACCAATGACTATATTATACAATTTGTATGTTAAATGCATTAGAGAGTTATGAAGCAGTATTACATGACACACAAGGAGAAAAATTACTTGTCAGAGGGAGTCAATGAAATCCTCTTGGAGAAGTCCTGGAAATCCTCTTGGACAGACATTTGTGCTAGGGAAGACAGACATTTGAGTTTTGTTTTGTTTTGTTACAGAATGTGTGGGAATTTTAACAGGAAGGAAGAAGAATATGAGGGAATATTGTGGTGTGGAAAAGTTCAGGGCATATTCAGGGTATAAGAGTGGTTTAGTTTTGATGGAATTATAGCGTATCAAGGAACATAACATGAGATAAGGCTGGAAGATAATGTCACAGTAGATTATGAGGGTACTAAAATTGCTAGATAAAGAATGGAGGAGGATAGGTAGGCATCTGAAAACAAATCTAGTGATTTAAATGGATTACAGACTGTATATGCATCAACAGTGTGACACGGTAGCCAGTTATATGCCAAGAAAAATAATTCGGTCTTGGACTGAATTGAGAGACATTTTGTTGTTGTTGAGTCATTTCAGTCATGTCTGACTCTGTGTGACCCCATTTGGGGTTTTCTTGGCAAAGATGTGGAACGATTTGCCATTTCCTTCTCCAGCTCATTTTATAAATTGAGGAAGTGAGGCAAACAGTGTCTTGGCCAGGGTCACACAACTAGTATGGGTCTGAGGTTGGATTTGAGCTCAGATCCTCCAGAATCTAGGACTAACGCTCCACTCATTATGCCTCTCAGCTGTCCGTTGAGAGACGTAGCTTCCAAGAAAAATTGGTGATCCATAACTGCAGTATTGTGTCAAGTTTTGGGGGTCAAATTTTAGGATAGGCATTTGTAAGCTAAAGAGTGTCCAGAAGAGTATAACCAACATGGTGAATGACCTTGAGTTGAGGCTATTTGAGGTTGGGTTGAAGAATCTAGCACCTGGAGGTGACTTAAGTGGGCAGGGGTGGGGCGAAACGACACACTAGCTTTCTTCAAGTATTTTGAAGGGCTGTCACTTGGAACAGAGATAAGACTTGTTCTGTATGAGAAATGGGGACCACTAATTCATACATAAGGATCCCTATAGGCTGCATTTTAATTTAGTTTTAAAATGTAATATTATCTGTGTTTTATTGTATTTTTAATTTATTTTGTTAAATATTTCCCAATTACATTTTAAGCTGATTCTGGCCATACTCAATAGTTTTCTCCCCATGAGTCACATGTTTGACATCTCTGATCTAGTCTGATTCCCTTATCTTACAGATGAAAAAACTGAGGCCTAAAGAGATGTCTAGTTTAATTCTGGATCCTCTTCTTGGACGTGAGGATGAGACTCTGCCTAGGCTTCCTCCTCTTCGTATAGATCCTCTTCTCTTCAGATCTATTTCTTGGCAGGAAGCCGGGTTCCCTGAGGGAGTGCTCTTAAATCAAGGCCAACGAGCCGTGCTAGAAACAATGTGGTTTCCAGGATCTGCAGGAGAGGCAGCCCAAGACCCAGCATATTCCTGAAGTAGCATATCCAAAATGGTGTGCCTACATGGCCATCATCATACCCACTCAGTATCTTAGGTTATGGAAATAATCTGGGGTGGAGAGCTAAGGGAGGCTTTGATTTCTCATTCCCTGAAGGCTGATAGAGTATGGTGAATCATAGAATCTCAGAGTTAGAAAGGACTTTATGGCCATCTAGTATCACCCATGAGAAAGGAATTCCCACAATAACCTACCTGACAAATGGTCATTCAGCCTCTGCTTTGAAAATCTCTTAAGGAAGAAGAACCCATTACCTCTAGAGATGACTCATTCCACTTTTGGACAACTTAATTATTAGGAAGTTTTCGCTGACATCTAGCAGAAAGTGGCTTCTTTGTAACCCTATTCCCCTTAGTTCTGCCGCGGGGGCCAATCAAACCAGTCTAATCCCTACTCCTTAGGACAATCCTTCAGATACTTAGAGAGCTATCGTGTCACATACTCTCACTCCACCCTCTCTCCTCACCCAGATGCTCTCTTCTTCATGTTCAACATGCCCGGCTTTTTTTTTTCCAGGTGATCATAATTAGACATGAACTCAATGTCTTTAAACATCCTAGTTGTCCTTCTCTAGACACTTTCCAGTTGATCAAGGTCTTTCTTCAACTGTAATATCTAGAACTGAACACATTACTCTGGATGTGGTTTGAAAAGGACAGAATGCAATGAGACTATCAGCTCCCAATCCTAGAAGATATGTCTTTCTTAATGTACCTAGGATCCCATTGGCTTTTTTTTTTTTTGGCTACCCTATCACACTGCTGAGTCAAACTGACCTTGTAGGTCACTAAAACTCCCAGATCTTTTTCAGAGCAACTGCTGTCTAACCGTGCCTCCCACCATCTTGTACTTGCGCCTGAACTTTGCACTTAGCCCTGTTGAACTTCATCTTATTAGATTCAGCCCAGTGCTCTAACCTGGCAGGATTCTCTTTGGATTACAGTTCTATCATTTCTGTGTTAGCTATCTTTCTTCATCTTATGTCATCTGTAAATTTGAAGAGCATGCCAATTTATGCCTTTATCTAAATCATTAATAAAAATGTAAACAGCAGAGGGCCAAGCACAGATCCCTGGGGTACTCCACTACATAAATCCTGGGACATTGACATTGAGCCATTAGCACCTACTCTCTGAGTCAGGCCATTGAAACTGTAGTGAATCCTTTGGATTGTATTATCATTTAATCCATGTCTCACCATCTTCTCTGCAAAAATAGCATGAGATACTTTATCAGAAGCTTTGCTGTAATCTGGTTAAACTATATCCACAGCATTTCCCTCAAATATTAGTTTAGTAATCCTGTTTAAAAAAAGGAAATTAATTTAGCCTGATATGACTTGTTCTCGATAAAGCCGTGCTAGTTTTTAAAAATTACTACTACCCTTTCTAGATGTTCATCAATCATGTATTCACTGATCCATTCTAGAATTTTCTCAGAGGCCTAAGTCAAACTCACTGGTCTATTCTTTTATCGTCTTTTAAAAATTATTATTATTTTTCAATTAGCAAGCATTTATTTTCTCTCCCTTCCTCCCTGGCAAAAACCAAAATTCTTGTAACAAATATGCATAGTCAAGCAAAACAAATTCCTATACTGGCCAATTCCAAAAATTTCTCACTTTGCACATTTACTCCATTATTTCTGTGTCGTAAGGTCAGTAACATTCTTTGTAACTGGTCATCTGGAATCATGGTTGATCAGAGTTCTTAAATTTTTCAAAGTATTTAATTTATATATTTTCTTATAGTACAAATTTCTACTTTTGCATCAATTCATATAAATCTTCCCAGATTTCTCTGAAGTCATCCCTTTTGTTGTTTCTTGTGCCATAATAATAGAACATTATATGTATATGCTATTTTTTGATCAATCATTTTCCAATTGATGGACACCCTCTTAATTTCTGGTTCTTTGCCACCACAAAAAAGCTACTATAAATATTTTTGTCCCTATGATTCTTTTCCTTTTTTTATTTCTTTAGGAGATAGGCCTGATAGTGGTATTTCTGGGTCAAATGGTATACTTAGTTTAATAATTTGGGGACATAGTTCTAAAGTACTTTCAAGAATGGCTGGGCCAACTCACAGCACCACTAATAGTGCATTAATGTGCCAGTTTTCCAGTAACCCTTCCAATATTTGTCAATTTTATTTTCTTTCTTTCTTTTCCTTCCTTCCTTCCTTCCTTCCTTCCTTTCTTTCTTCTCTTTCTTTCCTTTATAAATCTGTGACCTGTAGTTTTCAGGCTCTATTATTTTTCTTTTTTGAAAATCGGGACATTTCATCCTTCTTCAACCTTGTGGTACATCTCCCATTTCCCATAATCTTTCAACTGTCAGTGACAACGGCTCAGTAATCATATCTGCCAGTTAGTTCTTCAGTACCTGAGGATATAATTTGAGTTTTATTCCCTGAGAAAAGAAAGAAATGAGAGGAAACAATCTTTCCCCCTTCTTTTCCCTTCTCCTTTTAGTGCCATTTTCTGAATCTCTTTCCAAACTTTAAACTTCATACCTTTTAAGAGTTACAGAACTTGAGGAAGAGACCTTAGCTATTGAAGGTTGTAGTGCCTTCCTCATCAGGTTATTTCATATTCACTTATCTGTTTACATGTTGTATCTCCCAGTTGAATGTACACATCTTTAGGGCAAGGATTGTTTTTTTGTTTGTTTTGTATTTCTTGGCGTGGTGCATCACACGTATTTGAGTAGCACTTGTTAAATTGAATTGAAATGAAGTCCAGTGAGATTGTCAGGTCCTCAAGCTCTCACAGATCTCTGTCAATCAGCAAACGCTTTTTAAACTTTACTCTGTGTCAGGCACTGTGCTTGGTGCTAGTACACCAAGCTCTCTTTGCTCCCTACTCAGCACTTTGTTCAGTTACACCCTATTGCACCATGTTGTCCCGTGGACATCAACTAGGATTCTTTTTTCTTCTTCGTCCATATTTAGTTTTTTTTTTTTTTTGGAAGGAGAAAAGGATGCCTGTTTGATTTTTTTGTATATATAAACAATCAAGCAATTGAAAAACATCTTTTAAAAGCATCAATTGGGCCAACTTCCTAAAGTTATGTAGTCATATCGCAATTAAAGGGAAGATTAATAGTTGATATAAAATGACAAGACAGTGAGGCTACTGGTGTGTTATGATAAGCTTAAAAGATAAGAAAATATATGTCTGTGTGTGCATGTGTTTATATATATGTGTGTGTGTGTGTATATATATATACACATATATACACATATATGTGTGTATATATATATATATATACCTTTTTAATGTTAGGGTTTCCAATATAAGATGCACAGGTGGAAAAGAACTCCCCTTTTTATCTGCCTTGCATGCACCCCTCCCAAGCCTCTTGTCACTCATTTTTGTGCTTCATTTTGAGGGAATCTCAGATCATCTCCCATGTGATCTGTACTCCATGTCTTTTTTTGTCTTCTTTTCCCTTTTTAGCCCATTGGTTGCTTGCTACTCTTGTTTTAGGATTTCGCTGCTGATGAGTTTTGCCTTCCTGATTCACATTCTTCGTATTAGTGCAACTGATGTACAGTGAAATGGTCAAGTTTGTCTTGTCTCCTTCCCCTTCCCATGCTGGCCTGACCTCTGATTGCCTGGATATCATTGTTCCCAGTTTGATAGAAATAACAACTTTGTAGGCAGCCTGATACAGTTGGTAGAGAACTGGCCTCCGACTTGAATTCAAGTCCCATCCCTGACACATACTGGCTATGTGACCTTATGCAAATCACTTAGCTTCCCAGTCAGTGGCCAAGGCAACTCTCTAAGAAATAAGTTGCAGAACTGCATGGGTACAAAGAGTTTCTTCTTTGGAAACTGATGAAATCAAAGATTCAGGTCCCCTAGACCCTCAGCCCCCCAAACTGTATAATGCTATAATAGTTTTCCGTTGTTTTTACTATTTACTTCAGTTCATCATCTTCTGGAAAAATGTGTATCAGAAAAATTTCTTTTAGATAAGCAAGAGACCCCAAAATTTAGAAGGGGATATGCGCACATATGCATCTGCATGTATGAATACATACACACACACACACACACATATAAAGAGAGAGAGAGAGAGAGAGAGAGAATGTTGTTATTGTTAAGGACAGACTTCCTTTGTTAAAGGTAATTCTAGTTTTCCCCAAGTCTAGTGACATTGTGACAGCAGAAAAGTTTCTTTTGTGCCTAACTGAAATTATTCAAGACCTTATAAGAAGTTGGAATCATTGAAGTCTTTGACCATGTTCCATAATGTGAGAATTGCTTGTAAAACAGATATATCCCTTAACTTAGAGATTACTTTAAATCCCAGGGATACCATAATTATGCACCTACTTAGGCAAAAACTACTCCCAGGTTGATTTGAAGCTTATTTCCATTACACACCCTTGCAAGGTTAAAACTAGAGAATCCTTTTTGGTTTGACTTGTGTCTTTTTCTTTCATGTTCAGTTTTTCTTTGTGGCTGCTGCCTCTGACTGACTCTGGTGAAAAACTGGCCTGGTCATATGTTTCATCATATTTGGACAGTCAGAGGATCCTTATGAATCACCCTGGTGGAAGGTGCCAAGTATAAATCTGGTGTGTGCACCTGAAAGGATGCCACATCTCTTTCCCTTTCCTCCTCCTCTAATCCAGGAAACATGCTGCTGTTTTATCGATTTAACTTTAGACTGGTGGCAATTTTTGAAATTGGCTAGTGAGTCACAGCTTTTGATTAGCGAGATGCTATGTGGGAGAGCTTTTTAGCAGTATTTATCATAAAAGCAAGTGTATTATGTATGGGGAAAAGCTACAGATAATGAAACATAACCATATCCTTTTGATCTTTCTTTTTATCATTTATTTCATTCTCTTGATTGAATACAGTTGGGATTACATGCACACCCCACCTGTTTTCTTGTTGTTGTTGTTGTCATTTTGCTCTTGGTCTTGATGCATTTGTTAGCTAAAGCATGAGTGATTATGCAGAGGAACACAAATCTTTTGTGGCTTCCCAGGGGATTGATACCTCCACTGCTTCCTTTCATGCAGTGTGGAAGGTCAAGGGAGTCACAAAATGCACTGGGAACTACCCTTGGTGTTTGTAGTCTTCTAATTCACATGACAGTTTCATCTTTACATAACCCCAGCTGGTTGGTTTTTCAATTGTTTCTTATTCTTTAAGCACCATTCATTCCTTCTTCAAATATCTGCAAACAGCTACGTGTAAAAGGACATTGAACATACCTGAGGTTCTATGTTGCTCTAACAAATACATTCATTCTCTTATGCATAGGAACTGAATCCCTTAATTCAGCCTTGCAAACAAGAACCCTATGCTTAGCAGGCCTACTAGATTGTACTAGCTCACCTTCTACTCTCCAAAGCATTGTTATTGTTGTTGTTCATCTTGAAGAGAACCAATGACATCAGAAGTGTGATGTCTTGACTTGCAGGTAAATGGAATTTAAGTGGGCTGAGCTGCACAAAGTCATCAGCCGCACTCTCTCCTCCAGAGTCATCAGGGTCCAGTGGCAAGACGTAGGACAACTGGCAATGGCCCCCTCTCCAAGACATATAAATATCATGAAGAATGGAATTAGCTACCATCATTTGCAAACAACCTACCTGCAAAGTATTTCAATAAATGTTACCTTAGAGAAGCTGGGCCTGTTTAGAAGTCTTACACTGTAACACCTGAGCTCTTTCCTTGCTTTAATCTGCTTATTTTGTGATTTGGAGCTATACAGTTTTATTGGAAAGAGTGTTTATAATTTTCTCACAGCTACATTTGACATTGTTATGAGGCTCCTCTAATAGTTGGAAAATGACCATCCTAAAGATCAAGTCAGGTAGTGAAGGCTGATTTGCTGCACTTCATTTTTTGCTGTGTGGTTAATTTTCACCATAGACTGTCAGAACTGGTGGCTAAAGAAATGAGAAGCCAGAGAGCTCTGGATCAATCAGTTTCTGACATCCTGAAAACTCTTTACCTTTCCTCAGGTTTCTATACGATGGTTCAGTGGAGCAAATGATGGCTCTGAAGTCATAGGGCATGAATTCAAATAGTACCTAACAGTACCTGTGTGACCTTGGGCAAATCCCTTCATTTCCTTGGGTCTCAGTTTCTTCATCAGTAAAAACAGAAATGGTGTTCTAGATGGCATCTGAGGCCCCTTCTAGCTCTCTATCTATGACTTTACAATTTTTGTGGCGTTGATCATTTTAGGGGGTTGTTATGAATAAATTGGGGAGGAAGAGGCGGGGAACCTGTCATTTAAGAGCATAAGAACAGACCAGTGAGCAAACTCCCTTTACCAGTGAAGAATGATTTCTTTCTTTATTTTTAATTTCTTTTTAATATTAATTTTTTTTAGTTTTCAACATTCACTTCCATAAGACTGAGTTTTAAATTTTTTCCTCCTCCCTCTCCAAGACAGCATGCAATCTGATAGAGGCTCTACATATACATTCCTATTAAACATATTTTCACATTAGTCATGTTGTAAAGAAGAATTAGAACCAATAGGAGGAACCACAAGAAAGAGGAAACAGAACAAAACAGAAGAAAAAAAAAGAACAAATAGTATGATTCTGTCTGCACAGAATGGCTTCTTTTAACTTACAATATTGGGAGCCTTGGAGGCACTGAGAAAGTGAGAAAATTACCCAGGGTCCCACAGCCTGGCAGGATGTGAATCCAGGGCTTTCTGGATTCCAGCCCTTCATCCACTACTCCATGCTGCCACCAAATACAGTGTGACTACGTATTTATTTAGAAAACGTGGCTTAGACAGTTCAACTCCCTGCCTTCCTGAAGAGCTGGCCCATTCTCTTAGCTTGATGACAATTGACCCTTTTCTTTAAAACCTACAGGGAAAGGTATCCCACAACTACTCTCAATAATGCATTACAATAATGTATTGCTTCACAGCCCCCTCAGGAATGTCTTTTAATGTCTCGCCCCTAATCCTTCTTGCTGCAGATTAAAAAAAAAATCATATAGTTTACTTTCAGTGGAAATGAGCATCAGTTCTCTACTGCAGAGATATTAGCTCTCCAGGGCTGGGAACCAGATTAAAATGTAATAGGGAAATATTTAATAAAATGAGTAAAAATACAATAAAACATAGATAACATTATACTTTAAAACTAAGTTAATATGTAGCCCACAGGGATCTGTATGTATGGATTAGTGGCCTTTGAGATTGACATCACTGTTCTATTACACAAATAGTATCTTTTCAGATATTCGGAAACTTGTTCCAAAGCTTCCTTCAGCATCATACCTCAAAACCTTTGTTATTCCATTGTTTTAGTTGTATCTGACTCTTCATGACCCCATTTGGGGTTCTCTTGGAAAAGATGCTAGAGTGGTTTGCCATTTCCTTCTCCATCTCATTTTACAGATGAGGAAACTGAGACAAACAAGGTTAAGTGACTTGCCCAGGGTCACATAGCTAGTAAGTGTCTGAGGCCAGATTTAAACTCAT
This sequence comes from Vombatus ursinus, assembly GCF_900497805.2. Classification (NCBI taxonomy): domain Eukaryota; kingdom Metazoa; phylum Chordata; class Mammalia; order Diprotodontia; family Vombatidae; genus Vombatus; species Vombatus ursinus. The sequence goes on from NW_020950098.1 coordinate 2,872,641, forward strand.
GAAGATGAGCTTTTCTGACTGGAGGCCCACGATTCTTCCCACTACACCACCTACTTGCCCAAAAGCTTAAAAGCCCCAATTCATTTAGACTTCCTCTGTATGACTTATTCTCCAAAACTTTATTCATTTTCATTCTTGTTTTCTCAATTTTTTCCAAGTCTAAGTTGAAGTCTCCAAGTTCCAAATTTAAGGAAGTTCTTTACACTCTCCTTAAATGGTGGGCTTGAAACTAAGCATCATCCTCTAGGAAACACATAGCCATATTGACAGTGTGTTGTTTCTCAGGATCATAGTTTTAAAGCTGAAAGTTACCTTGGGGTATCCTAATCAAACTTCTTCACTTTAGTTCCTACATGTGAAATTCCTATTTCCTTTAATAGTATTCTTTAAAAAAATTTTATCTTTAATTTAATTTTTAATTTATATTTAATTTATGGAATAAAACAAGCATTTCCATACCATAATATGATTAAAAAAAAGATGATTGCCCATGTGACTGCAAATCTATTATGTACAACTTGCTATTCCTTTTAAATAAATAATAAAGTTATTACTTAAATTTATTTTTTCCCCTTCCCCTCCCCCCACCCCAGAGATGGCTACGATTAGAAGGTATATATGTAAAATTATTCTTACTTAAAATAGTAAATACTTAAAATTATATCCTTATTTTTTAAACTCAGAGATGTTTTATTTATTATGTCATTAACAAACTACAGCAAAAAAAAAAAAACCAACAACAAAACCAAAAACTCAACCTCACCACCCAGTGCCTCAAATGAAATCATATTCATTCAAGACCACATTCTACAAGGGCTACACAGTGCCCATGTGACCATCAGCCTTCTACCCTTCCTTAGTTAATACATATGGGGCACCGCACGGTTAGCTTGCTATGATTTTACATTTTGTTTGTCTTCTTTTCCCCAAACCAGCTGTTTTTATTAATTGTGTCGTGGGACATATGTGGAAGAGCCATATCATGAAGGATTGCCTTTGGGGAAGTCTACTTTAACTCACAGAGACTGCCATGTATTACCTCTATCCAATTCTATCTGTCCCTTCCCAATTCTTCTATCTAATTCTACCGGTCCCTTCAGGCCTAGCTTGTCACGGTGCCAAAACATTGCCCTCTCTCCAAAGTGATGGTAGATTGAGGGACGATTCCAGAGCAGGAGGGAAAAGATGATAAGTTATGAATGTGATAAATATTAATGTATTTTAAAATGTTTTAATGGCAAACAATATGTGACATAAGATCATAAGGATCTAAGGCCAGAAGAGACCTCAGGGACCATCTGGCTTAATCCCTTCATTTTTTAGATGATAAAACTCGGGGCCAGAAAGGTCGCACACCACCAATAAGCTGAGCCGGGATTTCAAGTTAGATCTTCTGAGGCCAACTCTGTTGCTCTTTGCCTTAAAGTCCCCCGTCCGGAATTTGTACTATCAACATATTGCTATTTGAACCATGTGGTTACCTAAGAAGGAAATGGGATCCATGGAAGAAGGGAGAGGGGAAGAACCCTGGGGGAAATGTTAGGAAGAGGAAGTTACGTGAAAGGACAGAAGAGGTATTTCCCGAAACTGAGGCTTTATAGAGAGGCTAAGGGAAAAATAAGATTAGTCAATCCATTATGAAAAATTTGGGAGAAAGGAATAAATATATAAAGCATTTAATAAGTGCTTACTATGTATGAGGCACTGTGGAAGGACCATGAATACATATACAAGAAAAAAAAAAGGTAGTCCCAGTTCTCAAGGAGCTTAATATTTTATGGAGGAAGACAGTCCCTAAAAGGGAGCTGGAATGAGGGTGATACTGGGGGTGGCACGGCTGCTGGGGAGGAGATAGAGAAGGCCAGAGAGCTAAGGATGGAGTCAGCAGTAAAGAGATCATGGATGGCCTGGGGAGCTCCTGAAATAAATGGTGGTTCAGGTCAGAGACTCACGAATCAGAGGAGAGGTCTCTAGGTGAAGAGGCATCACTAGGGTTAGAAAGCTGTTGGAGAGGAGCTGGAAAGTCCACTCAGAAAACCACTGAGAACAAGATAAATAACACCCATGCTTTGGGAAGGGGCTGGACTAGAAGAAACTTGATATCTTCCATTCAGGCATCCTTTGATCTTAAAGATGGGATAGAAGAGAGAGAAAGAAGACTGGAAGAGTCAACCTTCTGGAAAAGTAAATCTGGAATGTGCTTTTGGGCCAGATAGCTCAGCTCAGAGAAACTGAGTGGGGGCAGAGTGTCCAAAATCAAGGAAGAGGGTTATTTCCTGTGTGTGATATCTAGGGGAACTTATATTGGATTGGATGACTGCTCAGAGAGCAATTTTGATTAGAAATCAAAAAGATCCTTCTCCATGGACCTTGTGAGTTGGAAAAAAATGCCTCACCTAATCTGTGGAATAAGCTAACATGAAAGAGAAGAGCAAAAAGAACAGTGTGCAATCTGTAAATATATATATATATATATATATTTATATATATGTATATTGTATACATATATGTATACAATAAAAACAAAACATGTCACTAAAACTTAGAAAAAACCCAGTGACCTAAAGGTCAGGGACGAGAAAGGATGTTATTGTTTATCCTTTCTTTTCAAAGAGGACCAATGACATCAGGGGGTGATGTCTTGACTTTCAAATGAATTTGATTTAAGTGAGGCAGGGCTGTGCAAAGTCATCAGCCTCTCTCTCTCCTCCAGAGTCAATGGAATCCAGTCTGGCATAGAAATGGGCACATGGATTGAAAGGGAAATAAATGGTGGCATGATGACATGGTCAACAAGCATTTATTAAACACTTAGGATGTGCCAGGCTCTGTGATAAGTGCTGGGGATACAAAGAAAGGAAAAAAACAAAAAAAGGTAGGGTTATCCCTGCCCTCAAGGAGCTCACATTCTAATGGGGGAATACAGTGTGTAAATAAATTTGTGCATACAAAATTGTTGTTGTTCATCTCTCATTCTCGAAGAGGACCAATGATACCATGAGGGTGATGTCTTGGTTTGCACCCAAATTGGATTTAAGTGAGATGGAGCTGTGCAAAGTCTCAGCCTCACTCTCTCCTCCAGAGTCGTTCATTGAAGTCCAGTGGCGAGACAAAAGTCATACAAAATCTATAGAGAGTAAATAGAAGGCAACCTCAGAGGTGACAGCACTAGCCACTGGGGTTGGGGGGGGGGGAAGACTTGGAAAGACAGGATTTGAGCTGAATTTTGAAGGAAGTCAGGGGAACTAGGTGAGGAGGGAGAACATTCCAGGCGGAGGGGACAGCCAGTGAAAAGGCGCAGAGATAGAAAATGGAGTGTAATGTGAAAAGAATACTAACTAGTCCAGAATATCTGGATTGTAGGATGTATGGAGAAAAAGGAAGTATAATAATTGATTGAAAGGTAGGAAGGGGTCAAGTTATAATGAACTTTAAGTACCAAAAATAAGACTTTATATTTGGTCTTGGAAGTAACAGGGGGCCACTGGAATTTCAGAAGGGGGAAAGGGATTGACATTGACCAAGGTTGTTTAATGCTTGAAATACATGCCAAAACGTATAATGGAAATTTTCTAATTTAACTTAACTGTGTATTCCTCATCTTCCTAAATTCTATCACACTATAGTAAGAATTTCCTAATTTTTCCTAATATATACCTCATACTCCCAACTTCTGTCACACTGTAGTAAAAATTATCTGTATAGTGGGAGGCTGGTATAGCAGAAAGAATGCTAGATTTGGAGTCAGAAAACCTGGGTTTGAGTTCTAAGGTCTTCCCCTTACTTCCTGTGTGACCTTGGCCCAATTGTATTACTCTTCATCTTCAAAAGAAAGGTCTATACAAGACCTTCAGATGATTGTTAGCATCTCCTCCAGGTCTAAATCTTATCAAACCAACTGTGTTTGCTGTATGTACTAGAGAAGACTGGTTGGAACAAGGGATGCCAATGTGGGGCAGTGTGAAATTGTGGAAAGAGTATGTGGGAAGACTGTGGAGTCTAAGGACTGGGTTCAAATCTCACATTACCTGTGGCAAGTCAGCTTCAACTCTTTTGGCCTCAGTTTCCTCATCTGTAAATGGAGGGGGTTGGAATTGTTGGCCTCTGAGGTCTCTTCTAATACTGGATCTTTTTATCATGTGAAAGGCTATGAGCACAGGGGTATCGTTTTCACATGAGTGTGATTTCCAGTGGAGAAATCCTAATTCTCTGTTTTATTGCCAAGAGGTAGGAGCAAAAAATATTACCCAAATCAAACTGCACCCATTGGGATAACCTTTTGTCTGAGGTTTGCCCCCAGGTAGTGCCCTGTTAATTTTTCATTTAACAAATATTACTGAGCTTCCATGTGAAAGGTGCTATAGGTAAGCCAAAGATGAATAACCTTTCCTCAAAGGGCTTACAGTCTGGAGGCATTATAGACTGAGTATGAATTCCATCTTCCACTTATAGTTGGTTTGACCTGGGGCAAATTCTTTAATCTTCCTCCTAGCCTGTATGTTCTTTTATAAAATGAGCCTAAATCAGTGGTCCTTAACCTAGTATCTATGGGGGACCCATGAACTTGGATGGGAAAAAAATTACATTTTTGTTTTCATTAACCTGTGGTTTCCTTTGCATTTAAAAACACGTTTATGAGAAGTCTTCACCAAACACTTCACCAGACTTCTGGGGGTGTCCATGTCACATATGAGAGTAAGAATTCTTGAGTGAGATGGTTTTCTAGGCCCCTTCTAGCTCTAAATCCTATGATCCTAACAGGGAAAAAAAGACATTGGCAGAATATCTGTAATATAAGAGAGGATATACTTTGAACATAGAAGGTACCCAGTAACTATTTCTAGGATGAAGTGTCAGAGTCGTGGTTAAAAACAAGAAGCTATGTATAGGACCTCAGAATAAGGAAAGATCTCTTCTAGCCAGAATGATCAAAGATGGCTTCTGGAGGAAGTGGCTTTTGAGGCTGGCTTAAAGTAGAAGCAGAATTGTACCATGGACCTCTTTCTCCATGAAGGATTCAACTCTACATCCATGAAAGATCTAACTGGTCTAAAGCATATTAATCTCGGCTTTCTCTGAACCCCAAACCTACGTATCATTTGTTACTTGGATGACTTATTTTGGTTTATTCGCTTACTAGGCCATAGATAGAGCACTAGCCCTGGAGTTAAGAAGACCTGGGTTCAAACCCAGCCACAGACATTTGCCAGCAGTATGACTGTGGGCAAGTCACTTAAACTCTGTGTGCCTCAGTTTCCTCAACTATAAAGTTGTTGTGAGAATCAAATGAGATAATTTTTTGTAAAGGATGTTGCAAACCTTAAATGCTAATGATGGTTGTTCTTTTTATTCTTCTTCCTCTTCCTCCTCCTCTTCTTCTCCATTTCCTCTTCTTCTTTGTAATAGTAGCAGTAGTAGCAGTAGTAGTAGTAGTAGTAGTAGTAGTAGTAGTGATAGTAGTAATTTATAGCCAACCTTGAGCCTTTTGTATCAGAACACATAAGAAACACAAAATCATTAAACCCATGTTTCTCAACCCAATTAGAGTATGCATTTCCTTCAGAGTACATTATTTATGTGACTTTCCTTGGACAGGTCACTCTTTGGGCCTCAGTTTACTCATCATTAAACTGAGTATGTTGAAACAGATATTCTCTGGTTCATTCTGGCTTTAAATCTAATGATAGCATCCTGTGTTTTTATGTTTCTTCGCTGCATCTAACACATTGTTAGGCACATAGCACACGCTCAGTAATGTCCTTCTGAATTTTAGGCAAGTTTTTTAAGAAGCTGGTATATACGCAGCCTCTTGTGCAATGTTCCGCAGCCTTCCATAGAGACCATCTTGTGACATTTCCCCGTTGCCATGGGCTGGTAGATGGCTTCCTGTCTTGTACATTGAAACTTTCCTAAGGTTGCGATGGCTTTCATTGGCTTTAGCAGCATTTCCTTCGTTGCAAGAATCTTCCTATGGAGTTGAGATGTAGTGTCCTTTATTCTCATCCTTCAGCCTTTTCACATCACAACACACTGGAGGCACAAAATCACTAAGTGCTTTTTAATCACCATAGATTTGCAAGACTATGTCCTAATGACGCTTCCTGAAGGGGATCATTACTTTTACAAAAATGTTTTCCTATGAAGTATTTGAAAAAAATGAGCTAATGAATCCTGATATATCCAGCCAAATAGAATTCCTACCCTCTTGGAAGTATTGTCAGCAAACTGTTTCTTTTCATAATGGCCAGTGGCTACCATTGTCCGATGCTTATATATTCAAAGACCATGCTGTGTGTCCATTCTAAATACCTTGCCCAGAGTTCTTAATCTTTTTTGTGTCATGGACCCCCTTGGCAATCTGGTGAGGCCTATAGACCCCTTGTCAGAATGTTTTTAAATGTAAAGGCATAAAATAAATTACATAAGGTTATAATGGAAATCAATTATATTAAAAATAGTTATAAAGTATTTAAAAAAACAAAAACAAAATCAGGTTTATGTATACCACTTTAAGAATTACTGGTCTAGTCTTACATGGATGTACCCAAGAGCAATGAAGTAGAGGGTGGTGGCAAGAATTAGCAAATGCATGAAGTCCGCAAGTAGTTTTGAACACTGTTACAAAAGTCAAAAATAAAGTTGATGCCAAGTGACAGTGAAGAACTGGTGATTTTGTTCAGAAAGAGCCGATATAGGCTTGTCTGAGAAAACAGGGTCACAATGACATTTACACATTTTTTTTAGATCCCAGAAGTATTAGAAAATTGACCTGGAGGATTTCGAGAATGTTTGTTTGCTGTGAAATAAGAGAAGAATTTAAACATTCAATGTCATCCTGTTTGTTTGCTGTGAAATAAGAGAAGAATGAAAACATTCAATGTCATCCTGTAAGTTGGAGTGTTTTCAAAGAGGCAGGAGTGTAGCGGATTAGATTGCTGTGGTCCATTGGGCACATCTAACCATTTACTAGTTGTGTGATAAGTAAGTTATTTAAATCTCCCAGGCCCTCAGTTTCCTCATTTAGAGAATAGGAATAATAATAACTGTCTTACCTAATAGAAGAAAAGAGCCATGCAGACTTTAAAGACCTATTTAAATGAGTTATTATTTTTGATACTTAAGCAATGAAATGCAGATGAGGAGAAATGTGTTATGGCTGTTTACAAAAACGTAGTATGAAAAGGGAAAAATGGTAATAGTTTAATAAATAAATGAACAAATCATGTCCAGCAATCATCTTTAAAGAACTAGCTTACTAAATTATTTGAGATGGTTAAGGTGGTAGATGCAGTTCGCTTTTAGCATTTTAATCAAGCATCTTGAGAAAATCTGATGAGAAATTAAATTCACATAGATGAGTGCTGTCTTACAAATTGGTTGTTATCAAAGAGATTATAATAGTGTGAAAAAGAGTATTGACTTCTTGAGGCACTCCATTTTTATGCTAAAATTTGTAAAATGCAATCCCCAGATGTATGTGCCTGACAGAAGACTTGTGTTTTATTTCTGAGTATTTATGACCCATCCCACCAGCTCCCATTCTGAGGCTCTGGGCTCCTGATTAGTGAGAATTCTTCATATCTAGACTGACCCAGATACCATCTTCATGTCATACGTAACACTCCTTTCCCCTTCCTCCTTTCAATTTTCCACCTCTGACCCTGGGAAACCAACCCTACCATTCCTGGAAATGGACATGTTAATCAATTACCTTATGGCTTACCATCCTTCTGACTTCCTAGACCAAAACATGCCTTCTTGGCTACAACTCTCTCATATGTGCTATCTTCTCCTAAGAGAATATGTGCTACTAAGGGCAAAGACTGTTTTGTCTTTTAAATTTGTATCTCCAGCACTTAGATAATCCTTGGCACATAATAAGCACTTAATAAATGCTTTTTCGTTCATTCTTCACCGTGTTGAGGATTCTAAGTCTCCTCAGTCAAAGCTAAAATGGAAAGAGTTGTAAAGCAGGAAAAACTCAGAAGTGAAAGAGATCAGAAATACATACACACACACACACACACACACACATATACATATATAATGAGAGTTTGAGGGAGGAAGATGTCAGTCAATCAATAACCAATAAACATTTACTGAGCACCTAGTATATGTCAGGAAGCGAAGAGTAATGGATAGTTAGCCTCTGAGCCAAGAAGACCTAGGTTTAAGCTCTGCCTCTGGTATATATTGGTTTATATGACCTTGGGCAAGTGTCTTAATGCCTCAAGCAACTCAACTAGAGTGTAAATTGCAGAGCAGTTGTGGATCTTAATTGCTAAAGGGAATTCACCATACAAGGAAAAGACGAGTATAATTCCTCCCTGCCTTCCCTTCCACTGCCCCCAGATGGGCCAGGCACTGTGGACACAAACACCAAAGTGAGACATCCTCTGTCCCCAAATATCTTACATTCAATTAGAGGTATACAGAATATCTACAGATAAGGAAACCCAGGAGATAGACACAAATATATACGTAGTGATTTGGGGGTGAGGTGGGACGGGGACACTAGAAAACCAGGAGAATAGAGAGGCTTCTTGAAGGAGATGGCCATTGATGCTTTGAAGTATGTGATAATGGAAACAAATTGGAATTATAGAATAGTGAAATCTTGAAAGCAGAAAAGGTGACTTGATTTAAAAATACATGGAAATATTATTTTTCTTTTACCCATTGTTAAATCAGTGACTACTAGTCTAGTCTCCATTTCCAACCTATTTCTGGGTTTGTGCTAACAGGACTATTGAGAGGTGTGTGGAGAGGACAAGATCAGGCGATATCTAGCAGTCCAGTTTGTAATGATGAGTGTATGAAAGGAAATAATGTGAAGTAAACTTGGAAAGGTTGGGACTAGATTGCGTAAGGTCTTAAATACCAGGTTAAAGTACTCAGATTTAATCTTTGAGGAAGTAGGGAACCATTCGTATTTTTCAGCAGAGTTCAGATTAGGAAGAATATTTTGACAACTGTATAAAGGATAGTTTAGAGGGGAGAAAATAGGGTCAGGGAGATGAATGAGGAAGCTATTACACCAGTCCAGACAAGAGGTGAGGAGGGATTGAATGTGAGTGGAGTCAGTGTGAGTAGAGAGGAGGAGACGTGTGAGAGATGTTGTAAACACAGAATCCCTAGGACCTGGAAACTGATTGGATATGTGGAGAAAAGGGAGAGAAAAAAGTTGGCTGGGGTTTTGAACCTGAGTAGCTAGGAGAAGGATGGCACTATCAGTAGAAACAGGAAGCTGGGGGATGGGGCAGGGTTGATTTTTGGGAGGTGATGCAAATTCCATTTTGGACATATTAAGTTTGGAGTGTCAAGGACATCAAGGTGGAGATATCCAGTAGGTACTTGGAAATAGAGGACTGAACCTAAAGGATTTTATTGGAGCTAGGTATACAGATTTGGCAATTGGGGCAAGGACCATTCTACCTTTTTTTTTTAATCTCTGGAGTCTATTGTAGTTTCTGGCACATAGTAGGTGATCAATAAATGCTTGTTGATTGACTGATTGATTCTTATGCATAGAGATCAAAGCAGTGGGTTAGATGACCAAAGCAAAGAAAATAAAGAAAAGTTGCATGTAATTTTTTTTTTGGTAAACTGAATAATTTTTGAAGTATTGGTTATGTACAATTTTAAAAAAAAATGTCCATTGTTGAATATTGGTTGCAAAAACCTGTTCATAATGTCTCCATCAAGGATGTTCTCAATTTGTATGTACTTGACTCTCATAAAGAATGTGTATAAATAGGAAAGTAAGCATATAGTTTGGTAATTATTGATCTGTTACTCACCTTTTTGGATATTAACAAGGTTTGAGATTCTTTCCCCAGCTGTCAATGTCTTCCTCTCCTTCATATACCTTTTATGTCAATCTCTCAATGCCCTCCCAATTGTGTCACCTCCAGCACAGATCTACTCTATATATACTAGGTTTAATCCTGCTGCTTTTATGGTCTTCTCTAGTTCCATTTCTAACTTCTCTATAAACTTCTTTGGGACTGTAATGCTAAGATCCAAGTATGATGGTTCCATTTTCCTTGATAGAAAAAAAAAAAACAGTTTATTGAATTGGTTTTTACAGTTTCCCTCCCCTCATTTTTCTTATATTTGTTGTTCTTCTTTCATTTTTTATCTTTGAACATCTTTAGTATTACTTTTTTTTTTAGTATTACAATACTTTTAGTATTGGATTTTGTAAAGTTTTTTTTAAACTTGTTTTCTCTTCCAGTGGTTTTCTGTGCTCTATGAGATGCTGTTGCTTATAATCATCATCACCCTTCTTCATATGTTTTTATAGATGTTTATATTCTAACTTGGTGTTGTTGCCTTTGGCAGCATCTCTCTCTCTTTCTTGTTAGATGTTTGCTAACTAAGATGCTTTTCATCTCCTTATCATTGGTTAATTTATATTAGTTCAACTGAATGAAATTATTATAGTCAGTGTTGATGTCATTTCTGTTGTCTATTTCCCATTTTTTATTTTAAATAACATGTTTAAATAATTCAGGATAGAACAATTTTAATTTTGCACTATGTCTTTTTCAATATTTTTCTTTCTTATTGTTTTTTTTTTAAATCTTGATCTCAGTTTCAATTAGTAAGTGGTTTGATTATAAACAAAGCAACCAACTGACAAAATAACTCTCACATCAGTAACAATAACATATTTTCCATATTTAATATAGTCTCTTTTTTCTTTTTTGAAAATGTAGTAATTTTTATTCTTTGTCATAATATTTGGAGTTGGCCATGTTAAGTGACTTGCCCAGGGTCACACAGCTAGTAAGTGTCAAGTGTTTGGTCTGAGGCCGGATTTGAACTCAGGTCCTCCTGTCTTCAGGGCTGGTGCTCTATCCACTGCGCCACCTAGCTGCCCCCTTTTGTTTTTTTAAAGGAAGTAGTTGTGATGGCAGAGATAAGACTTCTATATAATCTACATGTCCTTGGCCTATCTAATTTCTTTCACCTGAGCTATATTTCATATTTTACATATATATATGTGTGTATATATATTTCCCCATCTTCAACATTTCCCACACTTTCATTGAAGTCACTAATTAGCAAAGTGTATTTTTTTAATTTGTAGGGTCTTACTAATTTCTTAGAATTTTTCTCCCCTGATTTTGGCACAAAAATTGCAATTATTTTAATGGTGGTCTTTTTGCAAATATACTACAAAATATGATGACCAAATGCTCCCCCAATAATGTTTCTTATAGTCTTTGAGAATGGGATAAAACCCACATTGCCAATTCTTTTTTGTTTGTTTGTTTGTTTTTTAATTTATTTATTTTTAGTTTTCAACATTCACTTACACAAGATTTTGAGTTCCAGATTTTCTCCCCATCTCGTCCCTCCCCTCACCCCAAGATGGCAGGCATTCTGAATACCCCTTCTCCTAATCTGCCCTCCCTTCTATTTCCCCCCCCCCTCCCCCCGGCCTTATCCCCTTCCCCTTCAATTTTCCTGTAGGGCAGGATAGATTTCTATACTCTGTTTCCTATACATCTTATTTTCAAGTTGCATGTGAAAATATTTTTTTTTAACATGTGCTTTTAAAACTTTGGGTTCCAAATTTTGTCCCTTCCTCCCTCCCCACCCACCCTCACTGAGAAGGCAAGCAACTCAATATAGGTTATACATGTGTAGTCATGCGAAACACTTCCATAGTAGTCATGTTGTAAAAAACTAAGTCTATTTCCCTTCATCCTATCCCACTCCCCATTTATTCTATTCTCTCTTTTGACCCCGTCCCTCCTTAGAAGTCCTTGCTTCTGATTACCCCCTCCCCAAGCTGCACTCCCCTCTATCATCCTCCTGCTCTCTTGTCTTCTTCCCCCCTATTTTCCTGGATTGTAAGATAGATTTCCATACCCAATTGAGTGTGTATGTTATTCTATCCTTAAGCCAAATCCAATGAGAATAAGATTCACTCATTCCCTCTCACCTTCCCCTCTTTCCCCTTCACTGTAAAAGCCTTTTCTTGTCTGTTTTATGTGAGATAATTCACCCCATTCTACCTCTCCCTTTCTCCTTCTCTCCATATAACCCTCTCTCACCCCTTAATTTTATTCTCTGGATATCATCCCTTCGTCTTCAACTCACCCTGTGCCCTCTATCTATCTATCTATACATACATATAATTTTTCCCCTCCAACTACTCTAATACTGACAAAGGACTCATGAGTTACAAATATCATCTTTCCATGCAGAATGTAAACAGTTCAATCTTTATAAGTCTCTTATGATTTCTCTTTCCTGTTTACCTCTTCATGTTTCACTTGAGTCTTGTATTTGAAAGTCAAATTTTCTATTCAGCTCTGGTCAAGAATGCTTGAAAGTCCTCTATTTCACTGAATATACATTTTTTCCCCTGAAGGATTATGCTCAGTTTTGCTGGGTAGGTGATTCTTGTTTTTTCCTTTGCCCTCTGGAATATTATATTCCAAGCCTTGCAGTCTCTTAATGTAGAAGCTGCTAAATCTTGTGTTATCCTGATTGTGCTTCCACAGTACTTGAATTGTTTCTTTCTGGCTTCTTGCAATATTTTCTCCTTGACCTGGGAACTCTGGAATTTGGCTACCATGTTCCTAGGAGTTTTCCTTTGGGGATCTCTTTCAGGAGGCAATCTGTGGATTCTTTCAATTTCTATTTTGCCCTCTGGTTCTAAAATATCAGGGCAGTTTTCCTTGATAATTTCTTGAAAGATGATGTCTAAGCTCTTTTTTTGATCATAGCTTTCAGATAGTCCAATAATTTTTAAATTCTCTCTCCAGAATCTATTTTCCAGGTCAGTTGTTTTTCCATTGAGATATTTCACATTGTTTTCTATTGTTTCATTCTTTTGAATTTGTTTTACAGTGTCTTGATTTCTCATAAAGTCACTAGCTTCCAATTGCTCTATTCTAATTTTTAAGGAAGTATTTTCTTTAGTAAGCTTTTGGATTTCCTTTTCCATTTGGCCAATTTTGCTTTTTAAGGCATTCTTCTCTTCATTGACTTTTTGGACCTCTTTTGCCATTTGGGTTAGGCTATTTTTTAAGGTGTTATTTTCTTCAGTATTTTTCTGGGTCTCCTTTAGCAAGCTATTGACTTGTTTTTCATGATTTTCTTGCATCTCTCTCAGTTTTTCCTCTACTTCTCTTACTTGCTTCTCAAACTCCTTTTTGAGCTCTTCCATGGCCTAGGACCAATTTATATTTTTGTTGGAGGCTTTGGATGTAGGAGCTTTGACTATGTTGTCTTCTGGTTGTATGTTTTTATCTTCTTTGTTACCAAAGAAAGATTCTATGGTCTGATTCTTTTTGTGCTGCTTGCTCATGGTCCCAGCCAATTGCTTGAGTTATAAACTCTTTGTTAAGGTAGGAGTCTGCTTCTAGTGCGGAGAATGTGCCTTCACACGCTTTGGGGGTTTTGTGCAGCTGTTTTCAGAGATACTTCTAGGGACCTGAAAATTTTTAGTTCTTCCAAGGTGCTATGATCAAGGGTGAGGTGTTTCCTCCTTTCCTGGCCTGTGCTCTGATCTGTGAGTGACCACAAACACTCCTTTCTGTCTTGGAACTGTGAGGAGGATTTCCTCTCCATAGCCACTGCAAGCTCCACCATGCCAGCATTCCTCCTTGCCCCAGGACAGCCACCCAGAACTGTGATCCAGATCCAAGCACAGGGAAAGCAAGAGAATCCTGCACCAGCAGTGAGATCCCTGCAATCCCCCTGTGATCATCCACTGGATTCCCCCTCAGTCTGTGGGCCAGAAGCTCTGGAGGCAGCTGCTGCCCTGGGGCTGCAGTCAGCACTGGGACTGGAATCCCACCATGCTTCTCTCTCACCACGGCAGAAACAGACTTTTCCTACTGACCTTCTAAGTTGTCCTTGGCGTTCATGGTTTGAAAAGTCTGGAAACCACCACAGTTGCCCACAATTCAGTCCTCTGAGGTCTGCTCCAGGTTCGCTGCGGCCTATGTGCCCTTGCCAAACTGTGCTCCTCTCCTAGCCCGGTGTAATATACCTTTCTGATCAACCATCCAAGTTGTCTTGGGCTGGAAATTTCTTTCACTCTGCCTTTTTTGTGGGTTCTGCTGCTTTAGAATTTGTTTAGAGCTATTTTTTAACAGGTATTTGGAGGGCTTTGGGAGAGAGCTCATGTAAGTCACTGCATTTATTCCATCATCTTGGCTCCGCCCTCCCACATTACCAATTCTTTACTCCTCCAAGAATATTTGGAAGTAATTTTTTCCATTTAGCTTCAAATTTTTTTTTCACAATTTTTTCAAATTCATTATTTTTTCAAAAGAATGCCCACATTGATATGATTTAGCTCCTCTAGCAATATATCTGCTTGCTAGGAGTACCCGCAGTCCCGTTTAATTTGATGTGGTTCTCAGCATCTTCTGCCTCCTTTTCTACTGCTCTGTCAATGTAACTATAAAAATGGAAAGGTGGGGAGGGTAGAGGGAGACACAAAACTGAAGACCATTTCACCCCTTTGTTTCCTATGTTATCATGACCAAAAAAATCACCAAAAACCAAAACCAAAACAAACAAACCAAAACCTCCAGAACTTCTTGACTAGATGACCCGCCTACTGGTAACATAACTCTCAGTACCTAGGTAGGTTGGTCTTCAGAAAACAAATTCATTCCGTTACTGAGGCCGTATGAAGCCATACATGGAATCTTTCTAGAGTGGTAGAACCTGTTAGACCTTGTGCTATGCTGGTATAGCCTTCAAGAATCCAGGGTAACCTGCTTGCTACAATGAGGCATGTAAAACTTTCCTCCTATTAAGATTTCACTGACTTTTGGGGGCTTTCCTTTCAAAGAAGAAACAGTGTTTAGATACAAAAACCCAGACAAGTATTTTGCCGGCATCTGAGCCTGGCACCAGAGGGATTGGGGGAGGGGTTCAGGAACTCTTTCAGTTTTGTTTTTGCCTGCTAGGAAGTATGAAGAAGAGGGATGTCCCTTGGGGGATGAAGAGTATTCTGCCGACAGTTTTCACTGAAATAATTCAGTGAGGGAGAGCCAAGATGACAGGAGATGAGAGAAGACAGCAAGAAGTGTCCTGGTTTCCTGCCTTTTCTGGAAGAGGCTAAGCTATAGGGTAACTGTATCTCCATGATCTCCCTGGGGCTGTGCCTTAAGATGGCTAACTGCATATATATACATGAACTGGCAGCCACAATGTCTAAGGAGAAGAAAATATTCCCCTAAGGGATTAGTTATGGGGCAGAAGGTAGGGTAGCTCTCCTGTCAGAAAAGTGGGACATAACAGTTCTTAGGATCTTTCTTGGGGCCAGAGGATATAGCAAATGAAAAGGGGGCATTCTCTGAAAGGGAGGTATTTGATCATTGTAGCCCTGGGGAAGAAACAAATCAGATCTGAGTATACTTAAGAGTTAAGTGGTGAGAGTTTCCTATGTGATTTTTGAGCTTCATTCAAATAAACGTTAACAAAATGGAGTAAGGTGGTGATGTTACACTGGTAGGATTCTCTTAATACTACCTGACAGCTGCATATTCTGGGCACCTGAATTATGAGAAAGGTGTTAGATTGGAAGGAAGGTCTTAAAAGGAGCTAAATATAAATATTTATCTCTTTGGCTAACCCAATTCTCTGGCACTAAAGTACATCCTCATTTAAAGGTAAAAATATAAAGGAGGCTGAGATTTGGGATGACCTAATAGAAAAAGGGTTTGAAATTCAGAAAGAGATTTACATGAGCAGAAGACAGGACAAAGTATCAGCATTTCATATAGCACCATCATATCGTTAGCACAGTCTGACCATTGAGTAATGGTGGTGTATTATTTAGGATATCCTAGGAATCTTATCATTATCAGTACCCTATAAGAAGAAAATAGATACCTAGAATATTCAATTATGTTCATGTGGAGACATTTATTTTAACCAAAATAGAACACATATCCACTTTGATGCCAACGGATTGAGATTTTTTTTTTTTTCGAATCAATATGGAGTTTGTGAATGAGTTGGAGAATGCTCTACCATTAAATTTGGAATGTATGAAGTTATTTTAGATGCCAGCTCTAAGGTTTTACTGCATTGGAGTGAAATTATATGAATAATTCATGTAGTTCTAGAAATAATAATCAAATATTCAAGACAATGATGTATTGTTTGCTCGAGCTAATTGGGGATTTGTTTTTCTGAAATAATCAACTTTATGGTTTTCTGGTTCTTGTTGCTAACTTTCAGCAGAGTCAGGATTTTGATGAGGGATGTAAAACAGATGTTCGGTTGCTATTGAATAAAGTGAGTGGAATGACGCTGACAGGCAAAGAAGTATGCACAGCCTTCTTGTCATTTTGTGAATGGATTGTGAAGGATTTATTAATTTGCTTCTCTCTCCACTGGAGCTGATGCTTAAAAATATCTGGCATGTTGCAAGACTCTTAGAATGAGGAGTAAGGTCAAGAGAGGTGGCCAATTGTTTTAGAAGGGAGACACCAAGGTTCATTAAAAATGCAAATATTAACTTTTGTTTATTTTCCCCCCTGGTAGCCTTAGAAACAATCTTGCCTCTGATGCTTTCTAGACTGGCCTTTTAGTGGAGTGTGTGATGTAGGAGGACATGAATCCATCTGTCTGAGATTCCCTTCTGTCCCTGCCCATCCTCCCCCGCCCTCAACCCCCACCCCCACTTTGCATTTTATCTGTAATCCAGCACCTTCCTGGTTGGGTATATTTGTAAATGTCAAATAGGTCCTTTTTGATTCTAGAGAATCGAGTTCGTTTCTACTTCTACTACCTTCAAATTGAAAGTCTTGCCTTTCTGTTTTTTTTTTATTTATTATGATTATACTTATTATTACTATTACTGTTTAAGGAGTTACTGTATAGGATATATGTGTGTGTGTGTGTATATATCTATATATATATAAATGTGTGTGTGTGTGTGTGTGAACACACATACTCCAAGCATTTAGACTTGCATTATATGCAATGCAATAATGCATTATATGCATTATTAGAAGCATAAAGGGGAGGGAGTGGGGCGGGGATAGGATGGGACAGGGGAAGTCTGAATTTGCTAGCATACTATATATGGCCCTTTGCCTAGCTCCACAGCTGCTCAGTGCATAGTAGTAGATCTTAGTACCGGTCCTCTTTGACACTGTTCAAGGCTGGTGTGTTTGCTGCTGCAGTTCAGGAGATCTTACTTTCAAAGCCATCGTGATTCTGCAGGGAAGGGGGCAGTGGAGGGGAGTAGTAGTTGTAGTAGTGAATGACACAGCTTCGCGGGATGACACGAAGCTGATCTCTGCATCAGGCAAGAGGAATTAAGCTTTGTCACTCCCCACTGGGTCCACCTTTCTCCTGGTATGTGCGCCTGGAATTCATATGCTCCTGCCGCATCCCGCCGAGCAGAACCCTGAGTGCACTTGACCACTGAAGGCTGGCTGCAAGCAAGAATGATAGCTGTCTCTTTTAAATGTCGCTGTCAGATTCTGAGGAGGCTTACTAAAGGTTCGTGCTTTTCTTTTTTCTTTTTTCCCCTTTAATTCCTTCTCTGACTCCGTTGCAGCATTCCATAAACACAGCTTGATGGTTTTTACTTTCAAATGTGCCTGCCTTTGGAATTTATTGTCAGGCAACAAAAGAACTTCGTGAATATTTATATTCCATATAAATATCTAGACAGGTAGGGTCTGCTTTGCTCCCAAGTCCTTAAATGAGTCCCAGGCTGTGGGCACGTTGCAATAACAAAGCTTGATTGTGATTTTTAAATGACTTCATTCATTGCATGAAAGAGAATTGGTTTCACTCTGGGGCTGAAGTTATTATGGGATCTTCGTATTTTTGCATGCCTGTTACCGGGTCAGTGGAAGTCATGCATGTGTTGTATTCTTCTGTGCTCTCTCTGCATGCTACACCTTACTAAATGCAGGCAATGGAGTCAGAAAGCTCACAGCTGGTGAATTCATTGAATGATTGTTTAATGTTTTTAATATTTACCATTCCTTGGGGCTTCTCTCTACTTGCAGTACTTTGATATTTTAGAAATACTGGAATTACTGGCAGACAAATCTAGCTTTTTTGATTGTTCTGGGCCTTAATGATATTGTAGCAGTGTAATGTTTAATTGTGAAGGGTTTTTTTATGTGAAATTATTTTCTTTACATTGTCATTAATATTATAGACTTTGGTTTTCTCTTTTAAAACTTTAAAATATCCAGAACATGTTTTTCTTTGAAAATCTCTCCCACCACACCATCATTTTACTTCTGCATATATACTGGTAGAAAATAAGAGAAGAGTTTTTGAAATCCTAGCTTTTAAATGCTGTCAACTCCCCATTTTTCATCTACAGATTAAAATTTATGGTAAAAACTTTGCTCTTGCAGTCAGATTGTGACTGCAAATGCCTGGGCTTTTAGACCTGTTATATACTGTAGTGCCAAGTAATTAATGAATGTAATTATACTTGAGAAGCTGTGAACCTATAAATATGTTAATAGGCACTATTTCTATCATTTTAGCTTGACACGTCAGAGTTCTTTGATTGCCAGCAATGGAGCTGAAAATGCAATTAATATTTTATTTGGCAGAAGAATGAGTAGGAAACAAATCGTGAGCAGTAGATCTTGATTCAGTAAATGGGAGAGACAATAAAGAGCTAGCTCAACTGTTCTGATGGATCTGCAAGTTGTTTAGAAAGGAGTTTGAGCCCTTTAAAAGGCACTTTGGGTGAAATATGGGAAAGACTAAACATTTGAAAATAGGTAATACAACTGTGGCAGTAGGTTCTGTTTTTGAAATTTGGCTCATGCTATTGTTCAAATATCTCATTTCTTATTTTTAAAAACCTTTTTTTAAAATAAAAATTATCATTCATTTTATGTTTTGTCTTTATCCTCACACTATAGAAGCAAGTCTTCAAAAAGTAAATTTTTTTTCCTTACCCAATTTTAGCATTTAAGCCTAGTTATTTCAGTTGTGAAAGGCTCTGGCTGGTCTTACATATAACTGCCTCTGAAATAATCATTATTTCTGTATTTATAGGATCTAAAATTCTTTTACGTTTCTGCAGAGTGGAGTGGAAACAGACAATACTCAATTCTTTGTGGGTTCTTTTTTTAAATTTCTCCAGCTCTCCAGGTAGTATGGAAGCGTTGATCTCCTTCATTGGGGAAAAGTGTGATTTAAATGTGTTTACTAGTATATCTAGTAACAGTCTAGATAAAAGAGAAACATATTGATAATTTCTTTGTAGGTGCTAGTTTGCATTGTCCTTTAAAATCTTTATATCTGATGTTTCTCATTTGGTGTTTACTTTAAGACTTCCAATTAACAATTTAATAAAAGTCCAAGAGGCATCAATTAGCAATAGCTTCTTCACAATTACAGTATTTTCCACCCTCTTCTTTACTGTGTATGTGTGTGAATACCATAACTATTAGAAGGGTGTGTCTTGTGTGTGACTTAGCTTTGCTATGTGTAGATTCATGCAGTCATAAGTTCAAATCCAACTAAATCTGACTAAAGCCTGTTATTCTAAAATAGATAAATTGAGTTCCTGTTGTTTCATCACTTGTGAACCTTTATATTAAGTCCTTAATATGAGTATAATAAAAACCAATGGCCCATTTTAAAGATAGATATGTGGTTATGAACTGAAATGTTCCTGGCTCAGAATTATTTCAGGGTGGGTGGGGGAAAAAGACAAATTGGGAAAACTGAGTTGATTAGATCAGTGGAAGTCTTTATGATTTCGTTGGGAATGAGGGTATAATGTTAAATCCCTTCCTTCCCTCCCTCCATGGAAACACAAATTTAACTCTAACTTGGGTCTTCATTTAAAAAAAAAAAACAACGAAACAAAACACTCCCACAAATGCTTCATTTTAAAATTATTTTCTTGCTTTGTGAGATGATTATCACTTGCATCAGAATACATTAACTGTATCATCATTTCAGCACTTTTAAAAAGAAAGGGATGAATGAAAAACATTGATGATTAAAAGAAGTCTGTGTTCTCCCAAGGGGAAAAGCAGTTATGGGATTTGTTACTTTGGTGTGTAGATGTGAATTTTTTGTTTCACAATCCAAGACAGAGACCATTATACAATTACATGAGGCATGCATGTTTTTAAAAGAACAGATTTTCATTTAGATTATTACTTTACAATAAACATGTTGCTTTTTAAAAACAATTACCAATATGGAAGTTCATAATTTTTTAGGCTTATAAAATATTGGATGAACAACAAAGCACCTGAGACCACATACTGGAAAACAAACCCACCATATTGTGATGTGTACATATTCCAGGAGGAACATAGCACTCCCAGCCTGGGGAATAGAATCTTTTTTTCAGGTGACTTTCTCAATTTAGAGTGTGCCTTGTCTGCCTCATGCAAAATGGAACCAGAAGGAAGAAAATAGCTTTGCCCTCAAGGGGCTTTTCCCCATGGTACATACCATTATTATTGTGAATTTCAGTATCATTAAAAGGACACAATGCTTCAGTCATTTGGTGATTTAAAATTTTCATACAGAATTTGAGTTTGTATCTAGGTTTTCCAAAATGTGGATCCCTAACTTTTACACTAGCACTTAGTCAGTGTATAGTATTGGTATTAGGTATGGGACTGCCTTTGCTTTTTCCATCATAGAAAATACATGAACTACAAAATACTCACAGCAGCCCATAAACATAGACAGAAATATAAAATACTCAAATAGTCCATTTGAGTCCCAGCCTCTTCTCCCCTAGAGGCTGGTGTCTGAATTCTTAAAACTCTGCAACTTGGAATTACCCATGAAGTAACATCAAAAGTTCACTCTCAGGATCTCTTCTCTCAGGCTTTTTGCAAGCCCATATCTGCCACTGCTATGCATCTCTGTAGAGCTCCACAGGTGCCTCTGCTGAATCTTGGTTATAGAAAGCAGATTCTCAGCAACTCAAGTCTCTGAACTGTTATTAAAAAAGAAAATAGAAAAGATCACAATGAACCTGATATCCAGGACCTTAAGACCAACTGGGCAAGCTTATAGAGCTTCCCATAGGCTTCCTCTGCTCCTAGGAAAAGGAAGAGGAAAATACCACTATTTCCCCACTCAACCCCAAACTAAAGCACCCTATAGTACTCTGGTCTGGAAGACCAAGATAGAGAGCTTGCAGAAAAAGGCCCACTTGGGTCTTAAATCACTTTGGGAAAAGGCTAGCTTATCTGACAAAAATCTGCTTCTCTGACTTTGTCACCCACCATCTTCAAAGACAACCCTGTTCACTAGGAACCTATCAAGAGCTTTTTCAGGAAGGTACCAGACTGCCAGCTGCACCTTCACTGGAGGTACCCTTCAGACAAAGGTCCACACTGTAATTTCATTGAGCTGATTAGAAAACTTATCAAATTGATCAGAATTTCTGCTAATCACTCCCTCTCCCCCAACTTAATTCTTCACATTTATTCTGCATTCACTAAGTACCAGCCTCTGGCTCTTAATACTTTTCATGATTTGGCTGTAGCCAACTTTCCTGGCTTATTTCACATGACTTTTTCTTTTCTTCCTTTAAGAAAATTATTTAAAAAATTGATTAGGTACATTTTTTTTCTCTCTTCTGCTTTCCTCCCTCCCTTCTCACTGAAAGAAAAGGAAAAAACAAAACCTTTGTCAACAAGTAAGCATAATAAAGTAAAAGAAATTCTCAAATTGGACATATTAAAAAAAAAATGAATGACTCCATCTGCATATTGAGTCCGTTACCTTTCTGACAGGAAATGAGTAGCCCTTGGAATGTGGTTGGCCATTATACTGATCAGAGTTCTTAAATCTTTCAAAATTAAATCTTGCAAAAACTGTTTATATAATGTTATAATATATATCATATAATAATATGATTTGTTGTCCTGGTTCTGCTAACTCCATTCTTCATCAATTTATATTCTCTTTGTAGATTTCTCTGAAGTAGTCATTTTCATCATTTTTTACTGCACAATAACAGTATTACATTAAACCATATTTTGTTCAACTGTTTCCCAATTGATGAGCACTATCTTAATTTTCCAGTTTTTTGTAACCACAAACAGCTCTGAAAAAAATTTTTTTTGTACCTAGGGGACCATAGCCTTTTTCTTTGGAGTATTCACCCAGTAATGATATTTCTGGGTCAACAGGTTTGCACAGTTTAGTAATTTGTGAGAGGGGAGGCATAGTTTTAAATGGTTTTCCAGAATGGAAACCAGTTCACAGTTCCATGTGCCTGTTTTCCCCCAGTTGTCTCAATATTTGTCATTTTTTGCTTTTAGTAAATGTTGTCAGTATGATAATCATGCCTTTCCTTCACACAATCTGTATAACAGTCAAACAGACCTCCTTTTTCTTTTGATCTTTACACAATATTCCATCTCTGTTCTGTGGCATATTCTGTCTTCATGCCTGGACTGAACTCCCTCCTCATGTCCAGCCAGTAGAATCCTTGTTGTTGTAGTTCAGTCATGTCAAACTCTTAATGACCCCTTTGGGGTTCTCTGGGCAAAGATCTTGGAGTAGTTTGCCATTTCCTTCTCCAGCTTATTCTACAGATGAGGAAACTGAGACAAGCAGGGTTAAGTGACTTCCCCAGGGTTCCATGGCTAGTAAGTGTCTGAGGCTGCATTTGAACTCAGGTCTTCCTAACTCCATGCCCAGCATTCTATCCACTGTGCCACCTAGCTGCCCAACAGAATTCTTAGCTTCCTTCAATTCTCAATTAGTATTCCATTCTAAATGAGATCTCTCCTGATCTCCCTCAGTTTCTAGTGCTCTCTCCCCTGGAAATTACTTTGGATATACTTTGCATTTACTTCTTTCTGTGAATGTAGTCTCCCACACCCCCTGATTAAAATGTAAACTCCTTGGGTACTAAGACTTTTATTTTTATTTTTATATCCCTAGCAGTTAGTACAGTGCCTAGCATATAATGTGGGCTTAATAAGCAACTATTGAATGAATTAATAAATGGATTCTTTGAACTTTTTCACTAATCAGAGAAGTTTTATTTGAGAATATAATGATTTTTCTTCCTAGAATAGATAGGGTTTTTGTTTTTATTTTTGTTAAGGTCATTCCCCCATGCCCATTATGTATACTTCTTTTGCTTCTCTCCTTCCCATATTCTTTTCTCTTCCTACTTTCTTTTTAACCCCCCTTTTCCTTACCTAGACCTTAACTTCATTAGTGGGGCAATTAGGTGGTAGAGTGGGGTAAAGCACTAGGCTTAGAGTCAGAAGACCTGAGTTCAAAATCCAGTCCCAGATACTTCCTAGCTGTGTGACTTTGGGTAAGTCACTGGGTTTTGGGCTGTAAAATGGGTGTAATAATAGTACCTACCTCAAAAGGTTGTTGTGAGGATCAAATGAAATAATATTTATAAAGTGCTTAATGCAGTGCCTGACATATAATAGGCACTATGTAAATGCCTGTTCTTTCCCCCTTCTCCTAGTAGCACTAAGGGTTAGAGAGGTTGCCAACTGTCTGTCCTAGCATTCATCTAAGCAGTTAGGGGTCAGAGTGATACTGTTCATGAAGTTTATAAAATCATTGGCTTTCCAAGGAACGCTCAGAATTTACAGAATCTAGTCCCTTGCCTAAAGGAAAAAGTATAGCTATACCATTCAGGATAATTATCAATCCTAGTCTTAAATATCTCCAAGAAATGCAGTCTTACAACAACTCTGCTAACCTAATATTTGAAAGTCTTCCTAGTCAGGAAATTATTCCTTATGTCCAATTGAAATCTTCTTCAATAAAAAACCATTTTTGTGGTCTTTTGTCTTCTTGGGAGATGGAGAAAATTCACTATTTCTTTTCCATAGTGACATCTTGTTAAAAAAAAAACGAAGTCTCCATGATCCAACTGACCAGAATCCCTCTTTCCTAGTTGGGTAAATATCATTCTGTTCTGCATTTTGATTCCTCTTCTTGTGATGTCTCCAATTAAAAAAATATCTTGCCCGTTTTGCACATTTTCATATGTTTGTGTTCTCACGCTATTGATTCCCCCGTTCTCCTCTAAAGGATATTCCTTTATTTCAGAATTGATCATTACTAGTCTTTCAAACACCCTCCTGGACTAGATCTCATTTTCCTCTTTCTCTGCATCTTTGTACCTCTTTCTCACCCATCCCTGGGTTCTTCCGTCACTTTCTACAATTTCATCTCTTCTTTATAGCTCCCTTGATCTGAAACAGCTTTACTGTATCTCTCTACCTCATTAACTTTCCATCCCTTTTCAAATCTCACCTGAAAACATATCCTTTTTCTCTTGCCTTTACCTCTTAATTTCTTTCCCTCTAAGCTAGTGTTTGTCATTCCAGTCAGTACTCTACTTAAGGAACCATTTATTTAAAAGACATTGTACAAAACAAAGTTGTCTTATTTTGTTGGGTTGTGATCTGTCAGCTGTATGTGGGTCATATTGCTTACAAATGGCGCTGCCCTTATTTAAAATAGTAGATTACAACCTGTTCCCACCTGATAGGTTGTTTGTGTTTGTTCTATATTACACGTGAATTTAAAGTCACATCCACATACATTCCAGGGTTTAGAATGACATATTTCCAACTGTGCCATAGTCCATTATCAATTTAATTGTCAGAGAGTATTCCAAGTCTACCATTTTAAGAGAACGAATACTAGCAATGCCTTGTGGTACAGTGGAAAGAATGCTGGATTTGGAGTCAGAGGACCTGGATTTGAATCCTGACTTAGCAAAGTATCTGAGTCACTATGGGCAATTCTCTTAAGCTCTCTGGGCCTCAATTTACCCCATCTATCAAGTTGGGCAATACTTCTAAATTTAAGCTTATAATTCCAAAAGATATTCTGTAAGAGATGTTTTACAAACCTTGAAGTGCTATAGAAACATGGGCTGTTGTTATTATCCTGTTCATTTTATTCTTCAAGGGTCTGAAAGCTTTTCTTTATAAGTGATTATAGTTTGGGTATTGGTATATTTTACTTCTGGTACTTCCTCTGAATGGATTTGTAGGTCATACTCATTTAAACCACTCCTGACGCCCAGCTCTTTCAGAAGGTGGACCGACTCTATTGTTATAGTTTCATATAACCCATATACCGCTGAACAACAGCGATGACCAGGGAAGAGCCCAGAGCCCTCTGATTTGGCTAGAGCTGGTGAAGGAAAGAGGAAGGTACATTTTCAGCAGGGAATTAATATATTTCCCCACCTAAGAAATGAAATTAAAGAATTATGGAGTCTTCTTACTCATATCCTTTTGCCTTTGGGAAAGGATTTAGGAGGAAAGGATATATGAATGTTAAGGACACCCAAACTACAGAATTTGACCTATTCTTTGTTTTTAATACTATCACTGACCAAAGTCCCATCCCCCCTTTTCCCAGGGATTGTGAGCAACTTTAAATCATTCATATAGAAACCAACTAGAGTGTTGAAGCCTCATTTAAAGGTGATGAAAATCAGTAGGAATTAAACTTTTGTACATTACTGTAGGTCAAATCATAATCTAATCTAATCCAATACAGCTCTTACTAAGCACCTACTATGTGCAAAGCTGTACGAGGTGTTAAGGATCATAGGAATATATAAATTTAGAGTTAGAAAGAACTTTCAAAGATCATCTGGTCCAACTCTCTCCTTTTACAGGTGAGGAAACTTAAGGCAGGAGAGGCATAGTGACTTGCACAGTTAATGTCTTAGGTGGGATTTGAACCTCGTTCGTCCTAATTCCCAAGTCTAGCATTCTATCTGGTCTTCTCCAGCAAACAAAAAAAGAGTTCTTAACCTCAAGGACCTTGAATTTTTAGTAATGAAGCAAAATTTCATTTTTATAATAATCTTTTTGTGAAAGTGGGGAAGATGCTGTGTCAGGGAACTTAGAAGTAACCAAGCAATACTAAGAAGCCTGTGTTTTAGAATCTAATCTATTTATCTTGTCCTCTCTCCTTTTCTACTCCTCACTTTTGTTAACATTAAGTTGTCCTTAAGAATTTTTGAAAAAATGTTTTTAAAAAGGGAAAAGCTGGATACTTTCTTCTTTTTAAAATTTATTTTGCCAAACACTTATCAGATCTCCCTACCACTGTCCCTCTTCAACTGAACAATTTTCAAAAAGAACTCTTCGAGCGAACATGCATAGTCCAGCAAAAGAAATTTCCACATTAGCCATGTCTTCAAATATATGACTCATTCTGCATTTTAATGGACGTTTTATTCTCTATCAAAGCCTTAAGTGATGCAAAAAAAAAAAGAAATAATTTGTGTTTTCATAAATGTCCCCCTCCCAAGAAGGAGGAAAAGACAAATTATTCTCACTAGTGTTCAGGGAGAGCTACAATTAAGGTCCACCAGGCAGCCCTCGGTTGGTCAAGAGAAGGTAAAAAGATAACCAGGACTCATTTTGACTCAAAAAAAAGACCAAGTCTGGCATGGAGAAGAAATCCAGTGTCGATAAAAGCAATGATTTGATGGGACAAAGAGTTGCTGCTGGGGAGTCCTGCTTCTTCTTTGTTTTTAACAGCTCCTGTTCCCTGCCTTGTGGCACACTATGGGAGCTTGGGCACCAGCACAGGGACGGGACACAAACAGTAAGTGTTCTCTAATTACTAGCCAGGGACTCCAGCCCCATGAATGAGAACAAGAGATACTATGTTTATTTCCCTGAATTTCTAGAAGAATGCAACTTGACCTTTCCATGAGAAGGAGGAAAACCTGTTGTTGTTGGGGAGAACAATGATAAAGACAAGATGATAGCTTTATTATTTTTCAGGCTTTTATAACCCCCCACATTCAGATAAAAGTTCTTGGCCACAGTCAAAGGAGGGGATTGAAAATGTCTTGTAATGAATAACTCAAACTAGGTTATTAAATGATTATGTGTAATCACTGAAAGTGTACTTTTTTAAAAAAATCATACAATGCAAAATTCACAGGAAATATTTCCTATATTTACATAACCCTCATATCCTTTTACTGAGATTCTCAGTAACATGGGATGGTCCCTGACCTCAAGGATCTTGCTTTCTAATGGGTGGGAGACAGCTTATATAAATCATAACTTATGAGATAAATATGGAGTCGGTAGAAGGTAACCTTGGCATGGCAGAAGCAGGTAGGAGGTATGAATTTTGTTAATATAGAACAGAAATTGATTCCCTAGATTCCATTTATGCAGTAACTGTAAAAACTCATATAATTTCCCCCTATCCCCCCCACATACACACATTTTTTTGAAGGGTCTGAAACTGTGATTTCAAAGGTATTAGAAGAGCTCTGATTTGCACATTCCTACCCATGAAGATCAATAACTACCCTGTAATATATACTTTTAGAGAGCTACCTGAGGCACTTCCCCAAGGTCACACAACCTGTAAGTATCAACCATTCAATAAATATTCATTAAGTACTTACTATGTGCTAGGCAATGTGCTGTGGCCTGGGGATGCAAGTGCAAAGAATGAAACAATCCCTACTTATAATGAGCTTTTTTTTTTTCTAATGGAGGAGACACATAACACACACAGCAGAGTGTATACATAACAATGTACACATGCACATATATGTGACAAATATGATATATGACATGTACATATACATGGCAGATATGGCGTGTGACACATATAGATTGTATCTAAAGTAAACACATATATTTCAGTCACTTTTCAGTTATGTTCAACTTTTCATGATCCCATTTGGGGTTTTCTTAGCAGAGAGACTGGAATAGTTTGCCATTTCCTTCTCCAACTCATTTTGCAGAAAAGGAAACTGAAGCAAACAGGGTTAAGTGACTTGCCTGGGGTCACACATACACATATACACAGTAGTTAAATACAATCAATCGATTGATAAATGTTTATTAAACTCCCACTATGTGTCAGGCACTGTGCTAAATGCTGGGGATACAAAAAGAGATCAAAGAAAAATCCCTGCTCTCAAGGAGTCTGCAGTCTAATGGGGGAGAGAACATGCAAACAAATATATACAAAGCAAGCTATATACAGGATAAACAGGAAATAACAGAAGGAGGGCACTGGGAATTATGGTTAGGCAAGGCTTCCAGTACAAGATTGGATTTTAGTTGGGACTTTCAGGAACCCAGGGAGGTCAGTAGTCAAAGAAGAAGAAGGAGAGAGTTCCAGGCATGGGGTACAGTCAGAGAAAATGCCCAGAGCCAAGAATCGAATGTCTTGCTTGTGGAACAGCCAGGAGGCCAGTGTCACTGGATCAAAGAGTACATATCAAGAAGTAAAGTGTAAGGAGACTGGAATGGTGGGAGGAGGCTAGATTATAAAGGGCTTTGAATGCTAAACCAAGCATTTTAAAAATTTGATGCAAGAGGCAAAAGGGAGTTTATTGTCTGGGGTGGTGTGTGTGTGTGTGTGTGTGTGTGTGTTTGACATGATCAGATCTGTGCTTTTAGGAAAATCACTTTAGTGGCTTTATGGAGGATGGATTGGGATTGGGGAGAAACTTGAAGCAGGTGGACCCACCAGCAGCTATTGCCGTCATCCTCCTGGTAGGAGGGAGGGCACTAGCAGTTGGATAATCAGGGAAGGTTTTATGAAAAGATGGTGCCTGAGCTGTATCTTAAGGGAAGAGAGGGGCTCAATGAGGTGGAGGTAAGAAGAGAGTACATTTCAAGCATGGAGGGGTCGCCAGTGCAAAGGTACACAGAGAGGAGATGGGGTGTTTTGCGTGAAGAATGCAGAGGTCAGTTTGGTTCAGTTGCAGAGTATGGGAAAACTTCAATCCAGTGAGGATGGAAAGGTAAGTTGAGATTAGGTCGTGTAAGGCTTTCGAAGCTAAATATCTTATAAATTTTATATTTTATCCAAATGGCAATAGGGAGCCTTTGGAGTTGACTAAATAGAGGAGTGATATGGTCCTTAAGTGCAGATCTGACCATATTTTCTTTATGCTCTTATACCTTCATGTACAAAAAAAGTTACAAATCAATAAATGAAACAAGGACATATAAAACACTCTTGTTTCCTTTCTTTAGGGACACACAAAAAGGCTGAACTTTCAGAGTAACTTTTTTTTAATGACCTAACCCTATTGGTAACCATTTAATATGAATCTATGAGACTGCAGCCTTACTGATTGTCAATGGATTATTTACTTTGTGGAGTATCGATTAAGATTTTTATCCAGCAAGATCGTAGACTGCCAACAATAAAGCTGATCTAGGAGGAAAATGTGGGTGGGGGATGGAGGGAGATGTTCATTTTATGTGTCTGTGTCTGACCACAGGAGCACAAACACGTTGCTTCTGCCCTCTCTCTTTCCTAAGCAGTAGGTGGGGCAAGACAGTATGGGTTAAAATGTTGCTTAACATCTGATATAATAAAGGACATTATTTCTGTGAGCGCATCATCATTGCTATTTGTTTTCTGAGACCAAGTTTTGTCATTAAAATATAAAGTATTCAGATGAGTCTTTTGCTGTTGTTCTCCCATTTCTGTTGCTGTTGTCATATTTCTTGTTTTCCTCATTCTCCTTAACTCACTCTTCATAAGTTCAAATGTCTTCACGTGTTTTTTTCAATTCTTATTCATCATTTTGTAAAGTGTAGTAATATCCATTTATATTCAGGCACCATTGTTTGGCATGGGATTTTTAAATAACCCTACTAATCTTGGGAAGAGTCTTTCTGAGCTGGGCATGCAGACTTTAATCATTTTTTCTTATCTCATTTAATAAATGAAAAACAGTACCCAGAGGTTTTATAGTTAGGGTTGGTAGAGAAAGTCCTATCAAGATGAGTCCATCCTAGAGAGGAATGAAGACATGATTGGTCTAGGTCTGGTCTCTTCCTTAAATTAGACATTCTGGGGGAGGGGGAGAACTAGCGAATCAGGAAATGAGGCCACAGGAGCAGAGGATACTTCCAATGTGCAAATTAGTCCAGGAGTTTAGTGAACTTCCAGGGTGAAGAGATTTCTGTGGCATGGTCGACAAAGTCCGGTGAAGAGTCAGCAGTGGAGTCTAGTGAGACCTTACTGTTTCTGTCCATGGTATCATCGTTAACCTACTTTCACAGTCTTGGGGTTTTCTCTTCTTAAAATTTTATTGATATATATCCTTTGTTGCTACGTGGTCTGTATTCCTTAATGTATACCTTCTTCACCCTCTCCCAGAAAGCCACCCCTTTTAACAATGCAGCAAAACTAACCAAGCTATCAAATGTTTGGCGATGTATGCAGTTTCCCCACCCCATAATAATCCCTCACTTCTGCAAGAGAGTGAAGGAAGATGCTTTTAGTTAACTCTTCTTTGGAGCCAAGTTTGGTCATTAGTATTTTATTGGGAAGGAAGAAAGTGACTTGAAGGGAATAAGCATTTGTGTAGGGTTTGCTCCATTCATGTGCTATGCTATACCTTACAGATGTTATCTTATTTGAGCCTTACAAAGATGCTATTATGATTCTTGTTTTACAGTTGAGGAAACTGAGACAGAAGTTAAGTAACTTGCCCAGGGTCATACATCTAGTGAGCATTTGAGGCTGCGTTTGAACTCATGTCTTCCTGACTCCAAGCTCAGAGTTCTTTCCACTAGAACATCTAACTGCCTAGTAACATTTATTTTGATTGTTTTGTTACTGTTTTTTCCATTTACGTTGTCACTTTTTGTATGTTCTTTTCCTGCTTTTGCTTATGTTACTTTGCATCAGTTCATGCTGTTTCTCTGTTTGCTTCATAATCATTTGTTATGGTACAATAATCATCCATTACATTCGTGGGATTCAGCTTCAGACATTCCCCAATGGATGGGCATCTGTTTTGTTTCCCATTCTTTCCTACTACAAAAAGTACTGCAGTAAATATTTTGGTGTATATTGGGCCTTTGTTTTTGTTCTCAACCACCTTAGGGTATATGTCCAGCAGTGACACCCCTGTGTCAAAGAATATAGATAGATATTTTCTCTGAGTAATTATAAATAGCTCTCTGGAATGGTTGGTTAGGCCAATTTCTAGTTCCTCTAATTGGGCATTAGGGTGCTTGTCATTTGACAAAACTTCAACATCGCCTATTTCCAACTCTTTCTACCTTCTGTCATCTTTGCCAGTTGGCTGAGTGTGAGTTGAAACCTTAAGGATGTTTGGATTTGCATTTCTATCATTATTAGTCGTTTTGAAATTTTTTTCCTATGATTATAATTGTTTTCAATTCTTTATTTGAGAACTGTATTGATTGATGTCCTTTGACCACTTATCTACTCATGAATGGCTTATGGTTTTATGGATTTCTGTTAGTTGCCTATATATCTTGAATATTAGACTCTTATTAGAGATATTTCATTCACTCGATCAGTTAGAATTTCTTGCCTGCAATATGCCAGCCACTCTGCCAGAAAATACAAGTGCCAGTAATTAAATAGTCACTACTCTCAATGATGTTATATTATAATCACAGCAAGCTTAAATAAATATATAAGTAGATGCAGAATAAGAATAAAGTGAATAAATACAAAGAGTACGAAGTAGTTAAATTCCACTTAGTTTGGGAGGGCAGGTAATAGTGGTTTTTTAAGTTTTTGGTTTTTTTTTTTGGAGGGGTGTGCGGGAAATCAGGAGAGGCTTCATAAAGAAGGTAGGGCTTGAGCTGTGTCTTAAAAGGGGGGCTGGATAAGGCAGAGATAGTAAGGGAATGTATGGTATGCACAGGACATCACCAGTAGAGAGGACAGATACAGTAGATAGAACTCACCTGTGAAGCACAGAGAGAAGGCCAATTTGGCTGCACCACACAGTATGGGAGGGGGAGTGATGCTCAATGGGGCTGGAAAGGTGAGCTGGACCAGATTGTGAACGGCTTTATTAAATGGAGGAGTTGTTTGACCATAGAGGCTGTAGGGAGACACTGGAGTTTATTGAGAAGGGGTGAAACTATGTCAGATTTGCATTGAAGGAAAAACACTTTGGCAGCTATATAGAGGGTGTGTTAACAGTCGTGTCCAATTCTTCGTGACCACATTTTGGATTTTCTTGGCAAAGATACTGCAGTAATTTGCCATTTCCTTTTCCAGCTCTTTTGACAGATGAGGAAACTAAGGCAAAGAGGGTGAAGTAACTTGCCCAGGGTCACACAGCTAGTAAGTGTCTGAGACTGGATTTGAACTCAGAAAGGTGAGTCTTCCTGATTCCAAGCCCAGTACTGTAGAGAGTCTAATGTTAGGCAGACCAATTAGAAAGCTTAGTGATAGTGTAAGTCAGTTAACTGTAAACTTTTTTGATTACATATGCTATTTTTGACAGCTCAGCAGTATGATGGATAGAGTGAGGGACCTGGACTTAGGAAGAACTGAGCTCAAATCCAGTCTCAGACACTTACTAGCTGTGTGACCCTGGGCAAGTCACTTTAACCTCTGCCTGCCTCAATTTCCTTACCTGTAAAATGGAGATAATAATAGCACTTACTTCCCATAATTGTTGTGAGGGGAAAATTAGATAATGTTGTAAAATGCTTTGCCAACCTTAAAGAACTATAAAAATGCTGGTTATTATTTTAACCCTGTGTATTTGTGAATTATATACATATATGCATGCATATTATATTTATATATATACAAATTATATACATACATATATATATACATATAATTATATATTTTTTGAAATTTTCAGAGAAACAAATTAAAGAAGGATGAAATAAAGATGAAATAAAATGTGGTCCTGGAATTAAGAGGGAGATTCTGGAGTTTATTGAATTAGGAGAGTGACTTGGTCAGATCTGTGATTTAGGAAAATTACTTTGGCAGCTGCATGGAGGATGTGTCAGAGAAGGGAATAAATGTGAGGCAGGGAAACCAATTAGGAAACTGTGCAATAGTCCAGATGAGAGGTGATTAGGGCCTGATTTGGCAATTGATTTTATATGGGGACCGAGAGAGACTGAGGAGACGAGGATGGTGTGGGAAGTTATAAATCTGGATGATTGGAAGGATGCTGGTGCCTTGCATAGTAATAGTAAGTCTGGGGAAGGGGTGGGTTTGCAGTAGGATAATTTAATGAGATCTCCAGTGAAGCTCAAACAGTCCCACTCGAAGTGAAACAGAGTGGGGAGAAGCTGAACTTTCACTCACTAGCTCACTGCCGCAGAGTAAAGCACCCATCCTTCAATGGTCCTGCTGCAGGCATGAGGTAATCTGGGAGCAGGGCGATGTGTCTGCCGGGGTGGGGATTGTCTGTAGAATTTTCCCAGTGGTACCTTTGTAGCTGATGCTGTAGGGGCCTGGAAAATGACTAAGTTATATCTGGCCTGAGGGGCCAACTCAGAATGGGGAATGTTGGGAGTTTGTACTGTAGAAGGAGAGGTAGAGTCAGGGTCTACTCAGGGATAAGGGTGGTTATGCTGTTGTGGTAGAAAACCTATGAAATTGGCTAAGGAGGGAAGCTAGGGGTGTGCTGAAGAGAGAGCCAGCTAGCTCCAAATGGCTCCGGAGTCCAGTGTTAAGTTTTCCCTATGAGCATTTACACCTTGGAAATCGGCAAATGCTACAAAGCAGGACTTAATTATTGATTGTCTGGACTTAAGAAAGTGTTAATAGTGCAGGTTAAACTGAAAAGTGTGTATGCTGGGTACATTCCCACCCCCAGCCTGGTTGTTAAACATTTACATGAGCAGAGTGAAGGGGTCAGATAGGAGAGTTCTTGTGAAGGAAGACATGGCAGGAGTTGATAACTGGATGATTGGATATAAGGGATGATGGAGAGTGAAGAGGCTAGGAGGTTATGAGACTGGAAGAATGGTGGGGCTTTCAGCAGAAACAGTGAACTTTGGAAGAAGGAAGAGTTTGGGAATGTGACCTTGGATTTTCTTTTCTTTTTTAAATAAGTTTTTATTGATGTCCTCATCTTCTTCTTCTTCTTCTTCTTTTTTTTTTAATCTCATCATAGTTTTCCCCAGTATCCCTCACCTTATTTTCCCCAGAGGGGCATCTCATATAACAAATAGTATTTTTTAAAAGATTGGGGAAAAAAAAGGGAAAGAAATCAGCACAATCAATACATACATTGAAAAAAATCCCCCCCCCAAAGTGGAATGTACAACACCTGTGCACCTCCCCCTCCTCCCCCCACCACAGAGGGCTGGCTTGGGAGTGTCCTTTTGGGCCTCCTCTTT
The DNA here is from genome assembly GCF_900497805.2 of Vombatus ursinus. NCBI lineage: Eukaryota > Metazoa > Chordata > Mammalia > Diprotodontia > Vombatidae > Vombatus > Vombatus ursinus. Next base: position 2,906,765 of record NW_020950098.1, read on the forward strand.
CCCGTCATGCTTGATCTTTATAATGTTGCAATATTCCCTTTCGGTTTTCTCCTTTGTGTTTGCTCTTTCCATATGCATTGTTATCATCACTGTGTGTACTGTTTTCTTGACTCAGCTTATTTTTAATCTGCATCAGTTCATGTAGATCTTTCGATATTTGATGTTGGCTTTTCAGTGGGCGTACTGGAGAACTCTGGCAGATACTATCGAAATCGGAAAGACCTTGAGCATAGTCTGAACCATAGAGTATACGTCTGCCCCCCAACAAGTTGCCTAGCTGGATTCATAGGCATGGCACTGATCACAGGTAGATCCCATGGTTTTTGATGACTATTAAACCTCTGCAACTCTTAAAAATCATGAACCAAATAATACAGGGGTTTTATTGTCTTATCAGTTAGATGGAATACTCACACCAATAAAATCATAGACCCTTGAAGTATAATTATATGGAGGGTATATATTATAGTTCTGTTTTGAACACAAATGAACTTTTAGTTTCTCTTTTAAATATAAATTAATAGAATATAATATATTTAAATTTTAAAATTGTATTACTTTAAATTTTAAAATATTTTCATTTTAAAATTACTCATTTAAAATTAAAAATTATATTAATTTAAATTTCAAAATTATGTTAATTTAAATTTTAAAATTATATTAATTTTAAATTAAACTAATTTAAAATTAAAATTAATATAATATAAATGGAAAAAACATAATATCTCTTATGTTTCCGGCCCATATCACCTATGCCTTTCACTGTTTTTTTGTTTGTTTGTTTGTTTTGGGAGGCATTATGTATACCGCATTTTTAAAAAATCTATTAATAAGTCTCCTTGAAAATGCTATCCACATCCAGAGAAAGAATTATGGAGTTTGAATGCAAATCAAAGCATACTATTTGCTCTTTTTTTTTTCTTCTGTTATGTTTTATTTCTTCTTTCCTCTGGTTCCTTTTATTGGTTCTAATTCTTCTTTACAACATGACTAATGTGAAAATGTTTAATAGGAATGTATACGTTGAGCCTGTATCAGATTGCATGCTGTCTTAGGGAAGGAGGTGGGGAAGGGAGGGGGAGAAAATTTTAGAACTCAAAAGCTTATGGAAGTGAATGTTGAAAACCTAAAAAAAAATTAAAAAAAAAAAACAAGAAGTCTTCTTAAAGTAGCATGTAAACTCCTTACAGGAAGGGATTTTCCCACTTTCATTATTATAACCTTATTGCCTAGTTAGCACAATGCCTGGCACACTTCATCCCCACACTCAAACTTACTTCAGTGGCTCAATATTGTCTACAGGATCAAGTATAAATCTACTCTTTGGCATTCAGAGCCCTACATAACCTAGCCCCCTCCTACCTTTCCAGGCTTCTTATGCCATGTACCACCACCATGTACTCTTTGATCCAGTGACAATGGCCTCCTGGCTGTTCCACAAACAAGACCCTCCATCTCTAGACTGGACTATTTTCACTTACTTTTCTACCATAGTTAAAGTGTTTTCCCTCATCTCTACCTCCAGTTTTCCCTGACTTCTTTCAAGTCCCATCTAAACTTCCACCTTCTACCAGAAGCCTTCCCCAGTCTCTCTTCATTTTAGTCCCACCCTTCTGTTGATTTTTTCCACTTATCCTCTATGTATCTTGTTTACATATATTTGCTTGCTTGTCATCTCCCCCCATTCCATTGTGAGCTTTTCAAAGGCAGGAACTGTCTCTTGCCATTCTTTGAGTCTCCAGTGTTTAACTATGCCTGGCACATTGTAGGCACTTAATAAATGCTTGTTGCCTAAGATAGCAGGTGATTCATAAATACTTGCTTGATTAATTGAATTAGTGCTTGCATTTCCAGGGATTACATGATACCAAATAGAGCACTGATAGAATGTATCTTTTAAATATTCAAATTTAAAGGATTTAACTAAAGTGGAGCAACATTGTTACTAAAGCAAGAATGTTAAATGTGGGATTTAAAGAAATTTCCTTAATCAGCTGCCCGGCATTTCCCCTGGGAAATGGAAGCTTTGCATTCTCTTTCTGTCAGTCACTTAGGTTAGGTCATCTGAATTCACGGTGTGTCAGAATCTTTTTTCTGTTTCCTAGGAATATGTCAAAGTAGCTTCAGATAAGCTATTATCTGAATTAACTAACTAATAAGCATCAAATACAAAATGAACATAGACAGCCTCTTAGCGTACAAATGCATTGCATTCCCAAATTCAATTTACACATTAGTGTTTGAAAACTTGTAGCAGATCTTTCCATAAAAATAATGCAATAATTGATGGCGTTGCTCGTAGGTGAATCCAGGTAGCTCGTTTCCCTCACAGTGTAGCTTGATTGAAGCTCTCAGTCCAAGAATCAGTCAGCCAACAAGCATTTATTACATGCCTGCTGTGTGCTAGGCACTGGAGATAGAAAGGTAAAAAATAGAAGTGTTTGCTCTTAAGAAGCTAACATTCTGTTGGGAAGACAACATGTGTGTGTGAGATTGTGTGATTGAGAATCATTTATTAAACATTTACTATTTGCCAACAGCTGGGTATACAAATAGAAAAGCGAAGTCGTCTCCGAACTCCAGGAACTCACATTCTAATGGGGAGGGTGTTCAGGACAGATCAGAGGTTTCAGCTGTATGAATCAATTGCAAAGTTCTGGGGGTCTTTACGATGGAGGAGAAAGTAATGCTTCTTCCTTAATATCATCTTCATGAACAGAACCATTGATTCAGGCAGCCAGGAATTTTGCAGTGAAAACATTATTTTCTGAGTCTTCAGTAGCTGTGATTGCTGAGGAAATGGGGGCTTTGCAAGTTGATAAGTCCCATCTCTGCAAGGTCTGCTTTTCTTGTATATGGCTGGGATGGGGTGGAGGTGGTCTGGAAGCAGGGCCAGTAGCCTGATATTCCTAGGATTCTTGGTCTTACCTAGATTTTGCTGGAAATTGGTTAGAGGTCCCCAGATATAAGGTCCCTTCTCTCCAGGGGTTGCTCCCCTACATGATATTGGGAAGGAGCTTATTGGAAGCAGGACTGGTGGATTGGAGGACATTGCTGTTCCCCTAGCTTTTCAGTACAGTACTACCCCCAAATTTACATGTCAATGGAGGGAGTTTCCAAACTGAAAAAACCTCACAGGTTCTTTTCCTTGAATGTCACTGTTAGAAAAGACACTTCTTGATCCTCTTAAAACTCAAGTACTCTGTCTCCAAGAAGAAAGTTTTAAAAAAGCCTTCAGGAAATTAATATCCAAAATATTTTAGGACTGAATGATTATACTGTCCAATGATGCAGCACAACTAAGAGGGCTGGGATTCTATTTTGCATGTGGCTGAGTATTTAGAGAATATCAGGAGAAGCAGAGAAAGTTGATGTATGTTAAAATGTATTTGTATATAAACATATACAAATTTAAGAAAAAATTAATTCCCTAGACATCTAAGTAGTCTAGTCAGGAGCCAAGAGGATTTTAATTCTTTAAAATTGCTTAATCTTTGCAACCACTAGACATTGCATGAAACATTCACAATTTGCAAAAAGCTTTAGTTAAAAATCAGCCATCCTGACTGTGAGTGAGGTGATAGGAAGTAGTCTTTTTTTTTTCTTTCCCTGTAATCCAAAAATTATAGATTGAGGTACAGAAAGCTTGGAGTTTTATTACTATCTGAAAATTTCTCCTTAACCTTCTCCTCCAGGTCAACTATTTTGGCCATTAAACTTTCTCTTTGATGAGACTGAATCTTAGCATTCTTTTCCTCAGTGGATTCATCTTCTCTGCCACATAGATTGGGCAGCTAGGTTCCAAAGTGGATAGAACATTGGAATTGGAATCAGGAAGAGTCGTCATCATGAGTTCAAATCCAGCTTCAGGTACTTACTAGGTATGTGACCCTGGGCATGTCACTTAACCCCCTTTGCCTCAGTTTCCTCATCTGTAAAATAATCTGGAGAAGGAAATGGCAAACAACTTTAGTAACTCTGCCAAGAACCCCCCCCCCCAAAAAAAGGGGTCATGAAGAGTTGAACACATCTGAAACAACTAAACAACAACAAAAATCACCTAGATCAGGGGATCTTAACTTTTTTCTTCATGGACCCCACTGGCAGTCTGGTGAAACCTATAGATATTTCAGAATAGTATTTTTTTTTTTAATTCACAGTTGTATCAAATGCTAAATTTCAGTTAGAGGTCAATGAAAATAAAAATATAATTTCCTTCCCCTTCATCTTTGTTTCCAGATCCCCTGAAATACATCCAGTGACCCTAGGTCAAGAACCCAGATCTAGAGGTTTGGAAATTAATGCTTGAAGACACACAATACATTCCCCACGATGCTTGGTGTAATGTACTGCAAATTCACCTGATGTAATGTACCTAATGCACAGTGGTTTTCTGTTTGAGTACCAATGAGCACCAGTATGGCTGGGAGGGCCTCTTGGTGTTTTATGTCTCTCAATCTCAAAAGCAGTGGCCTGGATGCTGAGGGATGTTGACATTCCTGATCAGCGTGACCTGTTGCTCTTCTAGTCTGACCAATGTATAAGTGTGTCACAAAAATCAGTAAGTGGTTTTCAAAGTGAAAAAAAGATGTAAAGTACTAATATAATAGATCTGGAAAATGCCAATAAAATCCAGATAAAAAGGCCTTTTGCAACCCAGGGCTTAAAATGTGTAAGTAAACACCTGGAAAATAAAAGGAGAAGCTTCAGTTAAGGGATCATACTGCCCCCACCCCCTTTCTTTTTGTAGTCAAGGTGAGTTTCTTGCTAGCTTTAGTTTTTACACGAGTCAGAGGTAAGTACATCCCAAGAAAAGTATATTTGTGATTATCTGGGCTAATCAGCCAGAAATCTTCAGCAAAAAAAAGAGCAAGTGATGCTCTACTACCTTCCTAACCTCCCAGCCGCCGGAGGTGGTGGTGCTGCATTGTTACTTCAAACCCAACATGTCCAAAGCAGAAATCATCATCTTCCCTCCTAAGAGAACCTCCTTTGTGATTTCACCATTTCTGCCAAAGGCACTACCAATTCACATCATTCTGTCGTTAGCCAAGAGTGACCTTTGATGAGTCTCCCTTTCTTTCTGACCCTTTCTTTCTTATAAAGATTGGACCTAGGTAATGTCTAAGCTAGAACCAAGCTCCAGATTTCTGATTGTATATTCAGAATTGAAATTTGGAAGTAGGCCATGATTCTTTCCTCTTCTTTATCTCTCATGTACAAGTTCAGTGGATTCTCCCTTGAAGATATTTATGGTATTCATATTTTCCTTTTTATTTCTAATGTTTCTATCTTAGTGCCGGTCTTTGTCATCTCATCTCTGGATTGCAAGAGAAGCCATGGTCCGAGCAGAAAAACTGGATTTCTAGTCAAGGTTTTAGGTGTGAAACTTGGTTCCAGTCGTCTGTGTGACCTTATTCAAAGACCTTCACATCTCTAGGTCATTGCTTTCTGTTTTGTTTTGTTTTTTCAACTTAATGTAATTGTTTTTCAAACGCCAAAACTCTATTTTCCCTCTCTCCCACTTCCACCCTTTTCTCCCATTGAAAAAAGAAACCTCTGAACTTCTCAACCATCAAGGCCACCACCATTGTTCCAATCACCCAAAACTCTCTCACTCTCACATGTCCAATCAGTTGCTAGATGTTATTTCTTTCTAAACCACGTATCTTGACTATATCCCCTTCTTTCTACTCACACAGTGACTACCCTACTTCAGACCCTCATCACTTCTCTCCTAGACCAGAAGAATATTGGTCCCTAATTGACCCCTTGCCTCGTTTCTCCCCACTCTAATCCACGCTCCACAGAGCTGCCAGAGTGATTTGCCCAAAACACTTGACCATGTTGGTCTTCCTTCTCATCCAATCAATTCTAGTGGCTCCCTAATACCGGTAGGATTAAATATAAAGCCTTCTTTATTAAATATTAAATTAATATATAAATATAACATTTCTATGTAAATAAATAAAAATAATTATAAAATATATAAATTAAATATTGAATATTAAATATAAATCAAAGGTCTCCACAGTTTGGCCCCTTCCTCTCTTTCTAGCTTTCTTAAACATTACTCCCCTCTCCACACCCTACTTATTGTCCAATCTTATCGTCCCTCTCCACTGACTAGTCCCCATGCCTAGAATATTCTCCCTCCTCACTTCTGCCTCTTGGAATCCCTGACTTTCTTCAAGATTCAGCTCCAGTGCTACCTTCCTCCCTCAGGAGGCTTTTCCCAATTCCCCAGCTGCTAGTGACAATAACTTGTTAAGGGTATTTTCTTTGATTGTGCATGCACCTTGAATGTACCTATTTATGTACATTAGAATGTAAGCTCCCTGTGGACAGGGACTTAAAAAAAAAGCCATCCCCAGCATTATCATGGCACCTAGAACGAGTGTGTAATAAATGTGATGTGTTTTTCTTTTCTGGTGTGGGTATGGGGAGTTCCATCTGCTTGAGTCATGTTTAAAAGGTATTGGGGAGTGATGGATGATGTTATTTAGTTTAGAATAGGTGAATAGCTCCCCCCCTCTTAAAAAATTGCTTATGGTAGTTTCTACTGAGCATAAGGAAACATTTTTTCTTCATTATCCAATTGTACAATGCTAGTTATAGTGTTGCTGGTGTGATGGCAAATTGTTATAAGCCTACAGATATTATCCTAATGTGCGTGTTTGCTGTTTTCCCCAAGTAGTCATGGTGTATTAAAGTGAGCACAATCTTTTCTCATCTTTTGGCAGCTATTTCTGCTGAAATGCTCACATCCACATTAAAAGAACGGCAATTGCATGTATTCAGATCTGGAAATTGAGAATATGGGGAAAAGCTGAACAAATGACACAGAGAGAAAGGCAACCCCTATATCAGACTATAATAGTTTTAAGAGCTCAAGATTTAAGAAATGGTTCTCCAGCCTCAGGCTTTCCTGAGCTTTGCAGAAGATTCCAGGCTGTGAATAGAACCAAGTGTCCATCCTACTTTTGGATAATCCTTTGGTCTATGGAATGTGGATTTGAAAAAAGATTAATGGGTACAATTAAACTCTGGATTTCTTATTTGGATAGTAGTCCACAGTTGATATACCACCTGTTGACAATATGGTATAGATGCCCAGTTAATCGACTGTTAATATAATGGTTCGTAAGTGGCTTCTAAAATTGTGAAATGCTTGCAAATCACCTTGGGAAATGCATTATTTAGAGGGGGCTGAAATCCGTAAGTGAGATATGAAAAGACTTCCCAGATTTTAAATGCCATCTTTTTGACACTGACAGTCACTTTGACATATATGTCATTTTCATATTTAATGCTGTTTCCTGAGGCCTCTCTGGGCATTGGATTGTGTATCAAGCATCTCAGTGTCTTGAAAACACTCAGCTATGGTGCTGATCTCTCTATGCTTGCAGTCTTGGAAGTGAAACAGTTGAAATCAGCATTACTACAGTGGAAGTAGCAGTCATTTGGGGGGGGATTTTCCTTTGGAAATTTGAACCTATGATTCAAGGTCTGAATCATTGCCAATTATAAAGTTTCTAGTTGTTCCTAACAGCAAATGTTTATGTGGCAGGCTGTTGTTGGCAAAAATCCCTCTTAAAGGGAAACTTTCCGGGCAGCTGGGTGGCACAGTGGATAGAGCACCAGCCTTGAAGTCAGGAGGACCTGAGTTCAAATCTGGCCTCAGACCAAACACTTGTCACTTACTAGCTGTGTGACCCTGGGCAAGTCACTTAACCCTAATTGCCTTAAAAAAAAAGGAGAAGAAGAAGAAGAAGGTATCAAGAAGGTATTCAGACCCTACTATGTTCCAGGACTCTATGCTAAGTACTTTACAAATATTACCCTGGGGGGGGTAGGTATTATTATTATTACCCCAGTTTTACAGTTGAGGAAACTGAGTTGCCCAGGGTCACCCAGCTACTGAGTGTTGTATCTAAGACTAGTAGTAGAACCCAAGTCTTTTGACTCCTAAATCCAGAGTACTTCCCACTACTTTCTCTTATTAAAGTTGACCCAAAACAAAAACATTATATATTGTATAGATACAAAGACAAAAGTAATAGTACAGTGGCTTAATTATTTATAGGTATGTTCTGTTTATTCTTTTCAGTATTTGCTGACTATTAATTTACCACTAACTATAATTCAATGGTGTCCTTGATCTATAATATTCAATATCATTGGTTTCTTCCATCCTCTCTCCCCCTATATTCTGCCACAGTAATACAAATCAGCCTGTGAACTCTTATGGAGAATGCCTGGGTCCAAGCTCTAACTAAGGAGAGGGGTACTATATTTTCTGTAAAAGTCTCTGGGCTTCTCTTTTTTCTAGGCTGTATCGGCTCCTGCCATCGAGTATGTGATACTTTGCTTTTTTTTTTTTTTGGTTCCAGAGGTTAGGGTTTAGCATAAGGCCTGTAGAGATATAACACTAATGGCATCCACCAGTACTTTTTATGTATAATAGTTTGTATTTGCCACTAATTGAGTTGATTCCTGGTAGCTGCACCCTGAAGTTTTTATAGATTGAATACTTTTGAAAAAAAAATCAAAGAGAATTGAATGGCTCAGGCATCAAGGCAGGAAGCATTTGGGAATTCCCTAGAAATATCTACATTATTTGATTTATAGTTAGGGAATATATTTTATCTCAGTTATGGCAAAATTTTCATTTTTCACCCATAAGAATAACATTTCCCTTCTCATCTCATCACTAGTAAACCTGTGGGAACCAGCAAAGCCAAGAGAATAAACATATTTTTTCCAGTGTATGTACTAACTCAGAAAGTCAGAATATTAATTTTTATAAATTGTACCAGAATGCAAAAATCATTAGATTTGAATTGCAAAGGAATTTCCTGCCCAAGGTTGTTCTCAGCTTTATTATCAAGCTTGCTTTTTGATGCTACCTACCAGAACAGGTTCTTCTGTTTACCATGTGCTTGGCAAACAATATTATTTTATTTCCTCTGAGGTGAGGAAAGTAATGTAGATGGTTTATCATTTCTTCAAGGACAGTCATGCTTTTTGATTTGGATAGGAATTGGTGAAGGAAGAGTCCATTTCTAAACAACAGTAAGTTGAGTATATCTAATTTAATAGGGCAGCAGAAAGCTGAGAATTTTTTCCTTTTTTTAAAAAAATTAATATTCATTTAAAAAAATTTAAATTCCAATTCTCTCCCTCCCTCTAACCCCCCACCCTTTGAGCAGGCAAGCAATATGATGTCAATTAAACATGTAAAGTTATGCAAAATATATTTCCATATTGGCCACGTGGTGCTCTCTCTGGAAGTGGATAGGATTTTTCATGTGAGTCCTTGAGTCGTGTCTTGGATCATTGTCTTAATCAGAGTAACTAAGTCTTTCACAGTTGATCATCATGACAATATTGCTGTTACTGTGTATGGTGTTTTCTTGATTCTGCTCATTTCACTTTGCATCAGTTCACAAGTCTTCCCAGATTTTTCTGAAACCATCCTGTTTGCCATTTCTATAGTACTCCATCATAGTCATATACCACAACATGTTCATTTCCCAATTGATGGACATCTCTTCAATAACCAATTCTTTGTCACCACACAGAAAAAGAGCTGCTATTAATGTTTTTGTACATATAGATCTCTTTGGTCTCTTTGGGATATAGATCGAGTAGTGGTTTTGCTGGGTCAAAGCATATATACAGTTTTATAGCCCTTTGAGCATAGTTCCAGATTGTTCAGCAGAATGGTTGGATCAATTCACAACTCCACCAGTAGTGCATTGGTATCCCTACTTTTCCACATCTTCTCTAGCATTTGTCATTTTCCTTTTCTGTCATGTTATCCAATCTGGTAGGTGTGAGGTGTGTAGTCCCTCAGAGTTGTTTTAAGTCACATTTTTCTAATCAATAGTGATTTAGAGGATTTTTTAGCATGTCTATTGATAGCTTTGATTTCTTCTTCCGAAAACTACTTGTTGATTCTTTGACCATTTATTAATTGGGGAATGGCTCTTATCTTTTATGAATTTGATTCAGTTCCCTATGAGGCCTTTATCATAGAAACTTGCCCTAAGCAGTTTTTTTGGCTGACTTGGTTTTCAAATCTTTCAATTTCATTTAATCAGAATCATTTATTTTACTTCCCATGATCCCTTCCTGTCTCTTGTTTGGTCATAAACTCTTCCCTTATCCATAGAGCCGACAAGTAAATTCTCCCATACTTCGCTAATTTACTTATGATATCACTCTTTATGTTTATCATTTATGCATTTTGACTTTATTTTGGCATAGCATGTGAAATGCTGCACTATGCCTAGTTTCTGCTAAACTGCTCTCCAGCTTTCCCATCAATTTTTGTCAAATGTTGATTTTTTGCCCCCAAAACTTGGATCTTTAGGTTTATCAAACACTAAATCACTATGATAATTAACTACTATGTATTGTATACCTAAATTCATCCCCCTGATCCACAATTTTATTTCTTAGCCACTACCAAATTGTTTTGATGATAAGTGCTTGGTAATATAGTTTGAAATCTGATACTACAAGTCTACCTTCCTTCATTTTTTTCATTGATTCCCTTAATATTCTTGACCTTTCGTTCTTCCAGATTAATTTTGTTGCTATTTTTTTCTAGCTTTGTAATTCTTTGGTACTTTTATTAGTATGACAGTGAATATTAATTTCATTAGAATTGTCATTTTTATTATATTGGCTTGTCCTTCCCATGAGCAATTAATATTTCTCCAATTGTTTCAATGCCTTTGTGTGAAAAGTGTTTTGTAATTGTATTCATATGGTTTTTGGATTTGTCTTGGCAGATAGACTCCCAAGTATCTTAGGTTGTCTGCAGTTATTTTAAATGGAATTTCTCTTTCTATCTCTTCCTGCTGCATGATGTTGGTAATATATAGAAATGCTGATGATTTATATGGATTTGTTTTATATCCTGCAACTTTGCTAAAGATTCAGTTAGTTTTTTAGCAGATTCTCTAGGGTTCTCTTAAATATACTATCATATCCTCTTCAAAGAGTGATAGTTTCATTTCCTTATAGCCTACTCTAATTCCTTCACTTTCTTTTTCTTCTCTTATTCCTGTAGCTAGCATTTCTAATACAATATTGAATAACAGTGGTGATAATGGACATCCTTGAAAAGGCCCCAGATTTCTAAAGTACCTTTTCTGTATAATAGTCTGTATTCCCCAAGCTAGATTTCAGCTAAGCATTAAACAGAGTTTCTTATGCTACCTTTCTGGACAAGATGGAGATATATGGGATAAATGATAGGAGAGCTAAGCAGAATCAGAAATGACTGCACAGTCAGATGCTAAGAGTATCTGATTCACAGGTCAATGTTGACTTAGAAGAAAGTGTCTAGTAGGGTACTAGACGCATGCTCTTTGACATTTATATTATCAGTCTTAGAAGAAGCGATAGATGGAATGCTTTTCAAATTTGAAGATGATGGGAAGGTGGGAGTCTTGGGGGACACATTGGATTGAAAAAGGTATCAAAATTGTGAGCCAAATATAATAAGATGTAATTTTAATGTGGTATGTGTATCATTCTACACTTAGGTTAAAGAATCAACTTCAGAGGCAGCTAGGTGGCGCACCCGCCCTGAAGTCAGGAGGACCTGAGTTCAAATGCGGCCTCAGACGAAACACTTGACACTAGTTGTATGACCCTGGGCAAGTCACTTAACCCCAATTGCCTAAAAAAAAAAAAAAAAAAAAGAATCGACTTCAAAAGGAATAATAATAGCTTATATTTATGTAATTGCTTAAGGTTTGCGAAGCACTTTATATTATCCCATTAGGTCATTGTACCAACCTTGTGGAGTAGGCGCTATTATCACTCTTGTTTACAGATAAGGAAACTGAGGGAGAGAGAGTTTAAGTGCCTTGTCTAGGATCACACGGCTTGTAAGTATCTGAGACTGGCTTTGAATTCAGATGTTCCTGACCCAATGTCTAGCATCTACTATGTAGCCAACCTAACTTCAAAACAAGTGTATAGTCACTAGTCAGGTATCTATGGGAAAAGATCTAGGCTAGGGGATCTCAAGGGATATTGCATCTAAAGTGAGTCAATAGTGTAACATGACAGAAAAATGATTGCTATCCTAGAGTTCACCAAGGGAGGCATGGTGTCCTAATGACTCTTCTCTGCTCGAGCCCCATCTGCAGTATTCTGTTCAGTTCTGGGCACCATGTTTTAGGATCCCCGTTAGTAATCAAATCCCCAGAAGTGTAAGAAAGGCAATGAAGGGGACTGGAGACCATGCCATATGATTCAGTGGAAGGAATTTTGACTATGTAGTCTAGAGAAAAGAAGATCGAGTGGGTCCTGAGAGTAGTGTTCACCTTTGAAAAGCTGTCCCATACAAAAGAGATTAAATTTGTTATGCTTGTTACCTGGGGGGATAATTAGGAATTATGGGAAGAAGGTACAGAAGGGAATTTCAAGCTAGATGTTAGCTCAGTGTTTCCTAAAGCTAAGACATGCTTTAAGACCACAAAAGTTGTCCAAGAGTAGTGTGGGCCCCTTTGGGAAAGTGGAGGTTTTCCCTCCCTAGAGCTCTTCAGGCAGAGGTGGGATGTCCCCTTGTTGGGGATGTTATAGAGGGATGTACTGGTTTCACTAGATGGCCTTTGGGGGCCCTTCCACCTGTGAAACTGTGATTCTGTTAAATAAATATTGATTAGGCATCCACTAAGTACAGGGCCTTTTAAGAGGCCCTGGGAGACAAATGATCTCTACCTACAGGAAGGTTACAACCTATTAAACACATAAAAAAACTGTCAACAACATGCATTGACAGTTGTATAAGGCCTCGTCTGACCTCTTCCTCTTTTTCTCAGCTGCCTCATTTCAGCTTTTCCAAGATGAAATCCTTGTCTTGAATTTTATAGTTTCACCATCCACTCTTCTTCTTAGGAATTGTTGACAAAATTGGACGAGGTAGACTCGGTAAAACTTTTTTTTAATTGGTTAATAATGAATATCGAAAGGAAGTTTTTGTTTGAGTGATACAGTCACCAAATAATCATTAAATGTCATCACTAGTTTGCTCCTTCAAACTCGAAATCTCTGCCGGGAAGTCCTTCAAGTGTCTCAAATTCTATTTCCAATTTATCCCCTCTGTAGCTTGTTTGTACGTAGTTGTTGACGTGTTTTCCCTGCCATCAGACTGTAAGATCCTTGAAGGCAGGGGCTAAGGTTTTTTTTCTTTTTTAACTTCCCTTTGTATCTCCAGCACTTGGCTCATAGTAGGCACTTAATAAATGCTTATTGACTGACATGTTCAAAATGGAACTTAATATTTTCCTTTCCTAAATTTGTTCCTCCTCCATTTTTCATCATTGATGGTAATACTATCCTCCCAGCAAAACCGCAGTCTTATTTTTCTTTCTCGCTTACCGTGTACCAATGAATAAATGAATGAATGACTGCAAAAGTATCTATTAAACGCTTATTACATGCGGAGCTAAGCATTGAGTTTACCAATGGAAGAGTCAAGGAGCTCATTTCTAATTAATGAAGAGGGGATCACACAGAGAGGAGGTTTCAGCTTTGAGTCAGATGGTCCATCAGAGTATTGTTGCAAAGCACATGATCATACATTTTCTCTAATATAATTTCCACTGATGAAATCCAATCCATTTCTGATGTTGAACTAATCGACAGCACCCAAAGACTTGATGTTGAAAACTTTCTTTTCTGGGTCTTCAGCATCTGTGATTGCTGAACTTTAGCCCCTGCAGAAGCAACTAATTGTTGGGTCAGCTCACCACAGGGATTGCTTCTCTTGATTGTGGCTGCAGGACCTAGGTGGGAAGTAGGACTGTGGTCTGTGAGGTGCCACTCGTAGGGCTCTTGAATTTAATCTGCTTTTTGGTGACAGTTCATCAGTTGGGGAGAAGGGGAGGGGAGCAAGCCTTTATTTAAGCACCTACTATGTGCCAGGCACTGTGCTAAGCACTTAACAATATTATCTCATTTGATGATTTTATCAGTGGTAGGTGTTAGTGGTGGCAAGAAAGGTGGGCCTCTTCTCCACCCCCTCAGTGATGGCTGTGGGTCCCAGACTGGAAGCAGGACTGGTGGTTGGTAGGGCTCTGCTACTCCCAAGGCTCTTAGTTTCAGGGTCCCAAGGCATTTGCATTAGAGTCTGAAGGAAGGTCATCAGTGAGAAGGTGGGAGGGAGTTTGACTTGCCTGGCATATACTTCCTCCTGTCTCTGAGAGAGAGAGACAGAGAGAGACACATGCGCAGAGACAGAGAGAGACACATGTGCAGAGACACACAGAGAGACAGAGAGACATGTGCAGAGACACATGGAGAGAGACAGATACAGAGAGAGGGAGAGATACAGACACACAGAGAGAATATTATCTCTAACGAGAGAGTACTGTAACAATTAGGCACTGAAGTCTTGTTGCTCCAGGTAGATGGGCATGCCTGCATCGTAGGGTGAGCAATGTGTAGGGAAGGCTGGCCTCTTTCCCACAAGAATCGTTACCCCAGATCACAGCTCCAGGGGCTGAGATAGAAGCAGAACCTGTGGTCTGAGGGAGGCTCTAGGCTTCAGGGTCCTGAGCCGTCTCCATTGGGGTCTGAGGGAAAGAGGGAGCCGAGAAGATGGTGGCAGTGATGGAGGTTTGGAGCAGCCTGGCATGTCCCACTTCCTTCCTTTCCCTCCTGGGGTCTCGCTCCTTTAGCTAATAAACTGCCAGTTCCTATTGATTTTTCAGCACTTTTAGAGTCTTTTATCACCCGGACCATTGAAGAAGCCTCCTAACAGGTTTCCCTGTCTCCCTTCTCTCTGTCGTCTGTACCTTGTATATGCCATGATAACTTTCCTCATGCAGAGGTCTGACCATTTCGTTCCCGCTGTTCAGAAACGTTGGTGACTCCCCATTGCCTTTAGGATGAAACATACGCTCATTAGGCCAGTGCTTAAGGCCCTCCACAGTCTGGCTCCAACTTAATTTCTAGCCTTGTTTCCTCTTACTTGCCTTCTTGTGCTCTGTGTCCCAGCTAAAGTGGGCTATGGGTGCTCCTTCTGTATTTTTCTTCCCATTTGCGTCTGTACTGGCCGCCCTCTTCGCTCGACATGTGCTCTGTCTTCGTCTTGTATGCAATGACATTCTTCTCTTCAAAGGTCTGCTCAAGGGCCATCTTCTCCTTTATCCCTCTAGAGGAAGGTGATCTCGCTTCTTTTTCATTCATTTATCTGGATCTCTCTGGGTTAATATCTGTTGAAGTCATAAAATACTCTTCCACTATCTGTCACAAAAAGAAAGTAGTTTGAAGTGTGTGTGTGTGTGTGTGTGTGTGTGTGTGTGTGAGAGAGAGAGAGAGAGAGAGACAGAGAGACACATGCAGAGACAGAGATTCAGAGAGAGACAGACACAGAGATAGAGATTCAGAGAGAGACTTCAGCAGCATTCAGTAACCAAGGAGTATAAGTAGGAGAATCATAGCTACCTTACATTAATTTTATATTTATTCTATTGTTATTGTTCAGTTGTGTCCAACCCTTTGTGACCCTGTGGACTATAGCATGCCAATTCTGTCCATGAGGCTTTCTTGGCAAAGATGCTGGAGTGGTTTGCCATTTCCTTCTCCAGTGGATTAAGGCAAACAGAGGTTAGGTGACTTGCCCAGGGTCACACAGCTAGTAACTGTCTGAGGCTGAATTTGAACCCAGGTCTTCCTGACTCCAGGCCTAGTGCTCTATCCATTGAGACACCTAGCTGCCCATTAATTGTGTATGTATATACTTACATATGTATATGTAAGTATACATATATGTACCTGTTGTCTCCCTAAAAATGTAAGCTTCTAGACTAGAGAGTGGAGATTCTTTAATTTTTAAAATTTTTTTTTTCGGTTTAACCAATAAGTGTGACCCGTGAAATGGGAGACAGAGGAGGACTAAACAGAGGAAATATTAATGAAAAGTTTTGTAAACTATTATTGTAATTGTGAGTAAGAGTGCCAAATCTGCTACTCTTTCAGTGAAATGATTACTGAGGTTAAAAGTGCTTTGTACTTTAATTGACATGCACACATTTCAATGTCTTTTAATAAAATCATTTCCATGTCAAAATAAAAACAAAATTTGTTTCTCCATTTTTTTTAGCATAGTACCTAGCAACTCATGGTAATAAATTCTTATATAAATCAATAATAATTATGATAAATGTATAATATATAAATATATAATAATTATTATAATAAAAATAATTCTTATATAAATTAATAAATTCTTATTCATTGAATGATTGATCTTTCTTCTTCCTTTATCACATTTTACCTGGAATCCTATTTATTGGTGTATATGTCAAATCTCTCTAATAGATGGTGTGGACTGCCTTCTAAATTCTTGTGGCCTCATTGCCTTATACAGCGCTTTCCATACAATAGGCACTTAATACATATATTGACTTAGGGCAGCAAGTAGCACAGTGGATAGAGTGCTGGGCCTGGAGTCAAGAACACTCATCTTCCTGAGTTCAAATCCATCCTCAGACACTTACTAGCTGTGTGACCCTAGGCAAGTCCCTTAACCCTGTTTACCTAAGTTTCCTCATCTGTAAAATGAGCTGGAGAAGGAAATGGCAAACGCCTCCAATGTCTTTGCCAAGAAAACTCCAAATGGGATCGTGAAGAGTCAGACACAATTGAAAAACAACCGAACAACAATATATTGACTTGAGTTGAATCGAATTGAATATTCAAAGAATGTTTTCATACCATAACTCCAGTCAACCTAAGTTGATGTAGAATCAGGTCTCCCCTGGTTTGAACTCATGTTGATATCTTGCCTTTTCATCTGTTTTCCTCTCGTGTCTTCTCACTTTCATCCCTTCCTCTAGAGGAAGGTTTAAAGGTTAAAGCAATAGTAGAAGAAAGGAATTTTATGTGTTGTGATGTCATAAATTGCACCATTCTGAAAAAAAACAACAGACTGTCCACTTGTATGTTGTAGGATCAAAAAAAGTGAGTACTCTTCTTGATGTTTTCTATTAGTGTTCTCCACTGGATTATGGATGAGGTTAGGTGTATTTTTAGCACACAATGATAGAAACCATAATATTAGGCACTGAATTCTTGGCCATATGAATTAGTAAGACACCTTGTAGACCAAAGTGTCTGTGCCATAGGATACTAGCTGACTATTGCCAAGCCTCAAGTTAACAGCCCTGTGTCCTGAGAATCTCTGACTCCAAGGGGCTCCATGGATCTCCTGCTAGTTGCCACAGTGTGATGTAATGGAAAGAACACTAGATTTCAAATCATATGAGTTCTGACCCCTGACACATACTAAATGTATAACCTCCCTGAGCCTCAGTTTCCTGATCTGTAAAATAGGGATGATAATACTCTGCAACCCCTACCTCAGAGTTGTGTGGAAAGTACTGCAAAGTGCTATGTGACTATAAGTAATTCATATAAATTTGACCTTTAGTCTACAGGTAAAAAGGAGCAGGAATCCCCACCCTGTTGGCTCTAGCTTTTGCAGGCAGCTAGTTATGGCACAGTAGATTGACCTAGAGTCAGGAAGACCTGAGTTCAAACCCAGCTTCAGACACTAGCTGTATGAACTTAGGCAAATCACTTAACTGCTGTCTGCCTCAGTTTCCTCAACTATAAAATAGGGATAATAACACTCTACCAAACAGAGTTGTTGTGAGGATCTAATGATATGATATTTGTGAAGTACTTAACACAGTGCCCAGTGTGTAGTAGGTCCTTAACAAATGCTATTTCCCTTTCCTTTCCCTCCACCATCTCTGTCCTCTACTCAGACCCTTTTGGATACAACTGTTCTTGCCATGCTCCTGCTTTCTTTGCTTTTTATTCCTGCTCATAATTTATCATTTTCTGAACTACCTTTATATTTTTGGTTCCCTAACAAAAACACTCTGACATATTCTTATAATCTGCAACATTTTAAGGTTAAGAAAGGATTTTCCTATAATAGCTCCATAAGACATACAGTGTAAGTATTATCATCTCCTTTTTACAGATGAAGAAGCTGAGGCTCAGGGATGTTTAATGACTTGCCAAGGTCATTCAGAGGGAGTTGTCAAACCCAGGTTTTTCAAGCCAAGTCTGGGACTTTTTCTGCTATGCTATACTTGCTTTCAAAAGTAAATTCATGGGCAGTTAGGTGGCCCAGTGGGTAGAGCACTGGCTCTGGAGTCAGGAGGACCCGTGTTCAAATTCAGCCTCAGACACTTACTAGCTGTGTTACCCTGGGTAAGTCACTTAACCCTAATTGTCTCAAAATTTAAAAAAAAGTACAATCATTCCCTGGTTATCCTTGCCAGTGAAATCAGCAGCCTACCAATCAGAACTATTTTTATGTGTCTGTAATGTGCAAAGCATATATTAGCAGGCACAAATACTTGTGTGATCTTGGAGAAGTCCCTTAGTTGCTTTTATTTTCTCCATCTGTAAAATGAAGAGGTTGGACGAAAAGGCTTCTCAATCTATGCTCATATTAACAAACACTAGAGTGATGTATATGAGCAGAGACCATCCTTCCCTTTTAACTGAAATGTTATATACCTTTTTTGTGTGTTTACAGTTTTTTTAAAAATAAAAAAGATGAATGGAAGTAACTCCCCATTCTGAGAAATCCATGGCAAAGTCAGTTAAAGCATTGAGTGTTTTCTCTCACGAATCTACAAGACCTTCTCTTCTGTCGAGTTGCAGCGAGAAAAATAGTCAGGACTTTACCTCGAGTGACTCTGTCCTGTTCAGAGATAGGATGTACCGCTCAGCGAGTGAGGCCCTTCAGGCCTACATTGATGATTTTGATCAAAGGCATGCTCCTGGTGATGTGAGCAGATCAAACATGAAAGTGACTCAGGAGCCTCATATGTCCACATCTTCCAACTTTTCTCCCAGACCCAGCAATGGTATGGTTCCATTATATTTGTTTCATGTATCTTCTTGTAATGGATTTAGTTGATCTTGTGGGATGTCCTGCAATTCGGTAAGCTTCTCCATTTACTCTTTCATTCCATGACATAGTGTGGTTTTGAAATATGTGAATCCTTCGGTAATTCTCTCAGCTACAATATTTCTCTAAATAGAATCCTTAGAAAAGTAAGGCAAAGGAGATGGAAGCAATGATCATAATAAGGCCTTGCCTTTCATCACCCTTCTCATTGTGTACTGGAAGGAATATTAGACAAAGAATTTTTTTTAAAAATTATTTTAAATTCATGGAACAAGCATTTCTAAAACACAGTACAATAAAAAAGATGATTGCATATGAAACTGCAGATCTACCATGTACAACTTGCTATTTCCCCTAAATATACAACAAAGTTATCATGTAAGTTTATTTTTTTTTTCCTTTTATTCTTCCCTCAACCCCCCTCCCCTGGTGGCTACCATTAGACTGAAATAGGTGTAGGTATGTAAAATTTATCCTATACATACTTCTATTTATCAGTTGTTTCTATGGATGCAGATAGTATCTTTCTTCATATGTCCTTTATTTTTAATTTGTGTAGTTATAATAGTGAAAATGATTTAGTCACATGGGTTCTAATCCCAGTTCTGGCCTAACCAACTGTATGATCCAGGGCAGTATTTAATCAGCAAATTTAGGAAACATTTATTAAGCACATGTGTGAAGCAGTGTGATAGGTGAGGGCTCACAATTATAAATAATGTCTGTCCTCATAGACGTTATATACCAAATATGTGGAATGATGTGTGTATGTATGTATACATGTATATGTGTGTGTGTCTAATACCAAGACATTAAAATATATGTTTCCCAAGGTCTTGTATTCTGATGAGAGAGACAACTTGTTATATATTACAAAGTGAGTTAATAGAGGGCAAGAACTGTTTCCCTTTTGTCTTTGTATCTCCAGTGCTTACTTAACGTGGTGTGTAGCACACAGCAGGCACCAAATAAATACAGTACTTGTTGATTGACTGATGTGAGAGTTTTGTCTGTGTAGAATTTGATTTACATGGTAATGGGGGAGATTACCAAAGGAAAGAGGGCAGAGAGATGAGAAAAAGAAATACAGGCCTCCGGAAACACATGTCTGAATGGGTTGAGATTGTTGCTGAGGCATGAAAGAAGGAGATGGAGAAGGGGTTTAGAGAGGAATGAGGAAAAACAGAAGAGTATTGTGTCTCAGAATACAGAAGAGGGAAGGATGCTCAGCAATGTTAAGGATGCCAAGACTTCATGGGAGATTAAGACTGAAAATGGGCCGTTACATTTGGTGATTAATGAGAACATTTTTTATGTGATGGTGGTGGGGTCCGGTAAGAGTATAAGGGGCTAAAGATTACTGCTGGGGTTAGGACTGAATAATATCCATTTACTAGATGTCCCCTACTAAGCTACTCTCTGCCCAAGTACGTTCCTACTGTTTCCCAGTACTCAGCCGCCTTCCTCATCACTTTCTTCCATCCACTTCATTGTGTAACATGATAACTTGTCTTCCTTGTTTGCTATCTCACTAGGTCTACCCTATTGTAACGGGAGGCAACTTTCTTGAAGACATATATGGCTGGTGTAATTTATTTTATTGCCAAAGAGCAGAACCAATCACTCTCTAGCTTGATGTAGATAGATGAGTCTTCCTTAGAGAAAAATACAATATAGGTGATAATGTTGAAAAAATGACAAACTTGTATGTTACAATTTGAATATTTATAAAGATTTCCATTTATTGCAAAATATGTGGTAAATAGACAAATGTGCCTGTTAACATTCGGGAACTCCATGTTTTCTAACAGGAATGGGTGCTGTATTTTTTCAAGTTTTTTTCTGCATCTATTAAGATAATTACATGATTTTTGTTTTTTGGGATTTGTATAATCAATTATGCTGATAGTTTTTTCTAATATTGAATGAATTCTGCATTCCTAGTATAAATTCCACATGGTCATAGTGATCCTGGTTATATATTGCTGTAATCTCCTTGCTGATATTTCATTTAAATTTTTTGCATCAGTGTTCATGAGGGAAATTGGTCTACAGTTTTCTTTTTCTATTTTGACTCTCCCTGGTTTAGGTATCAGCGCTATATTTGTGTCATAAAGGAAATTTGGTAGAATTCCTTCTTTTCCTATTTTCCCAAATAGTTTATATAGTATTAGAATTAATTGTTCTTTAAATGTTTAATAGAATTCACTGGTGAATCCATCTGGCCCTGGGGATTTTTTCTTAGGGAGGAACCCTATGTTTTCTAAACAAGTGATGTTATTCTCATGATGAAATTTCTAATAGGGAATACATGGTAAAAGATGAGTCAGTAAAGAAACTTGCTACATACTTCACTATGCTGAATTTCTTAAACATTCCTTATCCTCCCTAAAAGATATATAAACTATATAATTTGTCTTCACCTGTTAAATGCACGTAAGATTTTTTTGCTTAGTATCTGAGGCAGGTAGGTGGTACAGTGGATAGAGTGGTTAGCCCTGGAGTCAGGAAAACTTGAGTTCAAATCTGGCCTCAGGCACTTAATAGCATTGTGGCCACCCTTAACTTCTGTTTGTCTCAGTTTTCTCAATTGTAAAATGGGGATAATAATAGCACCTACATTGCAGGATGGTTGTGAAGATCAAATAAAATGATATTTATAAAGTGCTTAAACACAGTGCCTGGAATATGGCAGGTTCTATATAAATGCTTATTCCCTTTACAGGTATATCTGGAAAGAAAATTTGAGATTCAAAATGAATAGCCTTTTAGGAAAAATTTTCATGTCAAGTCAATGGGCATTTATTTCTGAAAAATTGATGCAAATGCCAACCTCCATTGTTAAATGGCATGTTGTTGAGATATGCTGTGGACTTAGGGTCATAAGACTTGGAGTTTCACAACTCATGACAAACATTTGCTAGTGATATTACTCTGAGCAAGTCACAAAGTATCTCAGAGTTTCAGTTTTCTCATCTTTAAACTGTGGGGATCATAATTCTTGAACTGCCTGCCTCACTAAATTCTCATGAGAAAACCATCCTCTCACAGAACCCATGTAGGACCGTACTGACTTACATGTTATTTATTGTTGTTTAATTATTTTCAGTCATGTCTGACTCCATGTCCCCATTTGGGGTTTTCTTGGCAAAGATACTGGAGTGGTTTGCCATTTCTTTCTCCAGCTCATTTTGCAGATGAAAATAACTGAGGAAAACAGGCTTAAGTGACTTGACCAGGGTCACACAGTAAATAATTTAGGTGCTTAATAAATGTTTCTTGGTTGAATTTCTAGCCACTCTGTCTATCACAGAGCTATGAGGGAGATTCAGGTTGCTGGAAGTGTGGAGGGCAGTTATGAATCAAAAGCACTATATAAATATGAGTTACTATTATGGAAATAATTAAATCCATGAATAATTCAGCATTTCAGAGGAAAAACTAAACAGAGGTCCAATCATGTTCCATACGTGATACAGATATCCCTGTATATGGGAAGAATCATGCTTCTTCTTAGTTAAATTATTCTCCTCATAGTGTTTGACACAGGATAAACAAAAGAGCTGGCATGAAACTAGGTTTGGATTTGGTTTAAATATCAACATTATAATTCATGCCACTGAAGGGCAAAGAACGTATCAAACTTTATTCGGTAGCACTTCGGGCTGTCATGCTGAGAATGTTATTCCCTGTAAAGTTCCTTTGCAGAACAGGGCGGAGGTTTCATCTTTACAATTGTAGGCTCTTGCAGCTTGCAGAACCTCCTTTTTCCTGATTCCAGCCATTTTCACTGGCTGTACTCCATGCCTGGACCTGCAGAGACTAAAATGCCCTGATTGTTCTTGTTAATGTACTTGGTATATTCCACTGGGCAGTTGTTTGTGTAATACTGTCCTCTTGAGTTATGAACTGCATCAGCATTTCGTTCTTGGAGCCTCTTCCTTTGAATATTTATTGGATTGCACATTTGTGGTAACATTGTGTGCTTTGGATTCTGGCTCTCATCCTTCCTGTTTGTCTAGTCCTGGGATTCTCACATTGTAATGCCCGAGTCTTCCTATTTGTCTATGATAAGATTTTTTTTATTTTCATCAGGTTTTTTTTGTGGGGGTGAGGGAGAAGAAGAGTACTGATTTGTGATTCCATAGAGGTGGGACTTTCCCGTTGTTTATTACCCTTTCACTCATACAGATCAACAACTCTGATCCCCATAGTTCTGTGAGGTATAGACTTAGAGAGTTCCTGTTGTCCTGAAAAGTTAAGTGACTTAACCTACAGGGTCACACAGTCTGTATGTGTCAGAATCAGGACTAGGATCTGGGTCTTTCTGACTTCAAGGTCAAATCTGTCTCTACTATACCATACAGCTCTTTGTTGTAAGAGCATAAAATCCTGAACATTTAAAGAATTTGTTCTTAAGCCATAGTGCTTATATAGTATGAATATGAGTTAGATTCTCTCTATGGGCTCATCTGATCTAGTGGAAATCATAGTTTCTCAATATTTCTTTGAATGTCCACTATTGACACTGAAATTGCAGAAGGTTTTATAAATGCCCCTCCACCATTTTTTCTCACGGGCAAAATAACTTTAGTTACAAAATTTCAGCACTGGTGTCTTAACTATTATGCTTCTCCTTTTCCATGTAAAGAATTTTGCTGAAAATTACACATGCTTTATCCTAAAGCTAGGAAGTAACATGATTGAAACACATTTATTATTATGCTCCTGGTTTTACCTGTTTGTGTTCTAGCTCTAGCCGCAATAGCTTAGAGTTTTCCAAGTATAAATATTTATAATTCATATGTTAGTTGATGTGATTCATTATTTATTTGGGACTTGAATCTATGGGGAATTCTGATATCATGCATCAAATGAGCCTCTTTTCCCCCTATGCACTTAAAGAGGGCAACATTGATACTGATTACTCTTTGTGTGTGGTTGAAAAGATTGATACATGGTTATTAAAGTAACTTGTATTTTTAACCTGTGACTCAGAGCCTCCCAGGCCTCAGAGGGCTTATGAAGACTGAGTTCAATCCTGGGGGCTGACCCCAAAAGGATAATTTTCTCTTTGACTTGTTTGTCCGTACCTGGAGTTAGTCCAAAATATTCACTTCATACAGCTTGCCTTTTACTTATTTCTCCAGATACAAATAATAGAGTCCCAACTCCCTTACAGATACTCCAGGTACACATGGGTGGGATAGCTTTTATTTCACCCACCAGAAAGTACAGAAGACAGAAGACTCAGAGGAGCCCATAAACAGACCCAGAAACACATAAAATACTTAGATTGCTCATCAACTCCACCTCAGGCTACCCTTTGACATTCTTTGGAGATCCTGGCTCCTCTCAAAGGACCATGGACAGTTCTTCCCAGATGTGTCATCACCCTGTGCTCTCGAAGGCAAACAAACTTCGAGGCACTGCTGTATGAGCAGCCTTCCCCATCAGTTCTTTATTATCCAGATAACTCACTGGCTTTCCTATCCAAGTAGAACGTTCTCAGCAACCATGTGAGTGACCTTTCTTCCTAAATGTCTGATTCCTGAACTTAGTGTTATCCAAGTTCCCTAAGACTAACATCACTCCGGAAATCTCCTTTCTTTGGTGAAAAGGCTGCATTCTATAATTACACTGCCTTAGCTCACTCAAAATTGCCCTTCATCTACGAAGGATTTTGAAATCCTCTGTTTCGGATTTAAAGTCCTTCATAACCTGCCCCTCCCTATATTTCCTTCTCATACCTTACACACCTCTATATATTCTTCAGTGCAATGACATTGACTTCCTTGCTGTTCCTTGAATATGAAATGCCTGATTTCAGGCATTTTCACTGGCTGTCCTCCATCCTTGGAAAGCTCTCCCTCCTCAAGTCTGTCTTCTGGCTTTCCTGGTTTCCTTCAAGTCCCAGCTAAAATTTCACCTTCTACAGGAAGTTTTTCCTGACCCTCCCCACCTTAATTCTAGTGACTTCTCTTTGTTGGTTATCTCCAATTTATCCTGTCTATACATGTATGTATTTATGTGTTCTCTCCCCTATTAGATTGTGAACTCCTTGGGAATAGGGCCTGTTGTTTTACCTTTCTTTTGTTTTTTTTGGGGGGGGGGTTGGGCAATGGGGATTAAGTGACTTGTCCAGGGTCACACAGCTAGTAAGTGTTATGTGTGTGAGGCCAGATTTGAACTCAGGTCCTCCTGAATCCAGGGCCAGTGCTCTATCCACTGTGCCAACTAGCTGCCCCTTTACCTTTCTTTTTGTTCCCACCCCTTAGCACAGTGCCAGGTACATTGTAGGTGCTTAATAAATTTTTATTGACTGCCATTTTTCATTAATGGACCCTTGGGGCAAGTGTTCAAACACATTTTTCTCTACCATGTTCTTGGGCAGGAAATCTTTTGGTGTCCCAGTTATTGCCATATCTTGGGATGGAGAGTCTGCTTTCAGGATCTCTGCTCTTAAGTCACTTGCAAATGTGTGCAAATCCCACATGACTCTGATCTAAGGCAGCTGTTTTTTTTTCCTAGACCAAGAGGTCTGTCTGGGCACAAATTTCCCTACCTCAGGTCCAGGGGATGCCTGTTGTTTTGTCACCAGACATTCTGTTGCATGTTGTTTTATCTCCAGAAAAAAGAAGTGTGGGGGAGGGGAAGCATACATCTTACTTTTATAGATCACAGAGAGGTATGGACCCTTGGACAAGAGTCCATCCTCTGAGTCCCAGTCTACTAATCATCCTGGGAGGAGCCCTAGTTACTGTTAATTCTGTGTCCTTTCAGCAAGGTGCCGGTTGGCATGTCCACACTCTCCATGGGCAGGTGGGCCTCAGATGTTGCAAATAAAATTTCACACCTTATAATCTCATTAGGCTGATTGGAGGAACTCCTCAAATTGATCAGGGACTCCCCATTAATCCCTTTCCCCTTCCACACTTACCTGGTGCTTATATCATCACAACAAGCACTACTAATCACATACATTATCACATTTAGTCCTCACAAACACCCTGTGAGAAAAGCAGTGTAATAATTATTTTCTCCATCATATAGATGAGGAGACTGAGACTTGGAAAAGTGACTCAGACAAAGACACCCCAGCTAGTAAATGGCAGAACCAGGGCTGAAACCCAGGTTGTCTTCTTCTAAGTCCAGTGACCTCTCCTTTATACCATGCCACCTTCATTATTGGCTCTTTCACATTGTATGTGTCATTATAGCCCCTTTTTGCAGGAACATTTATTAGCATTATGCTTTTAAAATTTCTTATCAGTGTGATGCCTTTGTTCAAAATGGACCATCCTGTTTCTCACTGTTGCATCCCAGCTGTCTGTTTCCTAGCATTCTAAAATAGTGATGCATTATTTCTACTTCTGGGAATCATTCAGGTTTTTTTTTCCAATGTTCTGTCTTGTGAATTATCATGTTTCTCATCACAATAAAGCCTTCAAGCTCTGTGTTATTGATGGAAAATTTTTGCCTTTCTTGGTAATGTTCCTCAGGTAGATGAGGCTAGCTTATAGCTATTGTCTTTGGTGCCTTATATTGGTCTATGGAGCTTGTGGCTCTGTGGAGCAGCTCCTAATCTTTTATTTGCCTTCTTGAGGGTGTGCTTGTGATGCAATCATCAGCCAGCTTTGAGCAGTTCCTAACTGATTGTCTTGAGGACACTTGAAACATTTCCTTACTGGAGTTTCCTAGGATTCTCTAATGGACTTCCAGCTCCCTTTACTGCATCCTCACAGTTGGTCAGTCTTTCCCATTACTGTCTGCTAGCCATGACAGGGTACAGATAAGGATGAGACATGGCTTCCACCCTCAGTGAGGTGCAATACATTTAGACTCATTCTGCCGTAACTGACATCTTTGTGGGACTCAAAGTTTTGCATTACATATACTACTTTACATATATTATCTCATTTGGTTCTCATGACAAACTTGCACTGTAGGATTTTAACAATGACGGGGAAGGTATTAAGGGAAGGGAATGAGCATTTATTAAGAGCCTACTATGTGGTAGGCACTGTGCCAAGTTTCATAAACATTATCTCATTTGATATTCACAGCCCTGTGAAATAGATGCTGTTATGATTCTCATTTTATAGTTGCAGAAACTGAGGCAGACAGAAGTTAAGTGACTTGGCTGGTGTTGCAGAGCAGCTAAGTATCTGAGGCTAAATTTGAATTCAGGTCTTCCTGACTCCCGGGCAGCTAAGTGGCACAGTGGAAAGCATGCCTGCCTTGGAGTCAGATGACCTGAGTTTAAATCTAGCCTCAGACACTTGCTAGCTGTGTGACCCCAGGCAAGTTGCTTAACCTAGTTTGCCTCAGTTTCCTCATTTGTGAAATGAGCTGGAGAAGGAAATGGCAAAGCACTCTAGTATCTTTGCCAAGAAAACCTCAAATGGGGTCACAAAGAGTCCCAATATGACTGAAAAATGATTGAACAACAACTTCCTGCCTCCAGGACCAGTGTTCTACCCATTATGCCACCTCAGAATGTAAATGCCTTACCCAGGACCACACATGATTTAGTGGACAGAGTTAGAGAGACTTGGATTCAAATACTATCTCTGCCAACCACTACCTGTATGAACTTCAAGTTACCCAGTTGCAAAATAAGGAGATAGAACTAGATGACCCTGAAGGTCCTTTCCACCTCTAAATCCATGATCCTAGATCTCCTTTTGTGAGACAATATGATGTGGTAGAGAAGTGCTCCATATTGATGTAGAAAACCACAAATTAACATTTTCTGTGTTGTATTGTATTTTTATTTATTTTGTTAAACACATTTTCCAATTGCATTTTAATATGGTCACACAATACTGGGGAGTTTTTTGGGCTATGAGTATGATACTTTTGTGTTAGAGTCCTTGGTTTGGAGTCAAAAGACCTGAATTCAAATCACTTACACCTTTAGGCAAGTCACTTGACTTTTCCAGACCTCAGTTTCATCATCTGTAAAATGAGAGAATCCTATTAGGTCTTCTGGAAGGTCCCTCCTAGCTCTAAATCATTATCCTATGATCCTTTCAAATGCAGGATTTTAACCTAAATCTTAGGGAATGGATGCAGTTGGACACTTAACATTTTACATAGCTGACTATATCATGGTAGAGTTAAATGATGAACTTGGAAGGAAGGCAAAAATTCCCTTAGAAGTTTGTAGATTTCCAGGTTTATTTGTAGCACTTAACCTCACCAAGGAAGTGTTCTTGTCATCCTGTACCACATCAGTTATCCATATGTGCAGTCTATATCTCTCAATCAGTGAAACCCATACTGTGGCTCTCTCTCCCTCCTCCCCTCTCCTCTCTCTCTCCCCCCTCCTCTCTTTCTCTCTACCACCTCCATTTTTTTTTTGTGTGTGTGTGTGTATTCCTCTGTTTGGCTTTAGAAGCCCTGCATAACCTACCCCTTTCCAGTCTTCTTACACCTTACTCTTCCATTTTCTTCCCCACCCTCAAATACTCCTATGTGATCCAATAACACCATTGTTTTGCTGTCCTTCATGAGAGACACTCCATTTTCCCCACTCTGGCCATTTTCATTCACTGTCCCTCATGCCTGGAATTCCTCTTCTGTTTCCTGGTCTCATTGGCTTCCTTCAAATCCCAGCTTAAATCTTACCTTCTACAGGAAATCTTTCCCAATGTCTCTTAATTCTAGTATCTGTTGATTATCACCAATTTATCCTGTGTATATCTTATTTATACTTAATAGTTTCATGTTGTCTCCCCCATTAGACTGTGAGCTCCTTGAAGGCAGGGACTGATTTTTGCCTTTCTTTGTATCTCCAGTGCTTAGCACAGTACTTGGTATGTAGACAGTGCTTAATAAATGTTTATTGTTGTTACAGCATATCTCATTGTTGAGGCCATAGGGATCCACAGGAGTTTACTGAGTAGGGGAATGATGTGAACTGATCTGTACTTAAGGGAAAATCATTTTGGCAGCAGTACGGAGCCAAGTGACCCATCAAACTATAACTTTCTATGACTAGGTTACACAGCTAGTCAAATCAACAAACAATTTATTCAACATGATCAGATATAAGTGAAGTCAACAAAAATAGGCATTTATTAAGCACTTACTGGGTACCTGGCATCATCTGACATGCAAAGAAAGACAAAATATGGTCCCTGCCTTCAAGTAGCTCACAGTCTAATGGGGCTAGTTAATGGAACAGCCAGGCATAGCTCCAGATTCCTAGTTCATTGCTTTTTCCAGTAAACAAAAGACTTTTTAAAGCTTCCGTTATTATCTTGCCTTTCTATCCCACCACCTTTCCACCACCTTTTCTATTTACATCTCATTCATTTGGATCAAGAAGAGCTGAAAGATGTTGGTAATCCATTATTTTTGCCTCAAGTAGTTTCATGTTCTGTGTGTTATTTCCACCAAACTCTATTATATGCCACCTACAGTGTATATAATGAGGAACGCCTAGTTTTTTTGTCCTTAATTCTGATACTCCTTGTCTGTTGATGTTTGGTCACCGTAGATAAGAAAATGAATTCAAACAAATTATTCTTTGTTAAACTAAGTTTAAAATGCATTTGTTCTGGGACAGGAAATCTTATAATTTAATTATTTTCTCTCCTAGTGTGCTAAACATAGAGTTGGGGGTAAGACGATTTTGTTTGATTATGTTGTGAAGACTCCATAATGCATGACAATTGTGACTGTGGGAATGCATGCAGTTAAGAAATTGGTCTGCCTCTGGTCTGATAATCCCTGGGACTCTTTTCTGTATGCAAGCCACAGAGTCTGGGTCAGGAGTTTGTTTCTGCCCCCTAGGTAAAATTTGGAAATCCTGCTCCTTGTGTATTATTGTCCACTGGAGAATTCGAGCCTTCACTGCAACTAACATTTGTGACTTGACTTATGACAAAGTAGGAATGGTACACATCCCAAAAAGTCGAGTTTTCTAACAATAAAAAAAAATGTCTGTTCTTTATATTCCTGCTCTGATTCTTCCTCAGGGCATAGATGTGACCCTGGGTTCTCAAAAGCAATGCCCACCCAACACAAGTTCTGATAGGTCCTCCTAAGTTGGAAAGGTCTCAGACTGGGGCTTTTTGATAGACTAGATCTCTGTTACCTGAGGACCAGACTGACTAGATTTTTAACTAGCCCCTCACCAGGAAGACCACAAGGGGATGAGGGTTGTTTTTGTTTTTGCTATTGCAGACATCTAAATCCCATCTCCTATGGAAGTGATTTCCAAAATTTATGAAGCAACATTCTCCACCTTTTTTTATCCAAAGAGTTGTCACACACTTAGAACAGACATGTGTTTGGCTTGTTTTTATTGTCTTATACTTCCAGTATATGCAGTAGACCAAAGCACAATATGTGTTATAAAGTAGATGGCATCTTATTGTTAAGTTTTTTTCAAAATGGGGGAAATAAAAATATTATTTTTTAAAAAGTTTTTTCAATCCTTGCTGACACTTCCCAGTAACTCTTTCCTCACCCATTCACTTCCCCCCCAAAAGAACCCTCCCTTAAAAAAATTAAGTAAAACAAAGCTAACTGTTGACCTGATCTAAAGACATATACCTCATTCATTACCTATTATCTGCTGAGAAAGGAGGCATGCTTTGGCGTCATTTGGGTTGGGAAAACAAAGGAGTCTATGTTTAAGACTTATATTGGCCCCAGAAATCTACTAATTCTTCTTGGTGCTGGGTTTTTATGACTATTCTTTTACATCTTGATATGTCTTTTTTTTTTTTTTGAGGCAGTTGGGGTTAAGTGACTTGCAAAGGGTCACACAGCTAGTAAGTGTCAAGTATCTGGTCTGAAACTGGATTTGAACTCGGGTCCTCCTGACTCCAGGGCCATTGGTCTATCCACTGTGCCACCTAGCTGCCCCTTGATATTTCTTTTTATTCTCTATTTCTTTAATATGAAGTTAGTTCATCTTCATTCAAAGAGAAAGCTCAGCTCAGATATCTTCCCATTTCTCCCCTGGCTGTTTTACTTTGGGGTTTCTCTGACTTCTCCATCAAGACTGTGTCAGGTACCTTCCCCCCCTTCTCTTCTCCAACTTCTCCCATTTCTTTTCAGCCTCCTTCTGTGTGTTGTTTTACCCCTTTAGATTGAAAGCTTCTTGAGGGTAGAGACTGTCTTTTTTTCTTTTTCTTATTTCTATCTGGAGCACTTAGGAAAAGGTAACTGACAGTCCTTAAACCTGTCTGGTGAGTTAAGGGGATGTCCATTCCATGTATATGAAGACTCCCGGGTGGAATGGGTGGATGAGAACAGTTTATTCCAATGGTCAGTAAAGTTGGCTGAAGCACATGCTGTGGAGCACTTAGAGCTTGGTCAGACATTGAAGACACCAAGGTCATCCACTACATCCTGGGCCATCACCACTTATCTTGACTTTTGTTGTGCCACTGGACCTTTGACTCAGGAAGAGAGAATGAGGCTGATGACTTTGTGCAGCTCTGCCTCACTTAAATCCAGTTCAAGTAAAGACATCACCTTGTGATGTCATTGGTCCTCTGAAAACCAAAGACAGGAGCCACTAGACAGCACAGTGGATAGAGCACAGGCCCTGGAGTCAGGATGACTTGAGTTGAAATCCAAGTTCAGACAGTTACTAGCTGTGTGACCCTGGGCAAGTCACTTAACCCTGATTGCCCTTCTCTCCCCAAAAAGGAAAAAAGAAAATGAAGCAAAAACAATAGTAGACACTTAATAAGTGTTTACTGACTATCTCTTTAGCTTCAACTTAATGTTAAGTGGTATGTTAGCTTTGTAGAATTTTCTCATTGGCATCTCTTGGTGATTACAGGAATGTAAGACTTTGTTACTTCTCTTCATGTGGTAATTCTTACAGAGTGGTTACATAAAGAATATCCAGATTTTATTGGAGCAGAGAAGTATGGCCCCACCTTTAAGCTTGTGTTCAAAGTAGATATTTTTATCAGTTCTGTAAAGTGCTGTGTGATCTATATTGGGCATCTAGGTGGTGTAGTGAATAGAGTGATGGACTTGGGAGTCAGGAAGACACAAATTCACATTTTGCTTTAGAAACCTATAAGTTGTGCAATCCTAGGCAAGACCCTTAACCTAGCTCTTCCTCAATGTCTTCATTTGTAAGATGGGTAGCTAGGTGGCAATGGATAGACCACTGGCCCTGGAGGCAGGAGGACCTGAGTTTAAATATGACCTCAGAGACATACTTAGCTTTGTGACCCTTGCTAAGTCAGTTAACTCTGTTTGCCTCAGTTTCCTCATCTGTAAAACGAGCTGGAAAAAAAATGGCAAACCACCCCAGTATCTCTACCAAGACCCCAAATGGGGTCACAGAATTGGATATGGCTGAACAACAACACATTTTATAGAAAAAGCCTATTATAATAAGATACAGAGCTGTGAAGAACGTACTTTGTGAGACAATAAAATACTATATAAATGTAAGCTGTTGTTAGTTCTGTTTTCCTAACCTTCCTCTGGGGAATGGCCAGGGAAAGGCCCAAGACAATTTTTACAAACGGGAGGAAAAGAAAAGAAATCTGGGTAATTATCTCCCAAATGATCCATTATCAATTAGAAAGCATTCATTATGCATTAACTCTGTGCCAGGAATTGTACTAAGTGCTGGGGTACTAAGAATGGGTTTTGCCTGCCTCATGGAGCTCACATTCTAATGGAAGAGAAAACACATAAATAACTAGGCATACAGTACATGAATATAATGGAATATTGCTGTACTCTAAGAAATGAAGTGTGTGATGAATACAGAGAAGCTTGGAAAAAGCTATATGAACGGATGCAGAGTGAAGTAAGCAGAGCCAAGACAACAATATACACAGTAACTAAGACAACATAAATTGAAAGAATGACAAATCAAAATTAATCAAAAGTAAATGTAACAAAATGATAAAGCTCAAGCAGGACCAGAATGAAGGACCTTTCATGAAGGTGGGAGCATTTGCAGGTGTTACACATTGCACAGGTTTTTTGACTTTTTTTCCCCCTCTCTAAAATTACTACTTGCCATATGGGATGGCTGTAAGGGTGAGAATACTTGAGATCTCTATGATAAAACAGAAAATATTAATAAAACTTTATTTAAAAACAACTAGATACATAACAAAGTATATAAACAGTAAATATCAGGTCATTGCAAAGGGGGGGTGCTAGTTTAGGAGTATGGAAGTGAAGAACTGGGAATGGCCTCCTGCAGAAAGTGGAATTTGTTATAAATTACATAGGTATCAAAATTGTTCTTATTGTACTTTTATCATTATAAAAAGTGAAACTTTTCAGGATTTTGAAACCAATGCCTATTTACTAGAAAAAATATCCAAAAGAGAACATTTATCTTTGGCTGTGAACATTTCTCTACTTTTTGCCCAACCTACCCTCTTAAATTTAATCATTATATTGACAATTATTTCCTATTTATCCTGTATTTATCTTGCTGTATATATGTTTGTATATTGTTGCCATCATTCGATTGTAAGCTTCTTGAGGGCAGGAACTCTCTATTGCCACTTTTTGTATCCCCTGCATTTAGCACAGTGCCTGGCACGCAGTAGGTACTTAAATAAACATTGATCAATTGATAAACTAATAAGTATTTTCTTATAGACAGATCCAGTCTCTCTCTGGGAAAAAAATCTCTTCCCAGCTACATACTTCTTTTGGCTATGTATTATTCAATAGAACGAGCCTGTGTCATTACCTCTAAGTGTTACTCAACTCTAAAGTACAGGACATGGAGTGTTGGTTCATATGATGCAGAAGGGGTGACTGTTCACCGTGCATTTTGGTAGTTGCTCTCTGTTTCTCTGCACT
Organism: Vombatus ursinus; assembly: GCF_900497805.2. NCBI lineage: Eukaryota > Metazoa > Chordata > Mammalia > Diprotodontia > Vombatidae > Vombatus > Vombatus ursinus. The sequence goes on from NW_020950098.1 coordinate 2,940,555, forward strand.
TCTGGCAAAATTGTGATTTATGTAGCCGGCTCTTTTAGGCAGTAGAATAATTTATTATATCTGAATTTTGCTTGCTTAGGTATCTGTCCCAGTTATCCCTGAAATATAAAACTTTATATTCTGTATATTTATGACCTCCTGTTTCTTTTTTGACTACATTATCATCCAGTAGACAGGAGCACTGTGAAATTTCAGAATGTGACTAAGTAAGAATTGGGTGGTGAAGTCAGCTTAGAGGCTATAATAGGTGCAACTGAAACATGGCACCCAACACTAGGCTACCTTGCTAATAAGTGTAATAAAAAGATAAGACTGAAATATAATAAGGTGGTTTTCTTACTCAACTGAAACTGCTCTCTCCAGTGTTACCAGTGATCTCCTAAATGTCCACTCTGGTAGTCTTTTATCAGTTTTCCTCTTTTGTGATTTATCTGCTACATTTGTGCAGTGGATAGAGTTCCAGGTCTAGAGTCAGGAAGACTCATTTTCCTGAGTTCAAGTCTGGCTTAAGTGACTAGCCACTCGACCCTGGGCAAGTCACTTAATCCTGTCTGCCTCCATTTCCTCATCTGTAAAATGAGCAGGGGAAGGAAATGGCAAACCAATCTAGTATCTTTGCCAAAAAAAAAACCCCAAACGGGGTCACAAAGACTCAGACGTGACTGAAAATGTCTGAACACCACTACCATACTCTCCTCCTGGATATTCTCACTTCTCTGGGTTTTTGTGATACTACTCTCTCCTGATTTGCCTTTTCCTACCTGTCAGACCTCTCCTTAGTCTCCTTTCCTCTCTTGCTATGCATATCATGAACCACCATCTCCAAACTCTGGGTGTTTCCAAGCCCCTCTTTTCTTGACATTCTATCTTGGTAGCCATAGCTTTAGCTATCACTTTCATGAGAATAACTTTGTGATTTATATAAACAGCCCCAGGCTCTCCTTGGGCCTTCAGTTCCACATAATTAGTTGCCTATTAGACATTTCCAACCAGCTGTCTGAGAGGCATCTTAAACTCAATATATCCAAAGCTGAATGCATGCGATCTATCCCCCCACCCCCTATGCCAACTCATACCTTCTTTCAGACATCCCTACTTCTGTTGAAGACAGTCACCTTTCTTCTAGTTTCTTAGGTTCATAGCATCAGTATTATCCTGAATTCCTAACCTCCCATATCTAATTAGTTGCCAAATCCTGCAATTTTTACCTCTGTAACATTGGTCACATCTTATCCTTTCTCACTATTGAAACAGCTACCGCTTGAGTTCAGCAGGGCAATCTCCAGTCATCCTGATCTTATCTTGCCACTGGACCCAGATGGTTCTGGAGGAGAAAGTGAGGCTGGTGACTTTGCACAGCCCTTCCTCCCTCAAATCAAATTCCCTTGCAAGTCATGGCATCACCTCCCTGATATCATGGTCCTCTTCGAGAACAAAGGACAAACAATAACAACAACAACTATAACAACTTGAGTTCAGTGACTTAGATTATTACAACCACCTTGTCGTTGCACTCTCTGTCTCAGTTACCCTCTGCTCTAGTTCATGCTATGCAAACTGCTACCTGAGTGATTTTTTCCTTAGGCACAGGTCTGATCATGTCACTTCCCTGCTCAAACTCCGGTGGTTCCGCATTGCCTGTAAGATAAAATAGAACTCCTCCTTTTAATTTTTAAGCGGAGTGTAGCCCCAACCTATTTTTCCATTCTCTTGGATATTCTTTACTTCCGCTTTGGTACTCTCTAATCCAGACAAATCGACCTTATCTCTGTTTCTCACACATCTCACACATCTGTACCTTTGCACTGGAGGTTACCCATGCCTAGAATGCACTCACCCCCTTTTCTCTGCCTCTTAAAGTCCATGTCTTCCATTAAGATAAAACTCAAACAGCACCTTCTTTATGAAGTCTTTCTTGATCACCTCAACTGCTAGTGTACTCCATCCCAAACTACCTTGTAATTTGGATTTATGTGTATTAATAATCTTTATAATGTGTATGTTTTTAAATGTACTTCCTATTGCCTCCCCTGTTGGGATGTAAGCTCCTTGTCACTTGGGATTGTTTGATTTTAAAAATTTGTGTCCCCACTGCGTAACAATGCCTGACACATACTTGGTACTTAATAAATGTATGTTGACTGATTGATGCTTTGCCTTAAAATCATTTTTTAAACATTAGAAAACTGTGGGTACACTGAAAAAAAAAGTTATGTATTTATTCTCAGAAATTTTTCCATAAATGCAAATGAATTTAAAAAGAAGCCAGATGGTTGTCACATGGGATGTTTTAAGTTTGGTCAGAAAAGCCTTTACTTTTTCATGTAAGTTTATGCATACATGGATTTAAAATATATAATTTAAAGGTACTTGGCATCTCCTTTTTTTTTTCCTTACCATTTTGGTCTTGTGCCACCTTCATGGATTCATTCAGATTTTATTCTTTTATTCTTGAATCTTTCAAGCGCTGTGTGTGTGTGTGTGTATTCATCCTGGTTATGATCATTTTTTGCCAACATAATGTAGTGTAAGAAGTACTAAGTTGAGAGCATGGACACCCAGATTCTTATGCCAGCTATGCCACCGATTCCTTATATGACCGGTTGGCAAGTCACTTAACCCCTCAAATACCACAGCTTCCTCAGTTGTAAAATATACAATGATTTCTAAAACTCCTTCCAACTCCAAAATGTTCTTTGATCCTAAATATTAGGAAAGCAATGCATAGAATAACAGAATTCTAGAGCTGCATGGTACTTTGGGGATCATCTTGCATTGGGGTCATTGGAGCTGAAAGGGACCTCCAATCTCTGGTCTCCTCATCCTACAGATGAGGAAAACGAACCTTTGAAATATGAGAGTAATTTGCCCAAGGTCCTGTGCCAGAACCAGGATTATTAGCTACGACTTATTACTTCTAGTCTAGGGATCTTTCTGCCAAACCCTACAGCCTCTCATATTTTTTTTAGTTCCTTTAAAACAAACTGTTTTTGTGGGTAGCAAGAAAACATAAGATAAATTAGAGGTTTTCTGAAATGGGGGAGAAATTGGTATGTGTGTCGCTGCCAGGGTAATCTTTCAATAAAGTCACATTTAGATCACATCTTGTGTTGCTGTAAATGGAAAGCTATTTCTGAAGGGATTTGTTCTTAATTAAGATGACTGTAGAGAAAACGATAAAACCTGGTGTTCCATGATGGGCTGCAAAAAACCGGAAATATTGTGATGTGGAGTAATACTATCATTAACAATAAAAACCACTGCTGGCACAACCCCTGTTACACTATGGATTTTAAGATTATTTCTATCTTTAGAGCTAGTCGCATAAAAGAAATGATTAACAACCTAAATTCCTGAAAATGGTTTTCATAGTGAAGGAGAAAATGTAATGCACAGAGACCAAGCTGCAGTTATAACTGTACACGTAGATATTGAAATGTAAATCCTCACCTTGGAATCTACTGCAATCAATATTAAATTAAGTGTGACAATCGATTATGATTAATCACTCATCATTATAGGGGGTATGTTGTTGCCTAATGAAATAAAATGGAACTTAGAAAAAAATTAAGATGACCCATTTCAAAGTGAAACTGTAAAACATTTTGTTTATTTTTTAAACCCTGAACCTTCATGATGTTTTAATCGTGGTTCAGTGTTCCAGCTGAAGGTTGCCCCAACCTTTTGGCTTACTTGGTTATCAAAGTTTCCAAGTCATTATAGTATCTATTTGCATCTTTAAAATAGAATATTCAGAACTGGGCTAACCTTTCCACCTCCATATAGACTGGTACCTTGTAGAAAATAAATCACAACTGATATGAAAGAAGCCAGAGAGCAGATTGCTTAGGGCATGAACGCTTCGCAGAGAGTATCAAAGATGAGAATTCTAGAGTTGAGAGAGCCTATTATAGTAGCAAAACCCTGAACTGAGAGATGGGAGACTAGGGTTGGAGTTGTAACTCTGACACTAACCTGTCCTGAAACTTAAGCAAGTAAATCACTTGTCTTCTCTGGGCCACAGTTTCCCCAGCTGTAAATAAGAGAGGGTTGAAAGAGGTACCAATGAGGTCTGATAACATTTCTACATGACTCCAGTTCACATATCCCAGTCCCTATCCTATGCAAGAATTTTCTCTTCAACAGCATATGAAAAATTTTCAGCTTTTTTCCTCTACACAATTTTTTTCTGTTTACAGCAGAACAAGAGTCAAATTGCGTGAAGAAATGTTAGAATCATAGGTTTTAGATCTGGAAAGGACTTCAAAGGTCATCTTATCCAATTCCTCATTTTACAGATGAGGAAAATGAGGACCAGAGAGTGAATTGCCCAAGTCATGTGTATTTAAGTGTCAGAGCTGGGATTTGAACTCAAGTTATCTGATTCTCAATCCAGTTATTCTATCCATGCACTGCGTCTAACCTTTTCAAAAGACTGCTAGATACGGTGAGAAGTTCTAAAGTAAATGTACCATTGCTGAAGGAAATTTATTTTAAAACAAAATTTTATCAGTATCTTCTTTTTTTGTGTGTATTTTCATCACCTACATTTCTCAAAGTATCTCATATCACTTCCCTTCCTAGAAAGAGATAACAAAAAAGAAAAAAAAAGGTTCAACAAAACTAACCCATACATTGAAAAAGTTTGTCATATGCATTGTTCCACATATATTGTCCACCCCCTCTGTAAAGAAACAAGAGGAAGTACCTCTGTATGAGAGATACTTTGGGGCCTACTGTAGTCATCATTTTATTTCCACAATGTTCAGTTTCAATTGTTAAAAATATTTTTATTTGAATTTATGTCATTGCAGTCATTGGTTATTTTCCTGGTTCTGCTTATTTCACTTTGCAACCATATATGTCTCTCCAGATCTTTTAGTATTCATCATTTCTTATGCCACAGAAATATTCCATTACATAAATGCCTCACAACTCACTTAGGCACTAATTTTGTTTTCATCAGTTTGCTACCACTGAAAGTACTGCTATAAATATTTTGGTGTATGTAGAGCCTTTCCTTTTGTCATTGATCTCCTTAGGGTATTTAACTAGCAGTGGACTTCCTGGGTCCAAAAAATAGGGATATTTGAATGACTTTCTCAGGGCAATTCCAAATTGCTTTCCGGAAAGGCTGGACAGTTCATACCAGCAATGCGTTAGTTTGCCTGTCCTTCTACAACTCCTCTGTCATTGACTTATTCCCAGCTTTTGTAACCTTTGTTAATTTGTTATGAAATATCAGTTGTTTTGATTTGCATTTCTCTTATTATTAGTGACTTAGAACATTCATTCGTATGGTTATTAATAGTTAACAATTTGAGAATTGTTTGTTCGTATCTTTTGGTCACTTAGCTATTGGGGAATAGTTTGTTATATATTTCTATTGGTTGCTTCATCTTTTTGGTTTCCCATTTGTCCATTTCTCTTCTAATTTTCCTCTACTTAAAAAACACATATTCAATTCATTAATCTTTCCATTTTATTAATGTATGTTTTTTTACTGTAATTTTTTTCTGAGGATCATTTTAGCTATATCCTAGAATTTTAGTGTGTTGTCTAAAACAATCTTTCATACAGTTTCTAATAATTTCTGATTTGTTGACTCAGTGTTCAGGATTTTATATCTCTATTTAGGCCTGTCTTTTGCTTGTGTATCTGTGTTGACTTTTGTTATTGGCTATAAAGGATACACTTAATATTCTTTTTCACATTTATTTAAATTTTCTTTGTGCCCGAGTAAAAGGGTTACTTTTCAAAAAGTGTCCTGTGGTGCTGAGAAATATGTGTATTATCATGTGCATTAGAAATCTTTATATTTTGAATTCTCCAATAGTGAAGTTCTATATTTTCACTTTAGTTTATCTGTTAGATTTGTCTAACCCTGAGAGAAGAAAATTCAAGTCCCCTACTATTATTGTGTTACTATTCATATCTCATTAGCAGTTCAATTAACTTCTCCTTTATCAATTTAGATGCTGTGCTATTCAGTCTATATCTTTAATATTAATATTTGCTCCTTGTCTGTGGTTACTGTAAACATAGTATAATTGTTTATGTCCATTAGTATTGTCAATTTTTATTTCTGCTTTTTCTGATAGCACAATTATAATTCTTGCTTTTTAAAATTCCCCTATAGTATACTTTGTTCCAAGTTCTCATTTTGTTTCTATATTATGGCTTTCTTTGGTGTGTTTCTTATAAATAGATTGTGTAAATTTGTTGACTTATCCAGTCTGCCACTCTTTTTTTTTTTTGTTTGTTTTATTGGATTGTTTAGCCCATTCTCATTTTTAAAGTTATTATAATATTTAGGCTTGTGTTCTCCTTCATTTGTTTCTTTAGTATTTTAAAAGATTTTTTTAAAAATCCCATTTTGTCAATACTTTGTCTCAACAACTGGTTTTGCTTAAACTATTTTGATGCAATACTGTTCCCAGAGGCTTTCTTCCCCATTTATTCTCCCCCCACACATACACACACACTCCCAAAACAGATACGCACCTATTTGCTTTTCCTTTCCCTAGAATGGGAGTTCTACAGAAATTCTTGATTTCTTTTCTTTATTTTACCTATTTACTTGTCTGTTCTTTCCCCCTTTTTTGTCCCTTCTCTTTCCCCTTTGTTATACAGTTTAAAATCTCCCTTCATTTCTTCTACTCCAACTCTTGTATATGTGTATTACTTTTCATTTTATTTTATCTTTTTC
>NW_020950098.1:2947273-3058182 GCF_900497805.2 Vombatus ursinus
CCTTACAGGGTTGAAGCTTCTCAAGTACTAGGTTTGAACTCTTGTCTTCTAAACAATTTCCCTGTTATTGATTTTTTAGTTCTTGTTCCTCCATCCCTTATTTTTACTGTACCTCATTTTTAGAAATAATAATTTGTGAGGGAAGTAGGGTGGATAGAAGTAACATGGTGTGGTAGAAACTATTGTGACTCCCCGATAATGCAGTCCACTTGTTCTTGAAGTCCACAGGATTCTGTATTTAATCAGGCATTAGTTCCCTTTCTTTTGTGTCATAATATTTGTTAAGAGAGCTTTGTATTTTCCTTAAAGGGTTTAGTGGGTCAGCTAGGTGGCTCAGCAGATAGAGAGCCAGGACTGGAGTTAGGAAGACTCATCTTTCTGAGTTTAAATCTGGCCTCAGACACTTACTAGTTGTGTGACCCTGGACAAGTCACTTAACACTGTTTGCCTCAGTTTCCTCATCTTTAAAAGGAGCTGGAGAAGGAAATGGCAAACCACTCTAGTATCTCTGCCAAGGAAAGCCAAATGGGGTCACAAAGAGTCGGACATGACTGAAAAACAACTGAACAGCGCCTGAGGGTTTAATACTTACTCTTCTGCTTTTAAGATCCACTTTGTTGATTTATCTCCTTGTGCTCTGGGCTTTTATTAAGGGCTTTGCTCTTAAAATCCTTGGTCTGTAATTTACCCTTCACTCGCTGTTTGCCTCTTCTCCTTTTGCTGGTGGGTACACCATCTAGACTGAGTTACAAGGCTGTCTTGGCCTCCTTATATATGGGGATATACATTTTGCTAGCCTGAGATCTTATCCTGAATATCCTGGTTGGGGGTAGGGAGGGAATAGGACTGATCTCAATTAGCTTTTCAGGCCCGGCCAAAACTTGAATAATGGTACCCAACCCACTTTCTCACTTGTCTCTCTTTTCCTTATCATGGTGGGACTCCACACCTTTCCCTTTGTACACAGAGGCTGAGGAGGGTGTTCAAAAAGAATCTTTGCAGCATTTGGGGGGGGGGGTCTGTAATCTAAAGCAAAGTCTCATGCAAAAGCTAACACATTTTCACCCACCCTGCCACTTTCTTTTTATATGGTGGACAGTCAGTGTCTGCCATTTGGGGGAAAGGATTCCTTAAGAGGCCCCAGGCACAAACCTTTGAGTCTTCCTTGGTTTTGTAGAAGCTGGTAGGGGAGAGGCACTAAATGAGAATAAGGATTAGGTGTTTTCTGTAATTATCCTTCATCTGTCATATAATTCCTTTTCTTTGAAAGGTTAGCAAGTGAAAGAGTTCTGGGAAAAGTGAATGAACTCTGAAGGTATTTATATCAAATTTTTAAAAGGGGAAGTGGGGGAGACATTTAAGCTTTTTCATTCTTTTTGCTTTGGTTTGTTTTTTATTTAATACCAGAATAGAGAAAATAATCCATACACTTCACTATATTACTCTTCTCATTTTCCTTTCTCTTCTTCATCACTACTAGTATTAACCTTTTTTATTCTGTGATAGACTGGTTTCCTAGTCAGAAGAAAGTGTTAGTTTTTGACAGTTGTATTTTGGATATTGAAGTATTTTGGAAGTTCTAGTACTTCTAGCCACTTAATTTTCAAATCATTTTTCATATAAGTGATAAATTAGAGTGACTTGCTCACTAAGTACCACATTTTAGAGAGGACAGTGTTAAGCTAGGGGCCATCTAGAAAATGGTGATCAGGATGGCGAAGGACCAAGAAATGGTGCCAAATGATGTATGTTTAGTCTAGAAAAGTGAATCCTTAGCGCAATAGCTATCTTGACTATTTGAAGGGCCTTTGTGTTGAAGAGAAATTTGATTTGAATATTAAACGTTCATTATGTGCCAGACACTATGCTAAGGGCTGAAAATAACAATATAATATGAATGTAAGCAAAAAGAGACATTCTAATGGGGGGAAAACATAAAAGAGAGCTAGAAAAAGGAGGGAAAGAAGGATGAAGGTATGGGAGAGAAGGGAATGATAGAGAAAATCAGGATTGCAGCCTGATGAGAAAGATGTGGTTGACTTTCATGCCCTCCTGAAATGGAGGTTCTGGGAGAAGCTTTCCAGTCAGAGGCAGGAACCACAAGGGGCAGAAGAGGAATTCAAAAGTATTCATTCCATGACTGGAGTGAGCTTCCAGGATGGAAAGGGTTTGGTCCTAGAAGATATAGCTAGGAGTTAGGAGTAGATGCTGTAGAAATGTAGATTTAGGTCATATAGAAGGGAAAACTTGGAACAAAAAGGGAAAGGGCCTACCCTAGGAAGTATTCTGTTTTGAGCAGAACCACTTGTTAGGTATGTATTGAGAGAAATTATTATTAATTACCAGTGATTTGAGGAGATCCAGAATTTCCCTTTTTTCTAAAGTTCTCATTCAAAAACTCAAATCTCTGAAGGTTGAACTAACTTTCTCCTCTGTCAGACCCCACCCAGTCTTACAAGGAATCTCCAGTCTAAGGTAAATTCCACTCAATCAAGCTTGGGTGAAAGTAGATTCTTTTTCTAGATTGCCTAAGGTTGGGGGTGGTCTGGGTATAGGGATAGTCGCTCTGTCCAAGAGTGACATGATGTTACTCTCAGCCCCTCGTTGGAGGGAGCTCATTTCTCTTTGTAGAGTCTGATTGTTAACCAATCAGAGTTGATTGCTGTCCACTGGAAAACCTCCGGTCCAAGGGCATGTAAACCTAAAGAAACAGCCACACTTCCTCTTTGATCACTGAGAGGATAATGAACTCTTTTAGTTAACCATTTGCTGGCCGTGATTGATAAAATGATTATGATTTATCCAAAAACTTTGTCTCTTGAAAATGTTTTTACTCAATACAGTATGTTGTAGAAGTCTTTCTTCTTCAAGTTGGGAATGGATAAGATGAATCCAAGGACCTTACCCACACCGAGATTGTTTTGTTCTGAGTCTGGGTGGTTTTTCTTAGCACTGCCCAGTTTATGCAGAGAAGCAAGTATGAGGTGATAGATACCTTGTTGCCAAGATATGTTACCTGATCTTTTCTGAGACATGACTTCCGTTCAGGATGGAAGGATGAATTTTCTCCTGAAGCAAAGCCATCCTACTTGTCTGAAAACTACAACTAACATCTCTGAGAAATCATAGGAAAACTCAAGCAATCAGGTGTTCTTAGATTCACAGGGAAATCATTGAAACATGCAGAAAAGCCTCTAATGGTCACCAAACATGGCTTGTTCTTGATGCTGTGATCGACAGAAAAAAGAAATGCAAAGGCACTCTATTTTGTAGGAAGAATGAATCCAAAACTGGAATTTCGAGGCATTTTCCATTCGTGTTGTTTTTAACAAAGTCAGATGTTGGGTCAGTCAGATGTTGCATAATGCTTTCAAATGGGGAGGCAGGCGTTACCTAACTCCCTGCCTCATGGAAGAGCCAAACATCTTAAGACAAATAGGGAAGGTTCAGGTGTGTTTTTCATAAAAAATTCAAGACTATGGTTCTGGTCTGCAAAATAATTTTTTTTTGGCTATTTCTTAAAAACAATCTCGTTTGCATTGTCTGCCTTTAGTTTCTGTTAGTAGTGCCCCTAATACTACTTTTCCTAATCTGTCTGTACATCTTAGTTGTTTCAGAAATTGATTTTAGTATAAAAACTGCCTTCAAATGTGCACTTGAGTCAAACCCCTAAAGCAAGTAGGGTAGTGACTCAGTTTTAATTAGAAGCTGTCCTACTATCTCTTCCTCTCAAGAAGGCAGTCCAATGGAACAGAGGCTTATAATTATTAGGAAGTGTCTATAATATAGAATTTTAAAACATAAACGACTGCATTGTCATTTGCTTCCCAGAATATTTTGATGGTATGATTCTGATAACTGTTAACAACTGTGAAATGCAGGTCATTACATATATTAGGCTTCCTGCCAGCTGTAGCATTATTGCTTGTCAGTTCTCTACGCTGTGAATTATGCTGCCCTGCTGTAGACCTTCCCGTTTATTTTAATATGTCTTGTTGACTTCCCAAGGATATTCTAATAAGCTAAAACAAATACTAAAAATGCAGCCATGCAATCATGAATTTCTGTTACAAGAATATGATAAATTAATTCAATTGGGAGATGAATTTTTTAGATGGAAAATATATGTGGCTGATCTATTTAAAAGGAGCAATGCTTTAAATTTTAATTTTCATGAATAGTTTAATAGTTCTGCAGTTAAAACATTCCTTTAAATAACTATTTTGCATTTATTCCAAACAACAATTTACAGTGATTTAAAGAGCATTGTCTATAATAATAAAAACAATAGCTTACATTTGTATCTTACTGGATGGGAAAGGTAATTGAATCCAAACTCTCTTCACAGTTGTTGGATTGGCAGCTGGTCTATAATATACAGTTTAGAGAGTTGCCCCGAGGCACTGGGAAATTAAGTGACTTGCCAACGGTTTTGGAGTATGGTCTTTGACTCCAAAGCTGATCTTTACATCCACTATGCCTGGCTGCCGTTCTCAGAGCTTCCAAAGCCCTTGATGAGAAAGCGTGGTAGAGTGAAAACTCTATTACCTCCATAATCAAATATAAAATCCCTTGGCATTTAAAGCCCTTTACAACCTGGCCCTTTCCCACTTTTCCAGTCATCTTACACTTTATTCCCTTCCATTTAATTTGTGATCCAGTGACCCGGGCATTCTTGGAGACACTCCATTTCCCAATTCCTTACATTTTCCTTGGCTGGCCCCCACACCTGGAATTCTCCCCTCCTCACCTCTACCTCCTGCCTTGCTGGATTTCTTGAAGATGAAGGATGAACAACAGTAAGACATTTCTCAAATCTTACCTTCTGTAAGTTAGCCTTTCCTGATTTTCCCTCACATTCCACCCAGGGCCTCCCGCTGATACTGCCTTCTTTATCATATTACCTTCTGTTTGTAAGAATATGTATTCACATGCTGTCTTCCTCTTTAGGATGTGAGCTCCTTAAGGACAGGGCCCATATTTTTGCTTTTCTTTGTATCCCCAGTGCTTAGCACAGTGCCTGACACATTATCAATGCTTCATTAGTGTTTGTTTACTGACTAAATGGAAAGATGTCTTTCTCTGAAAGCACACGACCGGGGTTCGTAGCATACTTCTATTATGTATGACCTTGGAAAACTCACTCTGCCTCCCCAGTCTACGGTTTGTTCATCTGTAAAATGAAGAGATTGGACTCAGATAGCCTCCTAGCTCCCTTCCCACTCAAAATGTGTGATCCTTTGAACTTGCTTTACTCTGTCAAAACACAAATCCTTGCAAACAGGGATTGATGCATTTATTATTGTTTCTATCCTCATCACCTAGCACAGCCCCTGGAACAAAGGAGGTGCTCGGCTCCATCGAGCTGGTAATCCTTGCCACAACCCTGCGAGGTCAGTTAAGTAATGAACATATTATCATCTTTATTTTACTGATGGGGGAAATTGAGGATATTCAGAAAATTTCCTAATCTTACCTAATTGACACATAGATGGTGGTCGAGCCCAGGACTTGGATCCAGGAAACTCTTTCCATGATACTATATTGCTTCTCCTCCTCTCCTTCCCGTTATATATACTCATATATTAATATATACACATACATATACATATATGTATATTTACACAAATGTGTGTATACATTCATGTATGTGTATATGCAGATATGTATATAGTATTCCCTGTATACAAACACATACACACATATATACGTATATGTATATTTATACAAATGTGTGTATATATGCATATATGTGTATATACAGGTTTGTATATAGTATCCCCTGTATACAAACACACACATACACAAATATACATATATGTATATTTGTGTATATACAGGTTTGTATATAGTATCCCCTGTATACAAACACACATATACACACATATGTGTATATTTCACAAGTGTGTACATATATACATGTATGTGTATGCATGGGTATACAGGTATGTCTACAGGCTTCTATAGTGTGTTTGATGTGGTTTGGAGTTAGATCCATAGCCAGAAGAGAGGAATTGAAAAAGAGAACAAATAGTAAAGACAACATTCCTTTTCCAAAAGGTAACCAGGCAGGAGACACTATTCTCCCCTAGATAATTCCAGTCCTGGATTTTCAGGAGAAAAAAAATTAATACCCGACTTTGGCATCAGGACTTCAAAAAGATGGTACCCCCAAAGACAGCTGATATTAATTTGTCACTCAAGCAACTAAGCTCACTATAGTGGAAACTGTTCAAACAGATGTTCTTGATAATCCTTGGGAACAAGACTTGGATATTCCTACTTTCCCTTACTAAGGTTGATCATTCTTTTGATCAGTTCTTTATTTCATGTGTTCTCATGCTCATTGGGATAATGTATTCCACATTGTGTGATTATTTGGTGAATTTATAAAATAGCAAGAAACCTTAGACCCCTAGCAACAAAACAGCACTTTGTAAGGAATCACAATGATATCAGCCAGAAGCAGCAGCTCCTGAAGAAGGACGGAAAATTTAGGCTTGTCAAGACATGGGCATCTAACAATATTGACCCATGAGGAAAAATATTTCTGTATTCATGAAGAAAAAGATTTCATCACAGGATGTAGTAGGAAGAAGAGTCTGATCAGGGTCACCTGTGCATAGAAGGCACAGTGAAAAGATGACATCCGTATTCTTATACATGAATTTTTGTGCATTTTCAAACCACAAGATAATAGTCCCCCACAACTTGACGAGTATGTGCCATGTCCCAGGAAGGCTCAGTTAATACCGGTAGTCAATCTCCTTTGAAAGAAGCTGGTCTATTTACTACTATATTATCAAGTCATTTTCTAAATTTACTAAACATTAAGTTGCGATGCTTAATATAATTCTTTCTGTTTGGAATAATTTGACTTTCCTGTCTTTCTCCACTCATTAGAGCTAATTCAAGAGTTGATAGATATCTTATTTACTTGAGAGAAACATGTAAGACTTGAATGAATTAAAGGTCAAGAAAGAATAAAACATAATTATTAAGGAATCGGATGCGAAAAAAAATGTTGTGAATGTTTTCAAGTCAAATATTGGAAGAATGCAAGTCCATCAGATACCAAGATCTCATATTCACACCATTCATGAAATTTATTTCCAAGTTTTTTGCTATCATACAAGACATTTCAAAGAAAATTATATACACTTTGTATAAGAGAATATAGTGGAGGGGAATATACAATTAACAATCATAAGCACAACTGTGAATGGCATGAATTAACTCATAAAAAAGAGGATAGCAGAACAACTTAACAAAATCCAGTGATACTCAGTTTACAAGAAATACACCTGAAATACAAATATTGAGAGTTAAAATAAGGGTTGATGTAAAATTTATTATACTTCTGATGTACTAATAAAGCAGGGATAACAATCATGATCTCAGATGAGGCAACAGTAGAAACAGATATGACTAAAACAGATAAACAAGGAGCATAGATGATGAAATGATATTTTATACACACATATATGCCCCTAATGTCATAGTATCTAAGAACATGAAGGAAAAGATAATCTAATTACAGGGACAAATAGCATGATTGCAATATTTTGAGGTATCAATGTGTTCTTTTCAGATCTAGATAAATCTAACAAAAAGCCAACTAAGAAGTAAAGTACTTGAATGGAATTTTAGAAAAGTTAGATATAATGTAGGTCTCTGGCAAGAGCAACAGAAAGGGACATATAGTGGGGAACACACACACACAAACACCTGTGTGTATGTGTGTGTGTGTGTATGTGTATATGTGTATATATATATATGCCATAGATATTTTTGTATCACTAAGAATGCAGTGTAATGTGGCAGAATAGCATATTTTTATAGTAGTTTTATATAGTTTTTATATAGTAGTTGAATATTAATAAAACATATCAAAATAGATAGAAATAAAGTCATAAAAAATGGGAAAAGGACCTACATATACAAAAATATTTATAGCAGCTCTTACTGTGGTGGCAAAGAATTGGAAATTGAGGGGATGCCCATCAATTTGGGAATGGCTGAACAAGTTGTGGTATATGAATGTAATGGAATACTATTGTGCTATAAGAAATGATGAACAGGCTGGACTTCAGAAAAGCCTGGAGAGGCACGTATGGACTGATGCTGAGTGAAGTGAGCAGAACCAGGAGAACATTGTACACAGTAGCAGCCATGTTGTACGATGACTAACTTTGATAAACTTAGCTCTTCTCAGCAATGCAAGGATCTAAGACACCTCCAAAAGTCTCATGATGGAAAATGCTGTCCACATCCAGAGAAAGACTATGGAGTCTGAATACAGATCGAAGCATACTATTTGCTCCTTTTTTTTCTTCTGTTTTGTTTTGTTTCGTCTTTCTTGTGGTTCCTCCTATTGGTTCTAATTCTTTAAAACATGACTAATGTGAAAATATGTTTAATAGAGCCTATATCAAATTGCATGCTGTCTTGGGGAGGGAGGTGAGGAGGGAGGGAAAGAAAATTTAAAACTCAAAAGCTTATGAAAATGAATGTTGAAAACTAAAAATTAATTAATTAAAAAATAGATAAAAATGCATAGTAATAGTCTAGGGAGACAGCCCTTGATATTTTGGCTTAAGTCTAAATTTTGCCACATAACTATACTATGTCAGAAAAAAAGAAAGAAATAAGCATTCATTAAGCATATATATATATATATATATACACATACATATAATAGTATCTTATATAATATAAACATATTCAGATATATATCCCCCTCTATGTATCCTTTCTATTCCTAGTGCATATATATACATACCTATACACACACATATATATACACATGTATATCTCATTATATATTCCTTTCTATGTGTGCATGTGTGTGCTTATATGCATACACACATTCCTATATATATACATATGTGTGTGTCCATTGTTCAATGATAGTTCACCTTAATAATAGCTCATTTACCTAACCATTTACAAAGTGCTTTTTTTCCATAGCAATTTTATGATAGTAGGCAACTAAGTGGTGCCATAGTGCATAGAGGGCTGGGCCTGTGTCCTGAAGACCCAAGTTCAAATCCAGCCTCAGACACTTACTAGCCATGTGACACTAGGTAAATCATTTAAATGCTATTTGCCTCAGTGTGTAAAACTGTAAAATGGAGATAACAATTACACTTATCTCCCAGGTTTGTTGTGAGGATTAAATGAGATAGTATTTGTAGAGTGTTTAGCACAGCACCTGGCACGTGGTAGGGGCTCAGTAAATGCTTGTTTCCTTCCTTTCTTCTGGATGGTTATGTGGCAGAATTTTTACTGAAATCAAAGTCATGAGTAATCAAGAGCTGTCACACTGGATTATCACTGCATCTCTATCTACTTTTATATATGCCTTATTCACATTCAACTAATATATAAAATTGAACAAAAAAAAGGTATCTGCCATACTACATTTTTACAGTGATACAAAAATATAGCCTACTGGTCCTCTAGCCATATGTTAAAACTCATTTAGAAATATACTTATAAGGAACGTATCACCTTAACGATTCAAAAGCACCCACAATGCCAAAAGGCTTTGAAAGATGTTTTTTAGTTTTATAAACACATAATTGTCCTTGATTGGAGTTGAACTTAGAAGAAGCAAAACAAGGAACCCATTGGTAAATGTTTATAAGTTCAATAGGCTTTGAGAGCTGACCTAGGATGACTTAAATGCACTTGAACACAGGGCTTACTTCTCAAAGGCTTCTCCTCAAAAAAGACAGGTTCATCCTTAGGCACCAACAGCAGGTGTTAGAATTTGTTTGGGTTTTCCCCAAGATGATTTTTGCCTAGAGTAAACTTTAAATAAGCTGATACTGTATATGTACAATCTTAATAAAGAATGTATGTTTGAGAAACAAGAACTGGGAATGTATAGTCCCAATGTAAAACATGGCATCTCTTGATTCTAATTTGCTTTTGGCTCTTTAACTTGAATCCTAAAATAGGTTTTAACTTTGAGCTATTTCTAAGTAGCATGTGGAGAATTAGCTATGATGGGCCTCTCTAGATGGAGTTAAATTGGAAATGTTGTCCTTGCCAAATTAAGTATGCCCACAGGCATTCTTAAGTATGGATGGGAATCCTTTAAAAAAAAAAAGTACTTTAATCCATAACTTTTAAAAAGATTTGGTTATAGGACATGAGAGAATTAATACGTGGGGACCCAAGTGAATCTTCCTCCAGTTTTGCTTGGAAATGCATAAAAAGGGCAAGAGGAGTGGATATGAATGTGTGTGTACAGTCTTTCATGAAGAGACTAATTTTGGTTCTTTTGTTATTTTGCCATAGGTGATATTAATCTAACTGCTTCTATTCAATTCTGTAGACATTTACCAAGTGCCTACTGTGTGCAAGTCCTCATAGTAGGTTCTGGGGGATGCAAAGATGGAAAACAACAATCTTTGTCCTCAAATAGAGTAGTAATGATGTATATAAGGTACACAAAGAGGTATAGCACAAGCTACAACATGAATGACTGCATAGCAGCCTTCAAGCAGAAGGGCAGAACGATTTGAGGAGGGGAGTTGTCATTTCTGCTTGAGAGGATCAGGAAATGCTCCATCCTCTCATTAGCCTCATAGCTAACATTGACTTAGCATTTTAAGGTTTTCGGAGTGCTTGCTCCTCACAGAAACCCTGTGAGATAGGTGTTATTATTATCCTCATTTTATAGCAGAGTGAATAAGGCTGAAGCAAGTAAAGAGTTTGTCTAAGGTTTTCTTACTACTGAGTATCTGAGGTAGAACTCAAACTCGGGTCTTCCTGACTCAAGTACCAAACTTCATCCATGGTAACACCTCACTGACCTTAGAGAAGGAGGTACCTGAGGTGTGTCTCCCAGGAGGAGAAGGCTACCACCAGGTGGCGCTCTAAGGTGATATACACTCATAGGTCTAGACCTGTCTGGCACCTCCAAAGCCATCTCGTCCAACTCCATCATTTCACAGTTGAGGTGAAGTGATTTGTATAAATAATGAATGTTAGAGACAGGATTTGAACCAAGGTCCTCTGGCTCCAGGGTCAATATTCTTTCCAAGCCAACAAGCATTTATTGAACGCCTTAAAACAGGACTTGGAGCTACGTTTTAGAAATGACAAGTCCAGTGTTCTTTCCAGGACAGTTCAGCTCCCCTCATGTAGGGCATTATGCCCAAAAGTGGAAAGAAGCAGAACAAGACTCTTTCTGGGCCCCAGTTTCATAATTTTTAAAATTAGAGGAGGAAATAATCATTTATATAGCTCTCCCTGTGTGCCAGGAACTATGCTAAGTACTTTTTTTTTTTTTAACAAATATTTCATATGATTGTCACAACAACCTTGTGAGGTAGTTGCTATTATTATCCTAATTTTACATTTCAGGAAACAGAGGCAAACAAAACTTAAATGACTTACCCAGGGTCACACAGTTAGTTTTTGAGGTCAGTTTTGAACTCCAGTCTTCATAATTCTATCCACTGTGTCAGCAGCTGCCTTTAATGAGGGTGTTAGAGTAGATAAGAGGTTCCTAACCTGAGTGTGGTGCATGAATTGGTTTTTGTAATATTTTGACAAATGTATTTCAACAGAATGAATTTCTTCTGTAATCCTATGCATTTAAAATTATAATACTAAGAAGTGCTGATAGGCTTCACCAGACTGCTATAGGGGCCCATGACCCCCCAAAAAAAGTTAAGAACCATTGGGTTAAATGAGGTCCTTTCCAGCTCTTCTATGGTCCTGTGACCAGCAAAAAGCTACTGCAGTTTGGCTACAGCAGGTGAATAGTGAGAAATGAGTTTAGAAATATAGTTTGGAGAACCTCGAATATCATGCTAAAGAGGCTGTGGGTTATTTGGTGTTTGATGGAAAGCCCCCGTAGCCTTTGAAGCACAGACATCATGTGATCCAAGCTATGTATTTAGAAGATTACTTTGCCCTATGAAGGATGAATTGGAGAGTGAAGGCCACAGAGGAGGCCACAACAATAGTCCCCTTGCCTCCACCCCCACCCTTCCAGAGGAGTGAGGGCCTGCATTATGGTGGCAGGGGGGAAGGAAAAGAAAATGAAGTATATGAGAGAGTTTACCCTTCAGGTCCCTTCTACCTGTAAATCATTGCTCCTATGACCCTATGATAGCGTAACTGGATGCATGCGCGTATGTGTGGGAATGAGATGAGTTAAAACTGATTTGGAATTCAACCCTGAGTAATGGAGGGATTGATAGTTTCATCAATACTAATAATGACATCAAGAGGGTCAGATTTTAAGAGGAGAAGAATTACATTTAAAACATGTTGAATCTGAGGTACAGGTTTACGTAGTCTCTCTACCTCCCTACACCAAGACGAGGAAAATTTATTTCATTCTCTCCTCTCCTGAATCAAGATCATTCATTAAGTTTAATCTGAGGTTCAGCTACCATTCAGTATTGTTTTCACTTTTATGGTTGTAGTCAATGTGTATTTTAGGTTTTTTAATGCTTTTTAAAAATTTGCATCAATTTGTCCATCCCATAGATGGACTAGAGATTAGGTAGGAGGTCAGGGCAAGAGGTAAAGATTTGGAAATGATATGCATAGAACCGATGTTTGAGACCATGGGCGTTCACTCGGGGTGAATGCTTGAGTGATAGAGGAAACAAACAGACCCAATACAGAGTCCTGGGAGATGGCCACTCTTGGGGGTAGAAAGAAGAATAATTGTTTTATGCTTTCTCAAATATATTCAGAGAGAATTAATTGTATTTATTCTTTTCATGTAAGAGAAATGTTCCTGTCCATCCAGTAGTGAATTTCTAAATATATACATCTTGTTTCAAAATGTTGTGCTTCTAATTTTTCTCTTTTGGGGATTGATTTACAAGTGAAACATCCTGTTACATGTTTTATCTTATAATTGTAGAGATCTTTTATTTATTTTTGTATACTTTCCAAGGTGTCAACCTTTGCTTAATTATTTTAATCAAAGTAATCATGTTGAACTCTCTGCAATGTATAATCTTCGGCCTCTATTGCTACCCCATTTTAGATGGTTAGCTTCTTGAGAACAGGGACCACTTTTGCCTTTTTTTGAATTCCTAGTGCTTTGCACAGTGCCTGACATATAATAAGTGCACAGCTAGGTGGCGCAGTGGATAGAGCACTGGACCTGGAGTCAGGAAGACTAGTCTTGGTGAGTTCAAATCTGACCGTAGACGCTTACTAACCGTACCCTGTTTGTTTCAGTTTCCTCATCTGTAAGATGAGCTGGAGAAGGAAATGGCAAACCACTCCAGTCTCTTTGCCAAGAAAACACCAGATGGGGTCATTAAGAGTCAGAAATGACTGAACAACAACTGACTTGTTGCTAGTACACCCCCCACCCCCCCAAAAAAAACCATGTGGATATTATTTTCGAAAAGTCTTCAGAAAAATTCAGAACCAAAATTTTCTAAAAAATTAATGATGTATGAAATTAAGAGAAATATTTTATCCCCAATAGGAACTTGACTTATACTGTAAACAAAGGATTGTAGGGGAGCTTCTCTTTGTGGAAAAGAATAAAATGAATGAACCCTGGCATGAGGTAATGGAGATGCTGGAGTGGAGTAGAATGAGTGCCAGAGGCTGAACAGATTGTGACACATGAAGGTGATGGAATGTTACTGCACAGTAAGAGCAGACAAATATAAGGAATTCAACAAAGTGTGGGGAAACCTGTCCAAATTGATGCAAAGTTTTAAAAAAAAGCATTAAAAAAACCAAAAGTACACATTGACTACCATCATGTAAGTGAAAACAATACTGAATGATAGCTGAACCTCAGATTAAATGTAATGAATGATCTTGATTCAGGAGAGGAAAGAAGGAAACAAATTTTCCTCTTCTTGGTGTAGGGAGAAAATATGAAGAATATTGTACATGCTTTCAATGAAAACGTATTAAGGGCCAATGATAATCGATTTTTAATTGTGTCCAACTCTTCATGACCCCATTTGGTGTTTTCTTGGCAAAGATACTGGAGTGGTTTGCCTTTTCCTTCTCCAACTCATTTTACAGATGAGGAAACTGAGGCAAACAGGGTTAACTGACTTGCCCAGAGTCATACAGGTAGTGTCTGAGGCCAAATTTGAACTCAGGTCTTCTTGTCTCCTGGCCCTGGTGCTCTATCCAAAACATCACCTAGCTGCCCTGAATGACAGTCCTCCTATTTTCGTGCCTTTACATAGGGCTATCCTTCATGTCTGGAATGCTTTTCTTAACTTGGTCTCACTTCTAAGTATGATTAGCTCCCCTCAAGGTTAAGCTCAAGTACGAATCCTAGCTGCCCATGCTACGTAGCCACCCTGCTGCCCATAGTACAAAATACAGTGAAAAATTTCCATTCACAAGCTGCTTTCATTGGAACAAGTTTATATTCAGATCAAGTTGCATCATTGATTGATTTTGCCTAATTTTTTTCTGTTAATTATAACAGAAGGGAGAGTATCAGGAAATGATTGTGATATGAGAGGGGAAAAAACCCAAAAGGTATAAATGGGGGGAAAAAATCAAAGATCATTACATTTGGAGTTAGGAGTCCTTGGTTTGAAACCAGCCTTCACTAATTTATTGGGTAGATGCAGATTTGGCTAAGTTGACCTTCCAACCTCAGGAGAATATGAACTATGGTACTTAAGAATAAGGATGGAGTCATTTAAAAAAAATCTTTTAATCTTCAGCATCCAACATAGTTCCTTGTAATAGGCTCATAACTGGTTCTGCTGCCTTCAGTTCCCTCGCCCCCAGCCTTCCAATCTGTCTTCCACACAGCTGCCAGATTGATATTCCTAAGGCCTCTCTGATTCAGATAGTTTCATTTCCTCATCTTCCCCATCTCCCAAGAACCAATTCAAGAGGTGACGGCTTCGCCACTTGAGAATGGTCTAAGCCGAGATCTGGTCTAAGCCGAGATCTGACCCTGTCATTCCCCCGCTCACAAAGCTCCAGTGATTGACAGGTTGTCTTCAGGATAAAATACTCCAGGGGCAGACTCTGTTTAGTGTTCAGAGCTCTGCCCAGTCTGGTCCCAACCAACCCTTCCAGCATGGTTACACATTACTTCCCCCTCATGCATCTGCGCTCTGGCCCTGGGGTTCTTCACCTTTCTTGTTATATCCTGGACCCCTTTGACAGTGTCTCTTGACACTTACTGATCCCTTCTTAGAATCCTATATTTAAATGCATAAAATAAAATGCAAAGGATTACAAATGGAACCAAAGGTTAGTGAAAATAAAGATGCAGTCTTTTTTTTACCCCCGTCCAACGTCAGACATCTTAAATTTTATCCACAGACCCTTGGAGGTCTGTGGATTCCTGCTATAGGCATCAGACTACGTATGGACTATAGATCTGTCGGCCTATATGGTAGACTATAGGCCTACTTTGCTGTTATCCACATGTGGCATTCTATTGTTTAGTTGTTTCCGTCAGGTCTGACTCTTCATGACCCCATTTGGGGTTTTCTTGGCAAAGATACTGGAGTGATTTGCCATTTCCTTCTCCAGCTCATTTTACAGGTGAGGAAACTGAGGCAGAATTAAGTGACTTGCCCAGGGTCACATAGCTAGTGTCTGAGGCTGGGTTTCAACTCAGGCTTTCTTGTCCCTAGGCCCGTTGCTCTAGCCACTACATCAGCTAGTGGCCCTGCATGACATTTCTGCTCCTGTTTTCATGCCTTTACACATAGTTATTCCCCATGTCTGGAATGCTTTCCCTATCTTGGTCCCAGCTCTAAGCATGATTAGCTCCCTTCAAGTTTTAACTCAGATGGCACATCCTTTAAAAGCCTTTCTTTATTGCCGCTTCCCAGTCTTCAGTACTCTCCCCTATCACTTTAATATTTATTTTGTGCATGTCTTGTATTAACTTTCCTGTACCCATGTTGTATATTGTAAGATCTCTGAGATCAGGGACCGTCTCACTTATCCTAGTATAGGCTCTGGGGATATAAAAACATTTTAATTTTACAGGACATTGAATTATTTGTACAGTGGATCCTAGCTTAGGGGCCTGATGCCCTTGGACTGGTATTCCCTTTTCAAAGGGATGGTTTTGTTCTTTCCACCTTCCTTCTCTCTCACTTAGTACCCTGCCTTCTGCATAGAAGGCAGGTGGTAAATGATTGTTGAATTAAAGTAATTGAATTGAGTAAGTGAGAAAGCAGGAATCAGTTGCTTGCTTTTGCAAGGTGCAATTGAACACATAGACTAAATGATGTAGCAATTAAAATCGTCTAGAGATTTCTACGGGTCAATGTCTGTAGACCTATCACTATGAACAATTTACTCTGTCATAAGTCAGAAATAAGTCACATGGAGCCCATTATTTATAATCTCGTGCTTCTCTTAAGCCACAGTGGCCATGGAATCCTCTTTTTGTTCTATGTCAAGGGATTGGGAGAAAAAAGCTCTAGTGCTATAGTGTATAGAATCCATGTTCAATTTTTCTCAGTAACGGTTTTGACAAGACACTCTTTACTTCATAATTGCCCAATCCATTCTTTTGGTATCACTCATAAAAGGTAGATATATTTTTAAAAAATAAAAATTGATGTCTTGGGCATTTTATAGTCACAATTGATTTTATCTTGTTTTTCAATTTATAGCCTCACTTACTTTCTCCTTTCTTTCCCCTCTAATACCAGGCCAATACTTACTCTAGAAACTTTATACTCAGACATCTTTGAAGTAGCAAGTAAATAGGAGTAGCAGTAGCTCATTTTGTAAAAAAAAAATACTGCAGGAAAGAAGGCATTTATTCCCCGAGCAACATTGTTAGTTCATGGAGAGCACAGACTAAGAGGCTGTAATGGGTAGCACAATTTTTGTCTATTTCAACCCACTCTACCATGTTCCTTTATGCCCTTATGATCTAATACCATCTCCCATAGATGCAATTTTAATGTTGTGAATTGTGACCACATTATATGCATAGCATGAAACGCCTGTTCCTTTTTCCATGCAGTTTTTTTAAAAGAGAAGACAAATGGTAGCCTTTCTTGCCCTCTCCGTCTGCTCTATGAGACCTCTCTGAACAGAGCTACCCTCTTTTTAATATGTAACTTTCAGCTCTGCTAATTTTCTCCTGTTTATAATTGTAGGGCTTTGGTTTGTCCATGGTGCTTATCCCAGAAAGGACTTTAATAAAATAACAGATAACCTAGAGGAGATTAGTTTTGTTTAAATATATCACTCTGTGTTTATTTCTTTCTGAATAACATTTTAACAGCAGTTGGGTAATGGTTATTTGTATTCCACATTAATAGGTCTGGGAACAAAAATGGTAAGATCCTTCATTTATTTTTCCAGTTAAATGGCAAGCTATTACCTACATTGATATTTTTCATTTTTTTATGTCTCCTATTATACATGGACAAAGTGTGTTCACTTTTTTTTCCAGGACTATTCGTTGTCTGATGAATTATTGTTTTTGATTGTTTTATAAGTGTGATATTAATTTGCTAATTCAAATCACCACATGAATGCATCTGCATGGATGTATATTCCAAAATATCTTTTCAGGAGCTGTTGGTTCCATCTTTTCTTATTGGAATGCTTTATTTTTGAGTCTACTCTGGTTCTCCTATCCCTTTGTCCATTTTTCTCTCTATTCTATTGGCTTTCAGTATGGGGTACTACATTTTGTTGTGGTTGTTAGTCATTTTTCCACTGGGTACGATTCTCTGTGATCCCATTTGGGGTTTTCTTGGCAAAGATACTGGAGTAGTTTGCCATTTCCTTTTCCAGCTCATTTTACAAATGAGGAAACTGAGGCAGAGAGGGTGAAGTGACTTGTCCAGAGTCACACAGCTAGTTAGTGTCTCAGGCCAGATTTGAACTCGAGAAAAGCAGTCTTCCTGATTCCAGGCCTGGCATTCTATTGATTGTGCCACCTACCTGCTCACTGCATTTTGGAAGATCATTGATAAGCTGGAGAATCTCCAAAGAAGTCCTTAGACATGCAGTTTTAGGATCATTTGAAGGAAAAGATGGTGTTCAGTCTTGGATACACTTAGAGGTGACATGATTTGAAAGGCTGCCATTCTGATGACTTATTCTGTTTAATTTGGTAGGGCAGACCTAGAAACAATGAGAAGTGCAGAGAGAGAAAATTAAGCTTAGCATAAGGAAACCTTTTCTTTTTTTTTTAAATAGCATTTTTTAAATTGCATATAAAGACAAATTTTAACATTCATTTAAAAAAACTCTTGAGTTTCAAATTTTCTCCCTCCATCCCTCACCCCCAACCTCCTTAAAATGGTAAGCAATTTGATATAGGTAATATATGTGCAATCCTGTAAAACATATTTCTGTATTAGTCATGTTGTAAAAAAAGAAACAGCTAAAAAAAACCCACAAAAAATAAAGTGAAAATAGTATGCTTCAATCTGCATTCAGACTCCATCAATTCTTTCTCCGGAGGTGGACAGCATTTTTCATCATGAGTCCTTTGGAATTGTCTTGGATGATTGTCTTGATCAGAGTAGTTAAGTCGTTCACAGTTGTTCATAGCACAATACTGCTGTTACTGTACAGTGTTCTCTTGGTTCTGCTCACTTCACTTTGCATCAGTTCATGTAAGACAGGAAACATTTCTAATGAGTATCATTATCCATAAGTGAAATAGGTTACCTTGGGAGGTAGGAGGATCTCCCTCTCTTCACTAGAAGTCAAGTAAAGGATATATGACCATTTGTCGGGAATATTGAAAAAAAGGATTCTGATTCAGATAGGGGTTGGATTCAATCAGGGGATCTTAACCTGAAGTTCATGAATTTAAAAAAAAAGTTTTATAACAGCATATTTCAATATAATTGGTTTATTTTGTAATCCTGTGTATTTTATTTTATGCATTTAAAAACATTTCTGAGAAGAGGTCTATAGGACTGCCAAAGGGGTCCATTTGAAAAAAGAAGATTAATTACTGATGGACTCTGAGCTCTAAGATCCTTTCCAACTCTGAGAGCCTATATTTCTGTGCTTCTTGTCCTCTTCTTATCTCCTAGATATAGAAATATCTCAAGGCTGTAGCCTTAGAGCTTTTCTCTCTCTACACTGCTTAGGCAGTCTAATCCACTCTCATAGTTTAAATAATCCTATTTCTGCAGATAATAAATAATTAATGAATTAATGACTGTTAAAATGTTTTTTACTCCCCTTCTCCAGTTCTGTGTTTCCAACCAGCTGTAACATCACACTAAAACACGTCCAAAATTGTCTAGAATTGAACTCCTCATTTTCCCATTCAGACTACTTCCTCCTCCTAACTTCTCCATTTCTCTTAAATGGTGGCATCATTCTCCCAGTCACCCAGGGTAACACTCTCGGAGGCTTGAGTATCCAGAGGAAAATATGTGAGGATATTTTAAATTATGTTGTCCAAGATTAGTTTGAATGAGTTCTGGTTGTTTAGCTTGGAGAGAGAAGCCTGAGGGAGCACAATCCCTATCTTTAAATATCTGAGCAATTATGTACAAAAGGGATTTGACTTACCCTGATTAGCTTCAAAGGGGAGCTCCGACCAGGGGAGATTCCAGTGAATCTGATTGTGGTGTCATATAAAAAGAAACTTTCTACTGATTAGATGTTCTTAAGGGTTTGTAATTTTACCAGCACCTGCATTTCCTCTGCTGACAATGAGTGAGAATTTACTAAGTGCCTACTATGTGTGAGGCACTGGGGATATATGATAAAAATTGAGGTCTCTGTCCTTCAGGAATTCCCATTGCATCTAGTGATAAAACAGATGTGGGGAATAATAGACAGCGGCTTGCAGAATCATAATAGCCTATAGCACAGTCTTTTGTCATAGAAATCTTTTTTTTTTTTTTGACCTGAGATGCTAAAATCAGACATTGGAAATGGAACAGTTCTAAAGTGTGATTTGATCTTCCTGGCAGCAGGATTTTATAATCTCAAAAGTTTCATGCTATTGTAAATTTGATATACTACATTCCAGAACTTCAAATATTATCTTACTCTTGTTTTTTTTCTCCTTTAACAAACCATTCCTGGTCTCTTTTTAAACCTTTCCTATCAATAAAGTATACCTTGACTAAATTTTATTTGCTTGTTGCCAAAGAGACTTTACTTTAAAAAAAAAAGACATTTAAATATACAAATAATATGACCAGATCATCTTAATTATACTTCTCAGTAAGAACTATTATTCTCAACTCTTGGTTTGGTCACAATTTAAAATTACTTATGATTTCTGATTGTTATAGCTTTTTTTTTTTGGTATGAAGTTTATAGTTCATTCTGTTCAAAGTTCTATAAAAATTTCTAAAAGGAAAATGCTATTAGAGAGTTCTCTAGTAAGATTATAACTCAAGTTCCATAAATTCCCTCATAGGACATCTGCCTAACACATTAGACGCCTTCTTCTTTTACCATCCCAGAGGTATTAATGTCCGTCTGTTGTTTTTCACACTTGCTGCATGATGACTCTACCTCCTCTTTCTGTTATACATTTCAGGTCATCATTGGTAACTCATAGCAGGCTGCTGCTCATGGCCACCATGCTCTTTTCTTTTGGGGTTACTTGTTTTTAAAATTGTTCTGAGATTGTGATGTTCCAGGATTTACAGCCAGCCATATGCCCTCACTAGGAGAATTTTGGTGTTAAAGACATGGACCATGTCCATATTGTCAGAAAGCCATATGGGATTACTGAAAAGTACTACTCAGTTTCCCAAATGCAATCCAAACTAATCCCTTTCTTCTCCTTAATTCTGAAATCTGCTCATTATCCATCCATAGCTCCATCTGAAATACATGTATTGATGTGCAAATTCAACAGCTGTCCAGCTGCAGTCTCATCAACCAGGCAATAGTTGAAGGAGAAGAAGGTATCTCAACATCATAACTTGGAATTGGAAGGGATTTTAGCAATTCTTTCTTGTATGTGTCAGGCTTTGTGTCGAATAATGGGGATGCAGATATGAAGAATGAAATAATCCCTGCTGTCAAAGAGCTGCCAGAAGTATGTAAAGATAATAAATACAAGGTAATTAGATGGATAGTAGTCTGAGAAAGAGGGCATTAAGAATCAGGGGAACCTATAGTAGGTGATGCTTGAGCTAAATCTGGAAGAAAGAGACAAATTCTGAAAGTCAGAAGGGAGTGTGTCCCAGGCATGAGGGACAGCCAGTGGAAAGATGGGAAATGGGTGAGAAACAGAGAAAAGGCCTATGTGGCTGGGTGGCAGAGTTTGGGGAAAGGAGTGATAGAAAATGAAGTTGGAAACATAAATTGGGGCTAGGTTGTAAAGAGCTTTAAAAGCTAAGGAGAGGAGTTATGGGAGAGTGGTAGATAAAGCACCAGGCTTTAGAGTCAGGACTCCAGACATATACTAGCTGTGTGACCCTGAGCAAATCACTTGACTCTGTTTGCCTCAGTTTCTTTGTCTATAAAGTGAGCTGGAGAAGGAAATGGCAACCCACACCCGTATCTTTGCCAAGAAAACCCTAGAAATTGTTCAACCTTCTTTGCCTCAGTTTCTTCATCTATAAAATGAGTTGGAAAAGGAAATGGCAAACTGCTCCAGTATCTTTGCCAAGAAAATCCCAAATGGGGTCATAAAGAGTTGAACATGACTGAAAATGACTGAACAACAAGAGGACGAGGAGTTATATTTGATGCCGGGAGCAATAGAAAATCACTGGAGATTACTGAGTAGGGGATCCACATGTTCAGATCTGTGCTTAAGGAAATTCATTTTGGCAGCTATGCGTAGGATAGCCTGGAGTGAGGAGAGAGACCTGAGGCAGGGAAGGGAAGTAGGTGACTCTTGAATTAATCTAGTCAAGACATAATGAGAGCCTTAACTAAGATGGTGACTGTGTGAGTAGAGAGAAGGGGTTGGATGAGAGAAATGTTGTAAAGGTAGAAATGGTCAATATTTGTCAACTGATTGGGTAATAATAATAATAATAATAATAATAGCCAGCACTTACAGAGTGCATTAAGACTGGCAAAGCACTTTACACATATTGTCTCATCTGCTCCTCACAACAATCTTGTGAGGTAAGTGCTATTATTGCCTCCATTTTACAGATAAGGGAACTGAGGCTGGCTCTTCTTGATTCCCACATGCAATACTGTATTCACTGTACCACTCAGTTGTGTCTATGTTGGGTCAGGGAGAGAGAGGAGGAGGATTCCAAGGCTGTAAATATGGGAGAGGGAGAGGGAAAGGAAGAGAGAGATAGGAGGGAGTGGGAGGGGAGAGAATCAAGGGAGATACTGGAGAAGACAGGAGAGAGGGTCAAGGTTATATGTATCAGATAAAATGTGATGTACCTAGGCTAGATCTAGTTTTCTAGATTTGGGTATAACTTGCAAAGTGATGTCTTCTCAGTTCGTGGGAAACATATTTCTCATGTCCTTTAAAATTCCAGATCTATAATTTTATGATAATCTGCCCTAGGAGGGGGGATAGGGTGTGTTTCCCAACATCAGGTGCTATCCCTATTTTTTTCTCATTTTCTTAGGAAAACAATTCTAATTAAAATGGAGAGAAATACACAGAGGAGCTAATTTCTGTGTGTATGTGCATGAGGAAGCATTCATGCAGTTAAATTAATTCATTTGGTGATTTGAATTTCTTGATATAGTTAGTGTAGATTAAATATCATACTTGTAAAAACAATTAAGGATTAAAGCTTATTAGATGGATAATGTCATTCAGAGGAGATGAGCACAACAGCCATCCATTTACATAATAAGCCTCTCATATTCTTTTTGCAAGTACAGAAAAAGTGGTTTTCCCTGGGACCATGACTTTTATAGGGCTTCTTCCCTCCTTCTTGGACTTTATGGCAGAATGATGTCCCAGTTTTAGAAGCAAAGAATGTCAAAGGGAGAAGGGACCTTAAAAGATCAGCCAGTACAATCTTCATGTCGCAGACCAGGAAACTGAGAACAATGGCAGTAAAGTGATTTGCCCAAAGTCTCATTGCTGATTAGTAGCAGAAACAAGACTTTATCTCCTGGCTCCTAGTCAACTTCTTTCTTTGGTCTTCCAACCAATTTTTTCACCACCTGCTCTTAAGATTTATCAACACCCACCAGGAATAGGTACCCATTTCATCACAAATATAAGATCCCTTCCAACTCCAAATGTATAATCCAGTGACTCTCTCATCTTGTGATTTGCACCAATCTGAGGCTTTCACTAACACATCTTTATTTTGCTTTAAATTGACTTCAACATCAGGTTTGCCAAAAGTGAAGGGGTACATCAGAATGTGTAAAGACAAATGACAATTTTCCCTCATTTCTGCATTAGTCTATAAATTTGTGTAATCTGTCTGCCTCTCTAGTTTCTTATCTGTAAAATGAGGAAGTTGGATTAATGATAGTTTGTTCTTTGGCTGTTTCTGACTTTTTGTAGCTCCATTTGGGGTTGTCTTGGCAAAGATACTGGAATGGTTTGCCATTTCCTTCTCTAGTTCATTTTACAAATGAGGAAACTGAGGCAAACAGAGTTGAGTGAGTTGCCCACAGTCACACATTTAGCAAGTGTCTGAGGCCAGATTTAAACTCTGGAAGATGAGTCTTTCTGACTCCATGTCAGGCACTCTATCCACTATGTTGTAGATATAGCTGTATATTGTATATACTATGTATATAGTGTATATATGTGTATATTTTATATATAACACACTAACTATAATTATATTGAGATATAATTATATTTGTAGTTATGTTGAGATACAGTCATCAATTTGTTTTTAAAAAATGTACAGGTCTGAGTTTAAGAATAACTGCAATGTCTCCAAAGTGGGGGCACTGGCATGATCCCGGGGGCCTTTACAAACTCAAAGGAGTGGCAAGATAGGCCCCATTCCACCCTCCATATGGTAGCCAATCTTAGTTGATCTTCAGTAAAGCAACACAACCCTTTCACCTTTATCAACTAACAACTCCCCCATCTCTCTCTCCCCATCTTTCTATCCCACCTACCATACTCTCCCAATAGTTCCCCTTTTCTACCAGAACACCTCAATCCTCTGAGTACCCACACTTTGTTCCTCAGAGCACCTTATCTCTGTGATAGGATCAGCTCTGAATTTCAGGGCAAGGGTGTAGAAGAGCCCCACCATTCATTTTTGGTTGAATAGCTTCATAAGTTGAAAGGCATGGATAGGTTATGAGGTGCATAACAGATCTCATTAAATTATCTTACTGACCCCCGCTTCAGAATTTTCTTTTCCCTGTCAAGGACACCATTATACTTCTAAATCACTCATGCTCCAAATCTTGGTGTTATTCTTGACTCCTTACCGTCAAACCACATATCCAATACATTGCCATTTTTTTTCTGTCTCTACATCTCACTTCTATCTTCTTTCTGCATACATAGCCAATTCCTGAGTTCAACCCCTCATAACCTTCTACCTAGTCACTATTCCAGTAGCCTGGTTACCTCAAGTCTCACCCCCAGCTGCCAAAATAATTTTCCTAAAGCAGGCCTGACCATGTCCCCCTCATCCTCATGAATTCCAGTGGCATCCTATTGACTCTGGGATCCACTATTATTTCGCCTTTATACCATCCTTTAAAAATTTTTATTATATGCATTTTATAATATAATTATTAGTATGGTGATACATATATATAATTTGTAAATAAGTAAATCTGCATATTTGGGAGAGGGAGAATGACTAGGTGGTACAGTGGATAGAGTGCCAGATCTCAAATGAGGAAGACATCTTCCTGAGTTAAAATCTGGCCTCAGATATTTACTAGCTGTGTGACCCTGGGCAAGTCATTTAACCCTATTTGCCTCAGTTTCCTCATTTATAAAACAAGCTGGAGAAGGAAATGGCAAACCACTCCAGTATTTTTTGCCAAGAAAACCCTAAATGGGGTCAGAAGAGTTGGACACAGCTGAAATGATTAATCAACAACAACATATAGGGGGACTTTACATGATCAAATATTGTTTTCCTGCCAAGGGTGTGCAATCAAAGTTTTAGAGACCACCAGTCTAGATCAGTGATGTGATACAAATAGGAAATAGGAAAGAGGCCACCAGATAATACATAAGGATTCCCAGAGATTGCATGTTGACTCAGAGACTACATGTTAACGTTGTAATCTATCATATTTTTAGGTTAAATATTTTTCAATTATATTTTAATCTAATTTGGGAGTGTCATGGGCTATTTTTGACCCTTCTTATCTTCAGTGTATTTGTCAATTTTGTAAGACTTTATTTGGGTGACTGATTTAGTGGACAGAACACTGGGCTGGGAGTAAGGAGACCTGTGCTCTGGTCTCTGCTTTCCACTAAACTAATTGTGTGACCTTGGGGAAATCATTTAACCTTTCTTGACCTCTATTTCTCATCTGTGAAGGGAGTAGGTGGATTCAATCTCTAAGGTCCCTATGAGTTGTTGAATTCTATGACTTGGAACTAAATTTTATTATATTAGATGATTAGTTTCGTGAGTGCAACGACCTTTTTTTTTTTTTTTTTGGTCCAGTACCTAGAATTATGCCTCAGATATAGTAGAACTGTGTTTATTAAATTGAATTATAGAGGTTCACATTTTCTATATTTGCCTTTCAGTTTAACAGATCATTATTAATTGTCTACTGTGTGTAAAGCACTCTTGTAGAAGCTTTGTGGTAGATACATAGATGAACCTCAGTTACTACTCAAATGAAACTTCCAGGCTAACAAGGGAATAAGAAAACATGACCAATGATGATACCTACTATAACCAACTTTGTTAGACATCTCTTCTGAGCAATGCAGTGATCTAAAACAGTTCTAAAAGACCCATGATGGAAAATGCTATCCACATCCGGAGAAAGAACTGTGGAGTCTGAATGCAGATCAAAGCATACTATTTTTTTCTTTTTGTTGTTGTTGTTTTTTCTTTCTTTCATGATTTTTTCCTTTAGTTATGATTCTTCTTTCACAACATGACTAATGTGGAAACATGTTTAATATAATCATACATGTATAGCCTATATCAGATTGCATGCTGTCTTGGGCAGGGGGGGGGAGTGGAGGGAGGGTAGAAAAATTTAGAACTCAAAATTGTATAAAAGCAAATGTTGAAAACTAAAAATAAATAATTTTTAAAAATGATGCCTACTAATTGCATATTTTACAATGGTCTGGTGCACTCCTGAGCTGGTAGAAAGTTTGTCACCCTTGTGTGGGTCAAGTTGTTGAGTCATCCTTCTCTAGCTACTCTTTCAGCTCCTCCCTGTCCAGGTAATCATTTTTCTTTTCAACTGGTTTAAGAAAAAAAATTTCGTGAAAAGGGGAAGTACCTTAGGGGACTCCCCCCCTTCTCATACCAGTCCCAGCTCATCAGGGCTTTCCCCAACCAGAACTGCAGAAAAGATCCAGATTTCAGTTTCTCTTTTTGGTCTGGAAAGTTGAAAAATTGAATCTTAATTCTCGTCTGTTCTCTTTAAACCTCCATGTCAAGTAATAACCTAGCACAGGGATGGGAAACTTTTTTCCCTTTTTCTTCCCAAGCATCCCTCCTCTTGCTTATTTCCATCAAACCTCAGGAAGAGACCTGCAATTCAGCAGTGCAGTGGTTTACTGGCCATTATGATATTTAAAAGGTTTGTTTCCTGTCTCCTTTAGTCTTTTAGGAAGTAGGTTCAGCTAAAAGTTAACTAGATTGGTGGAATGGCTAAAAAGTTTGTGGTGTGTGAATATAATGGAATGTGACTTTAGTATAGAAAATGATGAACACAGAGAAACACAGGAAGATTTATATGAACTGATGTCAGGTGAAATTAGCAGAACGCCGAATATGAGAATAAAACAATCAAAATTGAAGGCTGCAAATTATATTAACCAAGCTTAGCCCCGAAGAAGAGTCATGAGAGATATAAGAACATGCTTCTCCCTGAAGGATTGAGGAAGTGGAACAGTACATGTAACGTCAGCCTTTTCTGATGATTTAGTTGGTCTTGCTGAAAATTTCCCCCCTCTCTGTTTTATTTTTTTGTTATGGGGATGACTTTCTGTTGGGGGAGAGTGGGTGGAAGGAGAGGTATACAGTATTGAGAAGTATAAGTGATGGAAAAACAAAAATTCTTTCTCCCCTCCCCCTCTCTCCCCCCTTGTCTTCTCTCCTTTCCCCTCTAGCTCCCCCCTCGTCTCTCTCTGTCCTCGCTTCCTTTCTGTCTTTCAATGCAGATTCAGTGAAGAGGTTTGCCTCATTTGGTAAGGTAGATAGAATGAAAAGGGAGTCAAAAATAAGTAGCCTTCAGATTGCTCTTTTGGATGAGCTTAGCCAAGAATGAGAATGGCTGAACGTGGGTCCTGAGTCCACACTGGCATCCTCATCACTCTAGCTTTCTGGGGATTTTGCTTTCTTAGGCCCCCAGTCTGCTGATGCAACTTGGTCTGCTTCAGGACTTCTCCTCCTCTGCACACTTCCCTCATGTCTCCACCTCTCTCTGGTGCTTATTTTTCTCTAGGTCTCCTGAGACTTCCATCCTACTCCCTCCCTTTTGATGGGAGGAGGACAATTTATCAGTAAAAGTCGGGCCCCAGTCAGTTCAAGATCCAAGTAAATTTCTTAGAGGTCAAGGAAAGGGAAATACTGATCTATATTTCTGTCTGAACAAGCAGGCCTCACTTTCCAGCATCCATATCTCCTTGGCAAAACTCCCAAGGGATGCTCTATGTAAGAAAGATAAAAACAAAGTATTATGTGAGGTCTGGATTGATCATTACCAACTGCAGAATCAAGGAAAGACTCAATGGAAGAAGGAACACTTGGCATGGAATTTTAAAAATAGGTATAGGCCAGGGAAAGGCATTGTAATCATTGTGTTAGAAGAAAATCTTTGTTTTGGCTTTTTTCTTGCCCTTAATAACGAAGCAGACTCAGGTAGAGAAAATTAAATGTAGTTTATTGTAGCACCAAAGGCAGAAGGTTGTCGAATGTGGCCAGGTCACAATTTCAAACTGGCCACTATTTTTATAGATTGCTTTTCAGAATAAGAGCAAGACATTCCTGATAGGTACATTTCCAAAGGCAAATGAGCCATTGCATTAGCTCCTCCCCCATTGCAGCATCATAGGGAAATGAGATTAGAAATCAGGGACATGGAATATAAGTGCATGTGGCTACTAGCTGATTAGTAGGTTGGTTGCTGTCCTTGGTTCTCGACGAGGACCATAATAACATCACTATGCTAGAGTCAAGTTACAGTGTGCCTGACTATGACTGATCAAACCAATATGAGCTTGGAATGCTGTACCACAGGTCGGGCACAAATAGTCCATGTGAACATTTGGTGTGGATTCTCTAAATTTGCGCATGTCCCTTTTCTTTTGAGCAACTTCAATTCTGCATTGCTCGTAGAGCACAGCACCTTCTCTAATATGGGCAAGCCATCCTGTGAGCAGTCCTGTGCTAGTGCCTCCCATGTCACACAATCAATAAGAGAGACCTTGAGAGTGTCCTAAGGACAAGGGGGTGGGATCAGAGTACATGCCAGCTTCTCAAGACAGATTTCTTAACGTGTATCTGGAAGATAAGCAAGACTGGCAAAAATGGGGTCAACTCAGGCTGACTTGACACAAGTTTCAATAATTGTATGAAGTGTAAACAAAGGCTCCTAGGCGAGCAAATGCAGAATTTTTTTGAGGGATCAAGAAAATAGAGGACAGGACGTGAGTTACACAATTTGACCTGAATGTGGATCAGGTAGAGGAAGAGCAGTGTAATACTGGGAATATAATGAGTTACGAACATAATCCTTGCTTTCAAGAAGCTTACAATCTATAAGAGGACATGACATATGCAAACAAATATAAGACAGTAGGATGATGGGGTCAAAGAAGAGTTCTGGGCAAAGTATTATAAGAAATTTTAGGATAAAAAGAATGCTGCAAGCTATAAAAAAGAGAATGCAAGCATTTTATGACCTCTGCGACCCCTATTACTGGTAATACCTATGATTTATTTGATACTGAGCCCTTGGTTGGGAACAAGACCCCCAGTTATTGTCCTGTTGAAAAATTATGGTCCACTTAACAATGTGGCTTCAAGGAACATATTGTGGTGAGAAGTGAGGATCGCCTGTACTGTATCTTAAATTCATAATGTTCCTATGGTTTTAAACTCAAGGATGTTGAGCTGTTTTATTTTATGCTTGCTCCAGAATAAACCTGAGCCAACTGAAAAATAACTGTATGGGCTAACGGTAATTCAGGGAGGGAGAGAGGAGCCCGGTGTGCCTTGGGCTGCCTTCCAGCAGATCTCTTTCTTTAGCTCGCAGATGGATGATTTACAATGCCCAAGAACTCTTGCCTTTTGCTGCATCTCCCTTTTTAAAATAACATTTTATAGAAAGCAAAGGGAACAAACATCCTTTTGTTCACTGTTGTTGGCAAACTGGTGAAAAATTCTTCCCTGTCCTTTTATCTCTTCACTTGTCCTTTACTATAGCAGGGGTTGGGAAGATCCATTAGTTTGGGTGGCAACATGGAAGGAGCCGTAGGATCTCCTGTCTCTCTGAATCACTGGCTCCATGACCTTGAGCTGTAGCATCATAGGAGTCGGAGCTGAGGGGACTTTAGAGATCATCTGTCTACTGCTGTCCTCTAATTTTACAGATGAAGAGACCTACTGTAAAGCCATTTACCCAAGGTCATATTGGCCTTCTTGCTGTTCCTCATAAGTTATGTTCCATTGCCTGACGCCATATCTTTTCTGAGTGTTACCCATGCCCGGAATGCTCTTCCTCTGGGATGCCCTCAGGACTAGGCTCAAATCCTGCCTTTTACAAGAAATCTTTTCCAATCTCTTCTTCCCCTTTCCTACCCTACACTCCTCCTTTCTTCCCCCCAAGATTACCTCCTGTTTATCCTGTCTATAGCTTTATGTACCTAGTTGTTTGTGTGTTGTCTTTCTCTTTAGAGTGTGAGCTCCCTGAGGGCAGGGGCCATGTTTTTAACCTTTCTTTGTACCTCCTGCACTTAGCACAGTGGCTGGCACATTTGTTGTTTAGTCACTTTTCAGTTGTATCTGACTCTTTGTGACCCCATTTGGGATTTTCTTGGCAAATATACTGGAATGGTTCGCCATTTCCATCTCCAGCTCCTTTTATAGATGAGGAAACTGAGGCAAACAGGGTGAAGTGATTTGCCCAGGGTCACACGACTAGTGTATGTCCAAGGCTGCATTTGAACTCAGGTTTTCCTGACTCTGGGCCCTGTACTCTATCCACTGCACCATTTAGTTGCCCACCTGGCCTAGTAGGTGTTTAATAAATACTTATTGATGATGATAATGATATAATATGCAGCGGTGCTAGGATTTGAATCTTTTTTTTTTTTTGGTAAGATAATTGGGGTTGCCCAGGGTCATGAAGCTAGTGAGTATCATGTATCTGAGGTCAGATTTGAACTTGGGTGCTCCTGACTCCTGGGCCGGTGCTCTATCCACTGTGCCATTTGGCTGCCCCTAGGACTTGAATCTTGAAGTTCAAATTTCAACTTTGGATTTGAATTTAGAGTCAATCCTTATGATTTCTAAATCTAATGCTAATTCTTTTGAACTGCACTGATACTCTCTTCACCTTCCTGAAAGGGGACAGAAAGGGGAACAAGCATAAACTATGTATGTGGCACTCTGCTAAGAACTTAATAAATATCTCCTTTAATTCTCACAAAAACCCTTGGAGGTAGGTGCTATTATATCCCCATTTTACAGTTGAGGAAACTGAGACAACAGAAGTTGTGACTTGTCCAGAGTCACACTGCCAGTAAGTGTCTGAGACAAGATTTGAACTTGAGTCTTCCTGACTTTAGGTCCAGCAGGTTGTACCACCAAGCTGCCTCGGAGGCTCCATTTTCCCATCTGTAAAATAAGAGGATTAAATGAGATCTCTGAAGTCTCTTCTCCCAAGGATGCAGTAATAGTCTATAATAACAGCTGTGATTGCTTTGGCATCTATTCAAGAATCTATTCTTTAATTCTTTTAAATATTGAAATGTCCTCCATATTTTAGGAAATATAAGCAGATACCACGAGTGTTTACTTCTGTGTTGAACTATACGCGAAAGATGTAATGGAAACATTATTCAAGAAATGTGACACACACTGCCTGTGTAATGCTTTGTAAGAGTCCCTGGCTTCCTTTAAGTCCCAACTAAAATTCCATTTTCTGCAGGAAGCTTTTCTCTGCTCCTCTTAATCCTTAATTACTCCTCTGTTAAGTACTCTTCTTTTACCTCCTCTGTTGATTATTTTATATCTACCCTGTGTATAGTTTGCTTGTATATGTGCATTTTGTTGTCTCTCCCATTAGATTTTGAGCTACTTGGAGGTAATATCTTTTGCCTCTTTTTGTATCTCTAGCTCTTAGCACAATGCCTGGCGCACAGTTGTGTTTGTCCTTTGTTCTCAAAGAGGACCATGACATCAGGGAGTTGATGATATGACTTGCAACTGACTTTTATTTGAGTGAGGAGGGCTGTGCAAGGTCACCAGTCTCACTTTCTCCTCCAGAGCCATCTGGGTCCAGTGGTGAGATGTAGATCAGGACGTCTGGAGATGGCCCAGGATGCAGGGGGGGACCTTGACCTTTTCAAGCTAAGGTCTTTAACAGGTCTCAGTAATCACCCTCTTCATGGGGTCTGGGACAAAATGGAGATATAGCAGAAAGTTCAGTGCTTAGAGTGCCTGGCCTGGCACACAGTAGGCTCTTAATAAATGTTTATTGATTGACTGATTGCAAGTCATTCTTCTCTGTGCTCCAGGAAAGTCTTTCTGCCTACAAATTGTTAAGCAGTCTGAATTCCCTCCCTTCAAAATAGCACACATTTATTTAATATAGTTAGATACATTTTTGCATCTATTATTTCATTCACTTTTTAGACCCATTTTGCAGTTGAGAAAGCTGAATCTCAGGTTAGCTGACTTTTTGATGATCACTTAGCTAATAAATATTGAAGATAGAATTCTTACTTCTTATGCTGACTCTTCTGATTTCAAGCGTGCTTTCTCCAGAAAAACTTTGGCCTATTTTTTTTCTCATATCCTTTGTCACCTCCTTTTGATTGCCACAAAATATAGATCATTAGTTTTTTAGCAAGTGCTTATGTGTATATGATCTCATATATCAGTACTATAAAAATATAGAATAGTACATCAAGTACATGGGGTTTCTGTAACTTCATAGTCTTAAGAGAGTTGTCCAAGGATTTGTCCGTGGCTACACAGTGAATTAAGTGTCAAAAATGGCATTGGAACACCAGGCCTTCATGGCTTCAAGTCCAGAACTCCCTCCACTTTGTCAATCTACCTCTTTTGTTCTAGAAGAAAAAAAGAAAGAACATGTAGTTACCATTGAGAGGTTGGTGGCTTGCCTTTTGCAATGACAGCAAAAGCCCAGCCCCTTCATTCTTCATTCATTTTGGGGGGGGGGTTCGTTCATTTTTTAAAAAGTTAATCTTTTAAAAGTTACCTTTGCAAAGCACTAAGGTAAGTACGTCACTTAGATAAGACAGGGTCCCTGCTCTTACAGAGCTCAGAGTCTAGTAGACAGTAAATATTTAAAATATGTTACACACACCAAACCTAAGGACAAATGAATGTGAAGGCTTTACATTAGTGGGACACAATAGGGTATGGTGGAAAATGTGATGGATTTAGGGAATCTGATGATCTGGCTTCAAATCCTGACCTGTGGTGAGTCACTTTCTTTTCTTTTCTATATATATATATATATTTAAATTTATTTTATTTTTAGTTTTCAACGTTTACTTCCACAAGATTTTGAGTTCCAAATTTTCACCCCATCTCACCCCGACCCCATCCCAAGATGGCATGCATTCTGAATACCCCTTCCCCTCATCTGCTTTCCCTGCTATCTCTCCCCGCCTTCTCCTTCTATTTTCCTGTAGGGCAGGATAGATTTCTGTACCCCATTTCCTGTGTTTCTTATTGACCAGTTGCATGTGAAAACATTTTTTTTAAACATGTATTTTTTTAAACTTTGGGTTCCTAATTTTCTCCTTTCCTCCCTCCCCACCCACCCTTATTGAAAAGGCAAGCAACTCAATATAGGCTATACTTGTGCAGTTATGCAAAACACTTCCATAGTAGACATGCTGTGAAAAACGAACTCTATTTTCCTTAATCCTATCCTGCCCCCCATTTATTCTATTCTTTCTTTTGACCCTGTCCCTCCTTAGGGGGGATCACCCCCTTTCCCAGTTTGCCCTCCTCTCTATCATCCCCTTACTCTCTTGTCCCCTTCCCCTCCTATTTTTCTGTAGGGTAAGACAGATTTCCATACCCAATTGAGTGTGTATGTTCTTCCCTCCTTAAGTCAAATCCTGTGAGAATAAGATTCACTCATTTCCTCTCATCTTCCCCCATTTCCCCTCCACTGTAAGAGTCTTTTCTTTTCTGTTTTTTTTTGTGAGATAATTTACCCCGTTATATCTTTCCCTTTCTCCTTCTTCTAGTGTGATCCTCTCACACCTTAATTTTATTCTCCAGATATGACCCCTTCATCTTCAACTCACCCTGCGCCCTCTATCTATCTAGCTATCCATCTAGCTATCCATCTATCCATCTATCTATCTATCTATCTATCTATCTATCTATCTATCTATCTATCTATCTATATATATATACATACATACATATAATTTTTTCCCTCCAACAACCCTAATACTGATAAAGGTCTCATGAGTTACAAATATCATCTTTCCATGCAGGAATATAAACAGTTCAACCTTAATAAGTCTCTTATGATTTCTCTTTCCTGTTTACCTCTTCATGTTCCACTTGAGTCTTGTATTGGAAAGTCAAATTTTCTATTCAGCTCTGGTGTTTTCATCAAGAATACTTGAAAGTCTTCTATGTCACTGAATGACCATTTTTTACCCTGAAGAATTATACTCAGTTTTGCTGGGTAGGTGATTCTTGGTTGTAATCCTATCTCCTTTGCCCTCTGGAATATTATATTCCATGCCCTGCGGTCCCTTAATGTAGAAGCAGCTAAATCTTGTGTTATCCTGATTGTGATTCCACAATACTTGAATTGTTTCTTTCTGGCTGCTTGTAATATTTTCTCCTTGACCTGGAAACTCTGGAATTTGGCTACCATATTCCTAGGAGTTTTCCTTTAGGGATCTCTTTCAGGAGGAGATTGGTGGATTGTTTCAATTTCTATTTTGCCCTCTGGTTCTAAAATATCAGGGCAGTTTTCCTTGATCATTTCTTGAAAGATGATGTCTAGGCTCTTTTTTTGATCATGGCTTTCAGATGGTCCAATAATTTTTAAATTCTCTCTCCTGGATCGATTTTCCAGGTCAGTTGTTTTTCCAATGAGATATTTCACAATGTTTTCTAATTTTTCATTCTTTTGGATTTGTTTTACAGTGTCTTGATTTCTCATAAAGTCTCTAGCTTCCAATTGCTCTGTTTTAATTTTTAAGGAAGTATTTTCTTCAGTAATCTTTTGGACTTCCTTTTTCATTTGTCCAATTTTGCTCTTTAGGGCATTCTTTTCTTCATTGGCTTTTTGGACCTCTTTTGCCATTTGGGTTAGGCTATTTTTTAAGGTGTTATTTTCTTCAGTATTTTTTTGGGTGTCCTTTAGCAAGCTGTTAACTTGCTTTTCATGATTTTCTTGCATCACTCTCATTTCTCTTCCCAGTTTTTCCTCTACTTTTCTTACGTGCTTCTCAAAATCCCTTTTGAGCTCTTCCAAGGCCTGGGACTGATTCATATTTTTCTTGGAGGCTTTGGATGTAGGAGCTTTGGCTTTGTTGTCTTCTTCTGGTTGTATGTTTTGATCTTCTTTGTCACCAAAGTAACATAATAAGTCAGACTCTTTTTGTGCTGCTTGCTCATGATCCCAACCAATTACTTGAGTTTTAAACTCTTTGTTAAGGTAAGAGTCTGTTTCCAATGTGGGGAATGTACTGTCCCAAGCTTTGGGGGTTTGTACAACTGTTTTCAGAGATACTTCTAGGGACCTGAAAAGTGTCAGTTCTTCCAAGGTGGTATGATAAGGGGAGAGGTGTTTCCTCTCCACCGCCACAACAACCTCCACCACGCCAGCGCTCCTCCTCGTCCCAGGACCACCCCTCAGAACTATGACCCAGATCCAAGCACAGGTAAAGCAAGAGATTCCTGCCTCAGCCCTGGCAAAGAGATCCTTTCAATCCCTCTCTGATAAGCCACTGGATTCCCCCTCAGTCTGTGGGCAGAAAGCTCAGAAGCCAGCCACTGCCCTTGGGGCAGCTGAGATCTAGCTTCTTCTCTCACCGCAGTAACAGACTTTTCCCATTGACCTTCTAAGTTGTCTTTGGCATTCGTGGGTTGAGAAGTCTGGAAACTGCCACAGCTGCCCGCGATTCAGTCCTCTGAGGCCTGCTCCAGCGTTGCGCACCCACGCCAAACTGCGCTCCTCTCCCAGCCTGGCGCGATAAGCCTTTCTGATCAGCCATCCAGGTTGTCTTGGGCTGGAAATTTGTTTTGCTCTGTTTTTTTGTGGGTTCTGCTACTTTAGAATTTGTTTAGAGCCATTTTTTGTAGGTGTTTGGAGGGGTTTGGGGGAGAACTCTAGCAAGTCATTGCTTTCCCTCTGCCATCTTAGCTCCGCTGGTGATTCACTTTCTGAGCCTCAGTTTCCTCAACTGTAAAATGTGAGAGTTCAACCAGAAGACCTCTAAGGTCCCTTCTGGCTCTCCATCTATGCTTCTATGAACCTTTTCTTTCTGTCTGTCTGTCTTCCTTTGTGTATCTGTCTTTCTTTCTTTCCACCCCATATGAAAGCAGAAATAGGGGTGGCTAGGTGGCACGGTGAATAGAACACTAGCCCTGGAGTCAGGAAGACCTGAGTTCAAATCCAACCTCAGTCACATAACACTCACTATGTATTTGACTCTGGGCAAGTCACTTAACTCCAATTGCTTCACCAAAAAACAAAAAAAAAAGAAAAGAAAGCAGAAATATAAAACTATCACTTATTTTTCCTCTTGACCTCATTCCTGTTTCTTTGTTCTTTGATGTCATAAGAATATTAACTTGCCATTTTTCATGAAGCAGTTATTACATAAATTATATATTCACACATTGGGACAGCTAGGTAGTTCAGTGCATAGAGTGTCTGGCCTTGAATCAGAAAGACCTGAGTTCAAATGTGACCTCAGACACTAGCTGTGTGACCTTGGTCAAGTCACTTAACCCCTGCTTGCTTCAGTTTTTTCATTTGCAAAATGGGGGTAATAATAGCATCTATCTCTCAGTTGTTGTGAGGATCAAATTCGATAATTGTAAAGTGCTTAGTATAGTGAGTGCTATATAATGATAGTTACTGATATTTTACTTTTATTATTATTGTTGTTG
This sequence comes from Vombatus ursinus, assembly GCF_900497805.2. NCBI lineage: Eukaryota > Metazoa > Chordata > Mammalia > Diprotodontia > Vombatidae > Vombatus > Vombatus ursinus. The sequence goes on from NW_020950098.1 coordinate 2,983,666, forward strand.
TTCAGTCATTTTTCAGTAGTGTCTGACTCTTTGTGAGCCCATTTGGGGTCTTCTTGGGAAAGAAATGGGAGTCATTTGCCATTTCCTTCTCCAGCTCATTTACAGATGAGGCAAAGAGGGTTAAGTGATTTGCCCAGGGTCACAAAAGTATCTGAAGCCAGATTCGAACTTAGGAAGGAAGATGAGTCTACCTGCCTCCAGGCTGGGCGAGTGCCCACTCTACCCACTGGGCTTCCTAACTGCCACTGTTTCCATACGTTTAGCTCATTCAAGCTTGGCTTTGTCTCCTGTATATAAGATCATGTAGCTCATAGATGAAGAACTTATCTAGTGAACACGTTCCCAAATTCTTTGACTACCATAGTAGTTCTTCCAGGGAGAAGGATGTCCATGGAATCCTTCTGGGTGCTGGCAGAATGAAAACTGAGCCTGTACATTGTAGGACATCTCAATTATGTATGAAGATACAGTGAAAGAGGAAGGTTCTGAGGGCACCAGAAACAGGAAGATAAAGGGAATAAGAAAGATAGTTTAATTCTCTAAGTTGCTTTAGGCTGTCTGGCTTTTCTCCCTAGAACGCAACCCCATCTTTTTCCAATTAACTTTGTAGGTATTTAACAGAGAAGGTAAAGAAGTATTATACTTGGTTTAACCCTGAGCTTTTTTCACAACTGACTATGTTTTAAGTTGAGATATCTCGTAATTAGAATAAAAAAGGGCAACCTTTGAAAGCTTTTTCTAGAAGAAAGAAGCTGATGGTAGCAGGGCCGCCAGTGCTTCCACATTTCAGTTTTATTATCTCTGTTTACATAAACGTGACATTTTCAGATAACACACAATAAGCTTTTGCTTATTTCAGGCAGTACATCCCTAATTGTCAAAAAAGCAAATATTTGTGCTTTATTGTGCCCGGAATAGCTATTATGTGGTGGTTGCCATTTATATCACAATAAATACAGAATGTTTTGTTAAGCTTGTCTTAAAGCAAAATGGAAGGCGATAACAGTTGGCATTTATACATGAGAGAAATGTGCAGGCAAGCACTGCTAAAAATTAGCACTTTAAATCAACAAGTATATATTAAGCACCTCTTATGTACTGTTGTTTGTCCTCTGTTTTTTGAAGAGGACCAATGACATCATGGGGTGATGTCTTGACTTTGTTTTCAAAGAGGACCAATGATATCGGGGGTGATCTTTTGACTCGTGCATGAATTGGATTTAAGTGAGGTAGAGTTGCATAAAGTCATCAACCTCACTCTCTTCCTGAGTCATCAGAGTCCAGTGGTAGGGCAAAAGTTAAGATGCCCAGGATGCAAAGGATGACCTTGGCATCTTCCGTGTCTGACCAAGCTCTAAGTGCTCCACAGCATCTTCTTCAGCTCCCTTTTTGGCCACTGGAATAAATTGTTCTCATCTCCCCACTATGTACTAACCACTGTGCTAAAAGAGGGGAATCCAAAGAACGATAAAAACATGGCGCTTGCCTGCAAGGCACTTCCATTCTAATGGATGAACAAATTATTAGCTATTTCCAGGTACGTGAGAAAACTTATCCAGGCATCTTTAAGCAGCTGCTGCAAGTCAAATGTGAATCATTTCCATACTGTACTAATCTACGATGCTCATAGTTTTTCCTGATTTGGGGCCATGAACAGAAGTGAATGTCTTCCCCAAATGTACTAAAATACACTCTTGGCATTGTCACCTGGAGGTAACCCTGGTTTAAAGGCAAAGTCAGTGGAGAAGATGCTCTGATAAAAACCAACAAATCTAGAAAAGCTTCAGATACAGTCCGGGCAACAGACTGTATGCATAATAAGACCATAAGCCCAGCTCTGAGGTTATGGAAAAAGCACAACGAGCTGGATGATGGAAAATGACATCAACAAGAATGGGAAGAGAGATGCTACAAGGCAACTGCCTGGAACTCATCGAGATCCTTTGGCAGAGGATTATCCAGGAAGTAGCTGTGGGGGTCATCTTCTTCTCTTTCTTTATTGAGATAGCTGAGAGCAGATCCAATAAATGATCATAACCTCTTCTCTCTCCTGTGCTCATGCCACACTTGAAGTCATAGAATCAATGAGGGACTTTTAGGATCATCTAGTCCAACTCTTTCATTATAGATGAGGAAACAGAAGCTCTGAGAAGCCAAGTGAATTGCTTATTGCCTGGGCCCATGGTGATCCAGGGACGAGAATTGAGTTATTATTCCTGTAACAGATGATAATGTCCTTAGCAATTTAATACTTTGATTTGCATTTATGATTAATGAAGTTGTTCATGTAAATTCTGTAGGAAAAGAATTCTTACCTTGGATAATGGAGTCATTCATCCAACTTTCTAATTGTAAAATGATAAAGTATTAAAACTCTATTGCTAGTCATTTACGCTGAGTGATTAAATGAGGATGTATATGTCAGTGCTAATGTGTGCTCTCAGAGAATAAATAGTAAATAATATACCACTGGTCTTCTAAAAATTCTTTCTATTTAAAGTAATTATGTATTATGAAATATATTAATGTATTAAGATATCTTCAGTGATTGTTCAGAGGCCCTCTTTACTCAAATTTACTCAAATTCCCAACCACAACTCCATTCTCTACACTTAAATTGGATAGATCTCCTGCTTCACTGAGATTTAGGCCAAATCAACAGCTTCTCCTCTGCATTCTTCAGCTCTTCTGTATACTGTACTCTCTCTGCTTTCTCATATCCCTCTCCTTCCTTTCCCATCTCCCCCTCTGTCCCCCTCTCTTCCCCTCTCTCCCTCCCAAGTGGATGAGACTTTTGTGAATTGGGCCCTGAAGTGTGGGTAGAATTTTGACAAGTGAAACCTAGGGCCTGGATAACACAAAATGGAGGGGGAAAAATAGAAGGCCCTTGATGGGGGAAGCATGTGGTACTGTGGAAAGGGAAGCAGGTCTGGAGTCAGAGGAACTAGGTTTGAATCTTGTATCTGCCACTTATTATTTGTGTTACTTTTGGCAAGTCAACCTCCAACCTCCAAGGCCTCACTTTCCACGTCTATAAAATGAGGAGATTGGATGAGATGGACTCTGAGATTCCTCTGTGATCATCTGTAACCTTAGGCAAGTCACTTCTTGGTTCTTAGTTTCCTCATCTTTAAAATAAAAGATTTGGACTTGGGTGACCTTTCATATTTCTTCCAACTTTAATTCTGTGAACATCAACATAGATGTTCCCTTCAGTGATGAACATGAAGTATCAGGTATCGGGTATTATGGAGCTACAGGTCATGAATTTAACATGAGCATTACTCAGGAGGCAGTGGTGTGAGCAGCCTGCGAACCATAACCAATAAGGAATGACCAGGAAGAACTGGAATAAAGGATACCATCCAGGAGCTATGCAACTGAAAAAAGAATATGGCTGGTTATGTGGCAAGAGAGAGGGATGAATTACTGGTAGGCAGCCAGCGTGTTCATACTTTTTGGCCTTTTCAGAAGAAAGTGAGAAAGACTTCCAAGGACACATTGAGTAGGAAATAGGAAGTCGCTGAATATTTTTGAAAAAGGGAGGAACAAAAAAATAGGGTCATCAACATATCAACAAACATAAGAAGCCATACAAGAGAAAAATTCGTTTGGGAAAATATGGACTGACTGGAGGAAGAGAATGAAAGTAGAAAGACCTCCTAAGGGGCAACTACGCAAATCCAACAATTTAAATGGAAAGAAAAATATAAAAGAAACCAAGGCTATGTAATTATAATGACTACAGGTAGCAGTAGTAGATCTGAGATTCAGAGAATATGTTTTATTCATCTTAGTGAATAGAGTCCAAATCCTTTAGTCTGATAGTCTCAAAGCAAAACTATTTCCGGTTCTGTATTTTTTTTTTTTAAATTTTGGAGGATCTAATCTCAGGGATTAAATAGAAGAAGCTTGGTAGTAATTTGGAAACATAAACAAATAAACCACAACCCTCATTTTTCTTCAAATATTGAACTTTCTAAATTAGATAACTCTCTAGCCTAAGGAAAATGTTGTAAATCTGGACAGTGAAACAGAAACTGACTTGGGGAATATTCATGAGCAAAAGAAGAAGTCTGGACCTGTAGCAACAAAAAACACTGGTTTGGGAGAAAAAAGATATGGTTCCAAATACACACACTCACATTCTCTTTCAAACAGTTCAAATTAATGTACAAGTTAAACACTAGTACCTTTACAGGGGTATTGTGAAGAAGATGCTTAAGAAACTTTCAAATGAAATTTTTATGTATGTGTGTATATGTCTGTGCATACATACACACACATATATACATGTGCACATATATATACTTACATATATACACATATATGTATGTTTATAAAATTTTAATTATGTGCAAGGAAATAATCTACAAAATTGGGTTTTTTTGAGCGATATTCTCTTAATTTTCTGATGCTAAAATTTTATTTTTGGAAATGTTTATGTTAGAAAGATTGACTTATGTTAGAGGCAAGCCTAATGCCAGTGAGGCAAGCTTGAGTCATTGGATAGTTAACGAAAGGTTTATTTTGCTCTGAAAGCCAGGATATGCAACAAAGATATATAATTGATACGGCCCCTTCTTCCATCTCCATATAGAAATGTATCTGGCCACTGGGTAGGATACAACAACTAGTGGTTTTCAGATATTTCCAAAGTTGGAGACACCTCAACTCCTTGGTGAAGGGGACATTTTATTCCCTTTTGTGACCATGAGTTTGCCTCAGGGAAGCAGGAGGCAATGAGGTTCTAGGAACTGCTTTTTCCCCCTCTTTTAGGGAAGGTTAATCCCTCACGTAGGAGGGAAGGAGGGCCTAGGGGCCTAACCTGTGATTGGGGGTGAGGGGTGGGAAAAGGATGGGGAAGGGATGAGTTAAGATAATACTGGTGTTAGGCCTACGTCCAACAAGAATCGGTCAATCTTTCTAATTGAAACATTTCCAAAATTAGACATTTAGCACCTCTTTGAAAATTTAGAGAATATTGATAAAGAAAATTTTTCCTATGTTATGGAAAAATGCTGGGAGATTGATCTTATCATAACTTGAACCAGGAGTCCTTTCTGTCAATATTACATTTTATTAAAATCTTTTTTGCGAGTATATAATTCAGTTTAACGCTTGGAAATATTCTTCTGACACTGTAACAGTGCATGATTACAGACCAAGTTAAGCAAATGGTATAGCTGATAAGGCGATGAAGCTGAAGGTATTGAGCCATCTGAAATGGACCAGCTACAACATATCATTACTAGTTGACTTCAGTATAGTTTTTGTTACATTATTTTTTATTGAAATACCCCAAAGTACTCTCCAAATTCAATATTGAAACTGACTTTACTGATGGAAAATAGATCTATTTCATTTCTGAATGTTTTGTAAATGACAGTGATCTCATTAATATGGAAATTAGAAGATGCCTACTGAATATATAATGTTACAAAATCAATTCAAAATTAAATGCGCATATTTTCAAGAGTTGAATAGCAGTTTCAGTGTATATAATTTTCTAAAAAGACCACAATTTCAATGATGTAACACTTTTAGAAAAAATTCAGGGCTCTGATGAGTAGGCAAAACCTCTAGACAAGGTGGCAATTGAGTGAGGAGGTTTTATATCAGCAGTCTGTGTCATAAGCAAATGAATTGAATCTAGAAATCTGATTTCTAATCCCAGTTGTGCCGCTAAAAACCTATTTGATGTTGGACAAAGCAATGTGTATCTGTGTAAGGCTACATAAAAATAAAAATTACTGGGAAGGGTGTAGGAGCTAGGACCTCGGTTTTACAGAGTGAGTCAGTGGTCCCAAATATCCTTGTATCAATTTTCCCACTGGAAAACATTGCAATTATTTAATATCTAATAATTTAATTATTTAACTAATAATAAATAATTGCACTCTGTATAGTGCTTTAGAGTTAGCAAAGAATTTTACTTATTCGATCATATTTTGATCCTTCCTAGATACTACAAGTATAATTATTCCCACTTCACAGAGGGCACAGCTGAGCCTCAGTATATGTGATTTGCCTATGGATACACACAGCTAGCTGTGTTGGAATTCAGTCAGAGTTTTCTGCTGACTCTTCAGTACTCCTTCCATTACAACATTCTGCCTACACCTGCCTATCTAATGAAGAAAGATGTTTTAGTAAAAGTGAGATTTTATGGAGTGCAGTCCAGGTTTTTTGTTGTTCGGTCGTTTCAGTCATGCCCAGCTCTTTATGACCCCACTTAGGGGTTTTCTTGGCAAAAATACTGGAGTGGTTTGCCATTTCCTTCTCCAGCTCATTTTACAGTTGAGGAAACTGAGGCAAACAGGGTTAAGTGACTTCCCCCGGGTCACACACATAGTAAGTGTCTGAGGCTGGATTTGAATTCAGGAAGAGGAGTCTTCCTGAGCTCAGGCCCAGCACTCCATCCACTGTGCCACCTAGCTGCCCCAGGACTAGGGTAGGGGAAATATATGAGAGATATGAATACAGAGATGATAAGATTTGGCAACTGATTGGATACAAAACCCCTGCAGCATTTAGACAAGTTGGCAATTCATCACGGAGGTTTTACATCAGCAGTCTGTGTCATAAGCAAACGAATTGAATCTAGAAATCCAATTTCTAATCTAATACCTGGCAATGTGAACTATTTTCTCTCCTCTCTCAGGAAACTTCATCATAACTATTGTCTATCATTCAGTCTCCTCATCTGCAAAATAAGTAGATAATACTGGATAGTCTTTATGGCTTTTAGCTCTAAAATACTATAAACCCACATACATATATGTAAATGTGTTGTATATATGTGTGTGTATATAAAACATAAATTTGTAGCATTTGTCACATGTTGAGTCATTTTCAGTCATATCCAACTCTTCATGACCCATTTGGGGTTTTCTTGGCAAAGATCCTGGAGTGGTTTGTCATTTTCTTCTCCAGCTCATTTTACAGAAGAGGAAACTGAGGCAAACAGGGTTAAGTGACTTGCCCCGGGTCACTCAGCTTGGAAGTGTCTGAGGCCAGATTTGAACTCAGGAAGATGTCTTTCTGACTTTGGGCCCAGCACTCTATCCATTGTTCTACCTAGCTGCCCATTTGTCACATAGTATCAGTCATAATATTAATCAGCAGGGATTAGATATATAACATATATACAATATATATTATGTATATGTTATGTATGTACACACATATATACATATGTGTGTATACATCCATATCTATATCTATATATCTATATCTATATCTGAAGCTGATAGCAAAGATGAACATTTGCTTATGCAAAGAAGAACAGAAAAAGAGGATTATACATTAAACAGTGGATTTCCGTTATGTCTAGCTTGGGTTTTTTAATGCATAATACATTCAGTACATAATAGTTCTAATACTTGTCACCTGCAGCAAAAACTTGTCTGTGTTTCCCTCTGAACCCCCTTTCTTCTATTCCAAACTCTTTTTAGTCAGTCCACAAGTACAAAGTACCTACTGTGTGTCAAGCACTTATATCCCTATTCCCATTCTGTCCCAATTTCTCCTCTCTCAATTAAAAAAAAATCTTCCCTGTAACCAGTAAGCATATTCAAGCAATACAGAATCACATAGAGGCTATGTCCAAAAATGTGTGTCATTCTTCATTTCTAGTCTATTATTTCTCTCTTAAGAGACAGGGAAGTATGCTTCATCATTTGGTCCTTCTCTGCATTGATCGGAGTTCTTAGGTCTTTCAAAGTTGCTTATCTTTACAATGTTCTAATGATTTATCGTAGAGAGAACACAGGGATAGGATCTGTGAGTTCACTGGTGTGGGGAACTCCCAGGTGAGGAAACTCTCTCTACCATTGGACGTTGACATCTTCTCTGCAAATGATATTCTTAGAAACTGCCTGGAGAATTGAGAGGTTAAGTAGTTTGCTCAGGGTCACAGAGCCATTATGTGTCAGAAGTAGGATTTGAATCCAATTATTTCTGGGTTCAAATGTGTCAGCTAGATGGAATAATGAGTTGATGTGGACTTTGAGTCAAGAAGACCCGAGTTCATTCAGATGCTTACTCATTGTATGACTGGGCAAGTCACTTAACTTCAGTTTCTTGATCTGTAAAATAGAGGTTGCATTTACCTCATGGGGCTTTTGTGAGGGTCAAATGCAATAACAAATAAAACACTTTGCCATCCTTTAACTGCTATACAAACTATAGCCATCTTTATCTCTATTCATTATACTACACTGTTTATTAATTAACCATGTTATCAATAATAGCAGTTCATTTATATAGTGCTTTTCAATTTATAAAGCACTTTATTCATGACAACCATGAAGAGTATGAAGTGCAAATAATAATCCCTAATTTACAGATGAAACTGAAACCTGGAAAATTTAAGATTACTCCTTAAGTGCCAGGGCCAAGAATGCAAACTTGGCTCTTGTCTTTCCAAATCCAATGTCTTTCCATAATAAGGTGCTCTTTCCTCACATCATTAATTACATTCATTTAATTGACATGTTACTGGCGGCAGATACTTCCATAATTATGTTGAATGGATTTTGAGGCAAAGTGAGCCCTATATCATTACATGAATGAATGGTTATTATTGATAGCATGGTTAATGAGAGGCAGAGTGGCATGTTGGATAGAGATAATAATGGCCGTTAAAGGTTCATAGGGCAGGTAGGTGGCACAGTAGATAGAGCGCCAGCCCTGGAGTCAGGGGGACCTGAGTTCAAATTTGGCCTCAGACACTAGCAGTGTGACCCTGGGCAAGTCACTTAACCATGTTTGCCTCAGTTTTCTCATCTGTAAAATGAGCTAGAGAAGGAAATGGCAAATCACTTTAGCGTCTTTGTCAAGAAAACCCCAGATGGGGTCATGAAGAGTCAAACACCACTAAAATGACCGAACAACAATAAGAAATAAAGGATTGTAAAGTGTTTTATATGTTTATCCATTGGCCCTTACAAGATGCTATCTCCATTTCACAGATGAAGAAACTGAGGCTGAGAGTGGGACCTGACGTCAGGTCTGTAGACGTAGAAAGGGTGAAGAGACGGTGTTGGTCTTTGGTAAAGGTGTAACAATGGGATTTTACAACATTATGATGAGGTTTGGGCATGAAGTCTCATCAGCAATATTGTAAAAGTTTGCTTTTGAGTAGGACATTTTTATACAGAAATGCCCAGGCTCATTTTCTTGTCTATTCAACTACTATCTCACACTACTGAAGAGAGAATTTCCAGCAGGTGACTTTTTAAGTGGAAATCATGGTCTCCTTCATTCTTGATGGTCATGCCAAGTACTTCCATAATCATGCATATTAAACTCAGATCCGAGGTTCTGTTAAAAAAAAAAAAAGTCATCCGCTGTTGTTCGACCCTGAAACGAATTAATAATGCAAAACTTGTGACAGCCTGGTTATTTCCAAGGCATCAAACTGTGATTTTTATGTCTTTAAGTAGGAAGGTGACAGCATTACAATGATATGTGGGCAGCAGAGTACCATGCGTGAAATACATCATTTAGTGCTGGAAAACGCCGTAACTGAAAATGACCGCCGACGTGGGGGTGACTTAGCCCAGAACAGACATCTCGAAATCCTAGGATCATAGATTTAGAGTTGAAAGAGGCTATTAGGTCCACTCCTGTGATTTCACAGATGAGGAAATGGAGACACAGGGAGATCAAATGATTTGTCAAGGATCACACAGCTAGTGAGTATCTGAGACAAGATTTGAATTCATGTCTTCCTGATTCCAAGTCTAGTACCCTGTTCATTGTACCGAGGTCCAAGAATGATCATTTTTTCACGGATGATGTTGGTTCGGTGACCTTTATTTCCAAAGCCCTCGGGTAAAATTCTTCTATCTAACAAGGACCTGTTACCCTGTGAACTCTGTCATTCCCTGCTGCAAAGTTCTTCAGGTCACCTGGTATGAAACCGTTTTCTTAGGAAATATGAATTGATATTATAGTGACCTTCCCTGGAAGCCCAGCTGCTCAGAGATGCACTCAGAGGTAGCTGTGAGAGGGGAATTGTGACTGTTTTCTTTCTCTTGGTGACTCTGATACCTCCAGCCACCTTTTTCTCCTCTTCACGCTGCGGGAAGTTTCTAAATCTCAAATTTCTTTTTCTCTTCTCGGGCAGATTGAGCACAATAGGAGGTCTGAGATATTACAAGCAGGAAATTCTATGTTGCTCTGGATGCCATGAATAGCGATCGTACAAACAACGGTGTATTCATTTTATGATGGTAAACCACCCATGGGGGCCACTTACAAGATGTCCAGATGTCTTTTGGGAAAAAAAATTGCAAAACTAGCCATAGACAACAGCTAGTGAATAGGGAATATTCTATAGATAAAATCAGCCAGTATTGAAATCCTAAGACTTGGGCGGCTTTTCAGTTACAATGAATTCTTCCCTCTGAACTCTTTTTTGTGCCAGAATGGACCTATCATGAATTAAATCTGAAAGTGGAAAGTCAACTTTGATGCTAGGAGAATTGGTATTTTCTCTTCTAATCTGAACAATCTCAGGGAGCTTTAAGGACAGCTCTGAAAACCACTTGGAATATTCGCATAGGTGATTGCTGTGCTCAAGTGTGGCTCCTTACACAGTAAGGTGTGTACCCTACAGAATGTGGTGCGTAACCTCAACTCAAACCCCACTGCTTTTGGGGGAAAAAAGTATATTTTTCACATACATTTATAATCTTTCCCTCCCACTGTTCTCCTCCAATTGAACAAAACAAGATGAAACAAATAAAAACCTAACATGTAAAACCCTTACATAATTATGAATAGCCTATTAAAACAAATTCTTACATTGCCCATGCCCCATAATATGTCTTTTTCTGCATTTTAAGTTCATCACTTTTTTCACCGGAGGTAAGGGAAATGTTTCATCCTCAATCTTTTGTACTCAGTTGTTGTTCAGTTGTTTCGGTCGTGTCTGACTCTCTGTGACCCTCTTTGGGATTTTCTTGGCAAAGATACTGGGATGGTTTGCCATGTCTTTCTTCATCTCATTTTACAGACGAGGAAACTGAGGTAAACAGGGTTAAGTGACTTGCCCAGGGTCACACGACTATTAAGTATCTGAGGCTGGATTTGAACTCAGGTCTTCCTGACTCCAGGCCTGGCGCTCTCTCCACTGTACCACCTAGCTACCCCCAAAGGATTATAATTGCACTGATGTGAATTCTAAAGTTTTCTAATGTTTTTCTCTATAATACTATTGTAATTATATAAATTACTCTCCTAGTTATGCTTACTTCACCCTGCATAATTCATAGTAGTCTTCCTGAATATCTTCTGCTGCAGCTCCCTGGACTTGCCCCATTTGCTAGATTTAAGGGGGTCCTTCTCAGGATCTTGGGGTAGGTGGAGGCATCTTCAGGTGATTTTTTTCCTTGTTTATTTTTTCAGTTGGTGCATTTCTAAACCCCACAGGTATTTACAGGGTATCTGGGCTCCTCTGTATTCTAGTGTGCTGCTATCTTTCCACAATTCACCTTAACTCCACAGCCATAGAGTATGTTCAGCTCTCAAGGATTCACTACCTCATTGCTCACAGCAATGATTTCAAGTGTTCTGCTTCCTCCTCAAGCCCCCACCTCTAATCTTTGGCAGATAACTTCTCATCACTGTAAAGACGAAGGCAATCCAAGAGTAGCTCTCTCTACACCCTTCTTCCATATCTCAAAGTTTCTTCCTTGAGATTTGCTTGTTCTTTTCCAAGGTTAATCCCTCTACCTGTGCCCTGGATCCCATATTCCACCAGGACTTTGTTCCTGTAATCAATCATCCTTTCACTCCTATATATCTTCAGCCTCTCCTCCATTGATTCCTTCTTATATCCCTAAAAATATTCTCAAATTTTCATAATCCTATTTTTAAAAGGCCTTCTCTTGATCCATCACCCAATCATGTTACCATAACCATAGATTTCTTTTTTTTTTTTACTTCAAAAATTATTGGAAAAGTGCACTTGATGTTTCTATTTCCAACAACAATTACGAGACAAAAGCTTGACTTTTAGGCAAGTTCCTCTGGAATGTAAGTGAAGGGTGAAATTATAAGGGTAAGCAGTTTAGATTCACAGAGTATGGGAGAGAATTAAATCTGTGCCAGCTTGACTGTCTTAAAAATAGAATTAAAATCAGTTTTTAATTTTACACCTGCTACTGTATAAGAAATTGCTCTCTTAAAAGTCACCAAGGACTTCCATGTTGATAAACCCAAAGGCTCCTTTTCAGGTTTCCCTTCTCTGTTGTTTTAGATACTACCAGCTGCCTTTTGTACACATGCTTTCCTCTTTTGGCTTCTAAGTTATCATACTTTCTCCTGCTATCTCTTGAATCACTCCTCTTTTTCCTTTACTGGTTCCCTTTCCAAGCCTTTAACAATCTCATTTCACTTATATCTTCAGCTACCAAAAGGCAAAATAGTCTAATGAATGGAGAGATGGTTTGAGAATCAGGAATATTTCAATTTAGGTCCTGTTTTTATGTATGACCATGACTTCATGTCTCAGTGCACCCAAACAATTCTAAGACCTGGCCCACCTTTCTACCTTCCCAGTCTTATTTATACCTTACTTCCCACTAGATGAATTGCTAAACTGTATCAGTAGAGGAAATTTCCATTCCAAAAGTTCTATACATTGAGAAAACTACAGGTCAGAACCAAACATCTGCAAATACAATCTCAGTATAGATGGCTTTCAAATCTGTATTCTCATTCCCGTCTCTCCATTCTTCTGAGCTTCAGGATCACATTTCAGACTGCCAGGGGGACATAACCACCTGGATATACTGTTAGTGCCTCAAACTCAGTATGTCCAAGCTCTGACCTTGGAATCAGGAGGACCTGAGTTCAAATCCGATCTCAGACCAGACACTTGAAGCTTACTAGCTGTGTAACCCCAGAGCAAGTCACTTAACCCCAAATGCCTCACTAAAAAAAAAAAATTAAAAAAAAACTCAGTATGTCCAAAACCAGAACTTAATCTCTTCTTTCTTTTTTATTCTTAGCATTTGTTAATTTCTGTTTTTAAAACAGTATTTTTTTCAAATTACATGTAAAGACAATTTTCAATATTCATTTTTAATAACATGTTGAGTTCTAATTTTTTCTTCCTCCCTTACTTCCCTCCCCCCTCCCCTAGACAGCAAGCAATCTAATATAGGTTATACATGTGCAATCATGTAAAACATTATTTCCGCATTAGTCAACTTCATCCCTTTCTTCTGAAAATTGAACTCCCTTTTAACTTCCTTATTTTTATCAGTGGCACCACTATTCACTGAGGGACCAGTGCTCCACCAATTAGCTCCTAGACTTTGGACAGGTCACTTCTATATTCTCTGAACCTGAATTCTCTCATCTGTAACATAAGAATAGGAAGGCTTGCATTACCTACCTCACCGGGTTGTTAAGAGGATGGCATATTTTAAACCCTCAAGTCCTATGAAAATGTGAGCTATAATACTGATAATTAAAACTGATGTTCTCTTTGACTCGTTCTCCTCTTTGCCCCTCCCTCCCCAAGTCTCATCAATTACCAAATATTACTCAATTCTAGAATCTTTCTAAAGTCAAGAGCAGTGTCTTATCCAATCATTCATTTTCTTCTCTATCACTTAGCACTCTGCTTTGTGCACAGTAGATATTTACTAAATGTCTGTTGAATTGACTGGAATCCCTTTGCTTTGTAAAGGGATCCTTTTGTGACGTGAATGAGCATCCCCAAATGTATGTGGTTTGTTGGTTTAGAATTATATGTGAGGTTTTTTTAAAGCCAGGAATCCTGTTGGGCTACTGAGGTTTCTGAAAGGACAGATTTATGACTTCTTGCTTATACCAAAAATACACTGTATCAGGCCCCAGGTAAATGACTATAATTGTTTTTTTCGGTGCTTGTGTGACTTTGGCTTCAAGCTGTTTCTTGCACCCAGAGAACATTTTGTAAATCTTAAAACACCATCTCCCTCTAGAATCAGTTCAACTTGAGAGCAGGGACTGTCTGGCTTTTCTCTTTGCATCGTCCCTTAGCACGTTGCTTTACATATAATTAGTGCTTAATAAATGCTTTATTCATTCATTCATTTCAAACCTTTGTAGCCTTTTCTTAGAATGAGCCACTTTCTTTATGACAGCTAGGTACTAGATAGGTCTTTTCAGTCATGTCTGACTCTTTGTGACCTCTTCTAGAGATTTTCTTGGTAAAGATACTAGAGTGGCTTGCCATTTCCCTTCTCAACTCATTTTACAGATGAGGAAACTGAGGCAAACAGGATTAAGTGACTTACCCAGGGTCACATAGCTAGTAAGTGTCTGAGGCCAGATTTTAAATAGATTGGTTTGTACCATAGTGGAACAACGTGGACATGATAGTACTACAAATTGCCCCATCACACTTTGTACAATGGTCTTTTAGAGGCAGTCGAGGAGGCTTAGTGGATAGAGTATTGTTCCTGGAGTCGGGAAGACCTGAGTTAAAGTCCAGCCTCAGATATTTACTAGTGATTGGACCCTGGGCGAGTCATTTAAACTTCTGTTTGCCTCAGTTTCCTCAACTCTTAAGATGGGGATAATAATAGCACCTTCCTTCCATGGTTGTAAGGCTCAAATGAGATAATATTTAAAGACACTTAGACATACTGCTTGGCACATTAAGTGCACATTTAGGCACTTAATAAATGTTTATTTCCTTCCTAGTCAATCAGAACATGTTTGAAAATTTTTTAGAAAGCTGTAAGAAATAAGAATAACTCATTTATATAAACATTATATAAATATGCATACATATGTATGTATGTGTATGTGTGTATGTGTACCCACACATAGCCCCCTAGTCATTTTTCTTCTTATGGTCTTACTTTCCATAAATAATCATGCATGTAGTTTCCTCTCTGCATACTATAGCTTCCCAGGAGGCTGTGAATTCCTTGAGGGTAGGAATAGTACTTTGTTTTATTATTGTATCTCTGGAGCACAACACAGTTCCTTGCACAAATGCTTGTGGATTGATTTTCACTGGAAAAAGTGATTTTAGGTTTGCAAAGTGTTATTGCCATCCAGTCAAAATGTCACTGGATGGAGACTCAGGGGAAGAGGAGTTTGAATCCCGGCTCTGCCATTCCTAACCTTGACCTTGGACAAATCTCTTCCCTTTTCTAGGACTTCAGTTTCCTCATCTGTAAAATGAAAAAAGTTGACTAAATGATCTCTGTGATACCTTCTTCCTCTAAGTCTTGTGAAATCCATCCTTTCTTCACAACCATTGGGAATAGGTAGTGTATTATCTACATTTCACAAATGAGAAAAGTGATACTCAGAAAAATAAAATGACTTGTCTATGAAAGGACAGGAAGGAATTGTTCAGGAAATAACCAGTAGAAATGGATGGTCACTGGGGAAATGCTGCCAATGCAATGATATGCTGTACATAAAACCTTAGATTCACTATGAAGATGAGGACAATAACTCCATTATTGAACATGCTTAGAGATCAATTATATGAAGTATTTAAATTCTATTGAAGCCCTTTCTGGCTAGAAATTTGACTAAATAAACAATGGCTTTTCCCAGCTTGTATTTTTGTGTTCTTACCCCTGGAATGCAGGATTCACTAATTTTGTAGGCAAGAAAGAAAAGCATAATTGTGAAAGGCAGAGCCCTCCATCAAAAGAGAGCAGCCTCTCCAGTGATCAAAGAAATGGCAAGAGACCCACAGAAAATGTTCTGAAAGGAAAATTGCTTTTCCTGCTATTATTCTCCCTTTTTTGGCCCCTTCATGACAGTAAACTCTTATTTTAAATTAAGATGTTGTTCTGGAAATGGTTTTAGATTTCCTTTGGCGCATGGGAAGAGCTCTTGGGACCTTTGTCTCTTAGACTCCTTCCAGGCCTTCAAAATAAAGCCACTGGTTGACAGTTATCCAGTGAAGACAAGCAGTGTAGACAGTCAATAACTGTCACTTGGGCACTAAACCATCCACAGAGGTTTTCTACGCTGCTTAGATTCAGAGTAACTGCTGACTCTTGGCTTTACTTAGTTCCACTGAGTGAGGCACCCATACCTCTTTGTGCCCTGGGCACTCTCAACACACACTTGGCTTTAAGTAAAATAGTTACACTCCACTCGATTGTTTTTTATTACTCCTTGTCACTTCTCCAATATTTACTCTAAAAAGATGCTTGTTCTTTCAGTGTTTGAAACAGAATGCTTGAGGCAATAACCAGAAGTGGTCATGACATTTTTTCCTCTCTCTCTCTCTCCCCATTTTTTTTAAAGTCAGGAAGTTTGAGTAGCAAGAGATGAAGAGAAAAGAATAGGTAGAAACCAAAGATTGCTGTGTATTTGTCCATCCCAGAACTTTTTTAGGCCTTATAAACATTATTTATTATCCCTTCTTCCCACAACATGTCTTTCCTAACACTGCACGGTATTATCAGCATTTGTAATCTAGGTATTGACCCATTTAAATGCATGACCCTTGACAATTGAGCAATATGTAAGATTTTTTTTCCTCTTAAAAAAGCCTCAAGTATACTCAGCTATGATATAGTAGAAAAACATTAATGTACTTCTGATATTTCTTTTGTAACCAAATTCCACAATGCTTAATTTGGCATTTGGAGTCCAGTCCCCATTATACCAAGACAGCTGCTCTCTTTACACTCATGAAGTATTATTCATTCACTAAATACTCATTGAGAGCCTACTGTGAGCATTGAACAGTGTATATCATGTTGGCTTGGGAGTCAGGAAGACTTGAGTTCAAATCTTTCATCAGGCACTCAATTAGCTGTTGATCCTGGGCAAGTTAATTAATTTCCAAGAGCCTCCATTTTCCCATTTGCAAAAACAGAACCTTTAATCTCTGTAGTACTTAACTGAGCAATTAAGATGATCATGCAAATCTTTGAATTCAATTTTTATCAACATTTATTAAGTGCCTACTATGTGCTGAGTTTTGGTGATACAAAGACAAATCAGTCCTTTCTGTCAAGGAGTTTGTGGGGTTTTTTTTGGGGTGGGGGGAGTTAGAGTAACACAACATGTTCATAGAAAAATAAATTTAAATTATATAATTTGTTTCTTGAGAGGAGACCGCTAATAACAGGATTGGTTTTCTATAGGAAATGGTATTCAACCTGAGATTTGAAAGAAACCAGGGATTCTGTGAGGGAAGAGAGAGAGTATATTCCAGCTTCAAGGATAACCAAAGATATAGAAACGGGAGAT
Organism: Vombatus ursinus; assembly: GCF_900497805.2. NCBI lineage: Eukaryota > Metazoa > Chordata > Mammalia > Diprotodontia > Vombatidae > Vombatus > Vombatus ursinus. Next base: position 3,000,910 of record NW_020950098.1, read on the forward strand.
GGACCATCATGTATGGGAAATTACTGTCAGGTTAATGTGACCAAAGTAGAATGCATGAAGGAGAATATTGTACAGTAAACTAGGAATGTTGGCCTGAGGCATACTGTTGTTGTTCGTCCTTTGTTTTCGAAGACCAATGATATCATGCATGATGTCTTGACTTGCATGTGTATTGGATTCAAGTGAGACAGAGTTGTGCAAAGTTGTCAGCTTCACTCTCTTCTAGAGTCACCGAAGTCCAATGGCAACACATAGTGGGGACAGATTGAAGATGGAAGAGTTGGGATGATTGATAAAAGATGGAGGGGATGTTTTTAAGGGTACATGTAAAGGTTTTGGCCTTGACAAGAAGGGCCATGTCTTCATCAACGACCAGAGTAAAGGAACAGATAGTATTCTCAAAGGGGTGTGAGATGAGAAGGAAAGAAGAAATTCTCAGAAAATGAAAAAAAAAATTTCAGTGAAATATAAGGGGGAAGTCCCCATGTGAGAGGGTGGCAGGAAGGGGAATGCTTTGGAATGCTTGATGAGGGAAAAAAAAGACTTTAAACAGCTGATGATATTAGTGGCATTAAGAATTAATTATGCAGTGAGAGCTCGGTTGAATTACATAATACAAATTTGTATCGGATCTACGTCAGCACAGGTTCTTGTCTTCCTTCAGCTCTGTTCAGAAGCATACTAGTAGTCAGATCAAACATTTAAAAGGAACAGAAGAAGCTGATGGTGGGAATCATCCAGGTTTGGGGTTTGGCAGGAAAGGAGCAGCAACAGGAAAAGGTAGCAAAGGATTGGAGAATTGAGGCTAGTTAAGAGTTACATTGGCACCCTAGGGAGTCATTGGGAAAGGGGAAATGTACAGCCAAAGGAGGGGTGATAGCTGGGAAAGAATTGAGGGGTGGGGGAATTGGTGGTTCGGGTGAGGACAAAGAATAGATTTAGGAAGATGGAATGATAGGAATTTGTGACCAGATGCAATTGCTCATGGATGTTGGCAAGACCAAAGGTATGTGGACATCTCTATGTGTAGCTGAAGTGGAGATGATGAAAGTTGTTTAGATCGAGAAACTGGGAGGTTGGTTTGTTTGCGGAAACATTGGCATTCTTCTTGAATTCTCTTAGTATGAGGGAAAGTTGTTGTTTGTTTTTTGTTCTTAAAGAAGACCGTGACATCAGGAAGATGATGCCGTGACATGCAAGTGAATTGGATTTAAGTGAGGGAGGCCTGTACAAAGTCACCAGCCTCACTTTCTCCTCAGGAGCCATCTGGATCCAGGGGAAAGATATAGATCAGGACAGCTGGAGATGGCCCCAGATGCAGTGGGAGACCTTGGCCTTTTTAAGCTAAGGTCTTTAACAGGTCTCAATTTGACTGAGGCAACACCCATTCAGTGATTAAGGCTAGGAAGAAATGAGGCAGAGAATGGCCTTGTTGCAATGTAAAGGGAGACTGAATTTGGCACTGAATCATTGTTGAAGGAAGAAATATGCCCTGGGGATTGGTAAATAACAGCCACCAGGATCAGGATTGGGGGATAAATTTGTGTAGATAGGTTCTCAAAGGAAGAGAGACTGCTGAATGATATATTCTCATATCAATTAAGACTCAGCCAATAGGGAGTCTTGATCACCTGTCTTCTTTATTTAAAAAAGAAAATCAGAGGAGTTTCCATAGTCTACTATAATAGTAAAATGTATTTGGGAATTTCTTCTACAGTTTCAGGCTATTTCATCTTGTTCTGTTCTTAGTGGAATGAGAGACCCAAGTAAGAGTGATCTCATATGCTGGCTTTAGAACTTTGCCTGTGGTTCTAAATGGCATAGCTGTATACACTTGGTATTATGAAGGCACCCGAAATCCTCTTTACATTTGGCACTCCTAGACCATTAGGTATGGGGGAGATAAGATATCCACTTTGTATGTAGCATATGATAAATGATGATGATTCTTTTGTTTAAAAAAATGCTTCATTTAGAAATCTGTCAACATTATTGCCCATCTGGGAATTTATTTTTATCAAGTCATTAGCCATCAGTCAGCATTTTGTTTGGCTTATGGCGTCATTAGGTAAAAAGAAAAGGTTATACAGAACCAAGATTGGAGAGCTCCTAATTTAAAATCTGGGCCAATGCCAAAAGCACATACCTGGTCTGAGGCACCAGTGAGAGTGCTCACAAATAGCAAACCTAAAAGGGAATGTTGTGTACTAATGGACAGCTGTGAATCATCCATTTTCTAATGGCGTACCACATTCATTTCATACACTGGCAGATCACAAGATTTAGGACCCCTAAAGTAAAGTCATTCTGATTGCATCTTGGGTGGTTGTTTTTTTTTTTTTCCACTTCGATTTTGATCTCATTTTAGGTGCTGTCATCTTGAAAATTGCTAGAGCTAGAAACCCATGCTTTTATGCCGTGGAAAAGCAGAATGCTTTGGTTTTCAGAGAGCCTTAGCAACAAGTCTTAATCTAATCTGTATAATTGGCATTGGAGATGCAAGATTCTCCCTGGAAGGAGGAAAAAAAAGACTAGTAGTAATCAAGATATATGGTAATCCACATTACCTGATTTTTAGAGTAGTGGCTAATATAATTAAAATGTTAATATTTTGTAGGAAGAGAATTTAAAAAAAAAAAAAAGGACCTTCAATCTTCTCCATAAGGTAAAACAATTTTATGCTTTCCCTTGTGGTTCCTTTTTCCAGCAAAACCTGGGAGTTGTTTTAAATTATTTTTCTGAGATAGATTCCAGGGTAAGATGAGCCTATTATGAATCAAAATGACCTACTAATCTCGTGGAGTTTAGTGGTGACAAGTTGTGGGACCTTTTATTTCTACAAATGTAATATTTCCTCTGCTTGAATGTCACCCTGGTCGAGTTTCAGGTACATGGCATCATTGTCTGATTCTTATGTTACCCAGGAGACAGTACTGGCAGTTTTTCTCTAACTCACAAAAACAGATATGTTTTTCTTTAAGAATTATTTGTTGTTAACCAAGAATTCCCAAATAGTTTTAAAGAATAATACAAGAAGGTAGTTGACTTTAAAAAAGGAAAAAAGAAAAACCTCACCTAACTACTTCCACACTAAAAAAAAAAAAAAAAAATCATTGAGCACATTCTTGGAACAAACACTTCAGTTTTTTACAACAGAAAGCACATGGGTGATGTATGTGGGAATAATCCAATAGTGCAACTAGGCTTTAAAAATGTAGTTCTCTCCTCAGCTAATGATTAAGTCTATAAGAAATTTGAGATCTGTACTTCTAATAATCTCAAGGAGGAATGAGAGAAATAGTCCTCTGTGGACTCTGTGGAATAGTTAAGTCTTGTGGAAATCTCTAATGAATGTTGAAGAACCAGCTTTGTGAATCTTACCTTGTGTCGAATTTGTTTTGTTTTTTAAATTAACAAACATTTTTTTCCTTCTCTTTCTCACCTCCTCCACATCTTATTAGGAAAAAAAGTAACTAGCATTTATATAGCACCCACTATGTGCCAGGTACTAGGCTAATAAGCACTTTAAAAATATTATCTTATTTGACCATCACAACTCTGGAAGGTAGTGGTATTATTGTCCCCATTTTACAGTTAAGGAAACTGAGATAACTAAATTTAAAAACCTTGTTAAAAATGCTCAAGTAAACAAATTCCTGCATTGACCATGTCCAAAAATATGTCTTGCATCTTGTATCCATTACCATTCTTTCAGGAAATGGGTAGCATCCTTCATCATTGGGTCTTTGGAATCACAGTCGTTCATTGTATTGATCAGAGTGCCATGTGTCTATTTTAGAGACAGAATCAGACAGGACAGGCAGCAGCAGTCTTTGTGATTCAGACATACTGGTGAGAGGAATGCCAGAGGCAGAAACTGGGAAATGATATGCTCATTAATTACCAAGAAGATTTACAAATTAACCTGGCCAGAGATGTAGGTCTTTCCAAAGGCCTAACAGCATCATTGAGCAACACGTTTTCCATGTACAACCTCCACAAGGTTTACCAGATGCTCTTAATGCCACCATAGCACTGTGTGCCAATTTGTGGGGATCAAGCAATCTGGCTGGGGAAATCTCTGGTTTTGAGGAACTAGGCAAAGAAGCAAGATTCTCAGCTGAAGGAAGAATGGTCTGGAGAGAAAAGGTGTCTCTACGAAGCAGGAAATGTTTCATTTCAAGTTTACCTTTCCTGACTTTTCCAGGGCAATCTGATATTCTCATGATTTTAAATAAAACCCTTTAAAAAAAATAAAGCAAGTTCGAGAGATTGCCATGAAATAACCATTTAGTTTTTAAGGATGCTGACCCCACCAATAACTCCTTTCCCAAGCCAGAGTGAGTTACCTCATTGTTCAGCAGGTCAATAATTAATTGGGTAGTCTGACCCTAAGATTGGTAAGGGACAGTATATTATTTAGGATTCATTTAAATTCCAAAAAAATGAATAACTTGACTCTATTTCCAAAATTTGCGTGATGTTCAAGAGGCATTTTGACCCTGTGAAGAGAGAGCCAGTCCCAGAGTCAGAAAGACCTGAGTTCAAGGCTTATCTCTGGTACATACATTAAGATTTTATATCAATCATGCTGTCTGGTGCTTAATAGGCATTTAAATGCTTATTGATTATAATTCACTTATTGTATTGCATGCATATGATTATCTTTGCTCTTCAATTATCTTTAGACATAAATCTAATAAAGGAAGCTCCTGGGCTCATCCTATACCAATTAGTGCAATTAGGGAAATGCTTTCTTTTTTAAAGTCTAAAAACACTGGGCTATCTACAGCTTATATAGAATTACCTTTAGTTGTAATGGGACCTCGGGCTAATGGTAATGGAATATGTAGTCAAAAGACATGGGTTTGGCTTCTAAGTCTGTGGCTTACTGACTGCATTTCCTTTAAAAAAAAAAAAACCTGACTGCATTTCCTTAGGCAAATCCTGTAGACTTAGAAAACCCTTAATGCTTTCATCTGTAAAGTGGGCTTGTTTCCAGTCCCACAGTAGAATGATTGCAGATTCCTGCCCCATAAGTAATAGCACAGTGCCTTGTATGTAGTGTGTCCTTAATATTTTTTTGAATGAATAATTGAGCAAAAACAAACCATGCAAAATTTACAAAACAATACAGAACAATGGATACTTTAAAGTACAGAGAGCATTTAGAATTGAGGTTAAAATAAAGCCTAGATAATGTAAGGCTTTATATCTATTATTAGCTACTCTAGTATTTTGATAACAAAATATTTTTGTTATACTGTTGGATCCATTTTACTCTCAATGATTTCATCCTCATCGCCTAAATACTTAAGATTGAAAATTGCAAGCGATTGCAGTTTATATTTTGCTGCAAGATGCTGTGAGGGGCCTTGTGATGTATTTCTATAGTGTTCTATGTCCTAGAAAGAAAGATAGCCTCATTTCATTTCTCAGCCCTGAAAACTAATAAGGCAGACAGGTCACGCTCTTTTTCCAAAGTCAGATTGTTTCTTCCACCACCACAAACTTTTGTTTTCCAAGGACTATCATGGAAATGAATTTTCCCCCCTGATCATTTGGCAAACGGACACGATGCTCAACCTCACAGAACTCCTTTTCTTTGCTCTTGGAGCCAGGGGATCTGATAGCACATAGCAGGCGCTTCCATTCAGCCTAATTACTTATTGGAAATTGTTTATCACAGGCTATATAATCTCATTTAGAGGAAATTAAAAAACCTAGCCCTTCAACGTTGATGTGAATGAATGTGGTGAGAGAATCATATCTATGAGAGAGTGCTGTTGCTGTTGGAGAAAAAAAACTGGACACCTGCACCGTGATTGCTCTGGGAATGAGAAAAGGTTGGGGACCAAGTAGATAAGAATGAGGCTGGCTCTTCTATGTGTGTGCTGTTGAATGAGTTTCCGCCATCACTAGAAATGAACATATAGTCTTAAGGAACCCTGACCTTACCCTTTGGGTAGTCCATCTCAGAGAAGGGAGGAGATTGAGTAGGGATGCAGAAGAAGTTGTAGCTCCATCTTTTGTGATACCAGCTGTTAAAACCCCAAGTCCATAAATGCTGGATTCAGTTGGAGTATGCAGTGAAAACAAATGAACTGTGTACATGCCACTGCTGTGTTAGGTGCACAAGGAGACTGGCCAAATTGGGGAAAATGAGAGGAACAGATGGTCCCCCCATTGATCTATTTCCACTTTAAAAGCATGCTCCACTAAACCCATTCAGTCTTCTCTCTTACAGTAATAATTCTCTTTGCTGAATTTGGGGTTCCTGTTCCTCCTCCTCCCTCACCTCCAGCCTCATGAGATGGAACTGTAAAGAAAACTCACGATTGGTCTTGTTATGGCCAATATGCAGTCTTTATGTCAATGAGAGATCACCCTGTCAGGACAGTGATTAGCCGGCTGTTAGGATATCATTAGGAAAAGCTTGCAGGCCTTGTACCCCGAGGTGTCCTTCATGATTGCTTCCACCATTCATTTCAAGGTGCGCTAGCAAAAACAACTTTCTTCTGCCTGGTTAGTGGGTTCAGTGAGGTTCTCTTGTTAATGCAACTCGTCTGCAAAGTCAGGGCTAAAAGTCTCCGTCAAAAACCAGTTTCTCTTTCGTAACCGTGGTTTTGAAGCTTATAAACTAGCCCCTTACATGGCTCAAATAAAAATATATTGTAATATAATGTTATGTCATTTTTCTAAAGGGCCCCAAGTCTGCATATGTTAATGTATGTATTTGTCTGTATATGATACTCCCAAAATCTTAGTGCAATTTTAAGCTTTATTAGCTTAAAACTGAACTAAGAGACTTGTGAGATGTGTGTGTATATAGATGGAGATTTTTGCAATTTTGTGTTTTATATATTCATATCTATCCATATATGTGTATATATGTGCTGTGTGTGTCTACATATACACATGTGCGCACACATGCACACACATGTGTGAATTATATATGTACGTACATGTGTGTATGCATATGTATGTGTGTGCATTTGTGAGTGTATATATGTATGTATATGGGAGAGTGTGGGTGTGGGTGTGTGGATAGGGTCTACCCCTGTGATTTCATTGATATAGGGAATTCCCAAATGAGGAAACTCCACATAATTCAGGTTGACCCCTTCTTCCAGCCTCCAAGCTTGGCTCTTGATCTGTTATACCTACTGCCTCTCAATTAACAAGTATTTATTAGGCTCCCAACAGGAGCCAAGCACTGTGCCAGGTTCTCAGGATATAATCCACAGAAGGAAACAGTCCTTACTTATAATGAGCTTACATTCTAAAGGAGGAGAAAACAAGTGCCTATCAAACATATATGCATGTCAATATGAAGAGAATAACTGTAAATACATCCAAAGGTAGGTAGTGTTGAACCTGGAGTCAGGAAGGCCAGAGTTAAAATCTAGCTTCAGGCACTTACTAGCAGTGTGACCCTGGGCAAGTCACTTAACCTTTGTCTGCCTCCATTTCCTCATCTGTAAAATGGGGATTATAATAACACATACTTTCCCATGTTGCCAATGAGTAAATTGAGTCTCACAGGGCTTTAGCTAGTTTGCTCGTGGCCCTGAAACTTGCTGCGGTTCAAGGAGAGAGATGTACCCAGAATTTTCTTACTCCAATTCTAGCACTCCATCCACTAAGTCAAGATGCTTCTGCTAGCTGACCTTTCATAACTGCTCTACGTATGCACTCTTGGGATATTGGTATTTGCTATCTGCTCAAAGTCCTACATTTTTGAACCCAAGGCTCCTAGATGTAAATGCAGTGCTCATCCCATTACCTCATGCTGCCTCCAGAAATAAGTGAAGTGAAAGATATAAACTGAGCGTTTAGATAATTTCTTGGTCGTCTTCCTATTAGGTATGACCACTTTGTGAAAAAAAAATAAATAAGATAAATTAAAAGATAAAATGAATGTTATGGTCCCCAAGGAAATTATACCTTCTGAAGATAAATAACATGTACATAGGTAGATATAAACAGAAGAAATATGAAGCAATTTTGGCAGGCGGAAAGGTCTAACAATTTGAGAGATCAGAAGAGGCCTCCTTTAGTAGGCAACATCTGACCTGTTCTCTGAAGAATGTAAGGATTCTGTGAGGCAAAGGTGAGGAAGGAGAGTCCTCCATGCATGGGGAGAGTTTGTATAAAGGTACACAGACAAGAGTAGAAATATCACATGCCGGTTACATAAAGCCAATAGGCCATTTTGGCTGGAAAGATAAATTGGTTGTGATTATTCACTTTTACAAAAGGCATAATTTTTTCTAAATGTTCTAAATGACTAATGTGAAAATGTTTTACATGATTGCACGAGTATAACCTATATCAGATTGCTTACCATCTCAGGAACAGGGTGGGGGGCATGTAGGAGGGATAGAATTTAGAACTCAAAACTTTAAAAAAAAAAACCAACAACAAATGTTAATTGTTTTTACATGTAACTGGAAAAAATATTATTTTTAAAAAAGATACTACTACTTAAAGGAACTTTAGTGTAAGAACTCAAAGTGGATTTTAAATATTACTTAACCTAACAAATTTATATTTAACATACACAAGGAGCTTGTCTAGTGGTTAAGGTATAGTAGGAAACTTTCAAGGGGAAGAGAGGTAACAGTTTCATCTTTTTTTTCCATTCCTAAATTGGGCTTTTCTCTGTACTTGGAGCATTATCTGTCAGTATGTAAATATCTGGTCTCTGAATATAGGCCCTAACATATCTAATCCTTTCACCTCAAAATCTGATACTGCTCAGTTAATGTTTCTTCATTTATGTTGCCAAAAAGGGACATTGACAGCTATCATTTCTCTTCAGAGTTTTGTGATGCTATGTTAATATGCTATTATATAAATGTGAATTTGCTTGTTTCTCCAAAACTTATCTTATCTCCCTTAATTTAGCATAAGTTTTTACCTAAGTTCTTATGTTAAGTAAGTATGCTTACATTTTAATTCTTTTCTATTCTCCAGTCATATTTTCAGAGTTAACTGCCCATTTGAAAATATAACTACTCTTTTGGTTATTAACCTCCTTTTTATATTCTGATGGTCCTTTGTAAGGAAAATAGATTATTGACAATTTTTGTTTTTGTGCCTTGATTTCCTTATGCATTTATTCCCCTTTCCTCCCAGAAAGCCATCCCTTCTAACAAACAACAAAAAAAAGAAGAAAAAGAAAGAGAAAAAAAGAATTCAGCTAAACTGATCAGCATGTTGGTAAAAAAAAAAAAAATGGCACTATGTGCAATGATCCACAACTGTGGACCCTAATTTTTGCAGAGCAGGAGAGATAGGCATCTCTTCCTATCTCTTCTTTGGGACCAAACAGTTCTTTATAAATTTCATCCCATTTAGTTTTGCTTTTATGGTTTTCATTCTTTCCATTTACATTGTTATAGTTATTGCTGATATCATTCTTTTGGCTCTTGTTTCTTTTATTTTGTATTAGTTCATATAAAACCCTTCCGTACTTCTCTGTAGTCATCATGGTGGTTGTTCAGTAACATTCCAGTACATTCATGTACTTGAGTTTGTTTAGCCATTCTCCTATAGACGGGCATCTACTTTATTTCCAGATCTTTGCTATCACAAAAAGTGCTGCTGTAAATGTGCGTGTGGAGCCTTTTTGTAAATGACCTACTTGGGGGTATATGCTTAGTGGTGGAATCTCTGGCTTCCAATCACCTTTTCTAAGAGAAAATCCAGACTTCCTGCAGCATAGAATATCTTGATGAAAATGTGGATGATAGTGGATAGTCTTTCTCTCTAAATCATTTAATTGAAATTGTATATGTACCAAATATGCCAATTTTTCAGTATGAAAATCCTTTCTCTATCTTTTTTACTCTATTTACTTTATCTTTTCCCTCATGCCTTTTCATCTTGGAGGTAGTTTTCCATACCTGCTGTCTTCTCAGACCAAAATTTATGGGATCCGTCAATATATTTCAAGGTCTAAACAGTTATGTGTCTAGATTAGCTTGGGGAGAAAAGGGGTCATAGTCCAAGGCGGTCTCTGTATTATAACAATTTCTCTGAGCAGGTTAACCTTCAGCCCCCCCCCCCAAAAAAAACTCATCTTCCTTCTACAGAGGGACATATTTCTTGCTACATTGAGGGAGAACCTCAAACGTGTTTCTTTAGGTTAGTATTTGTGCTGTTGATGCCCTGAAAGCTATCCGTTGATCATTGTGACATACGTGTGTTTGTGTGTATAAAAAGGGGATGGAGAAGTGCCTCTTTTTCATGGTCAGTGACCGATGTCCCTGGCCCAGAAAAGAGGCAAAGGATTTGAATTGCTTTGGAGACTTCTCTTAACCACTCAGCTCTCAGAATGCTCAGGATCAGCAGAGATTGCTATAAATTGACCTCTGCTTGTCCTGCTGTGCTTTGGGGATTGAAAGCTTCCCTCACCAGCATTTAAAAAAATTTTTTAAGTGAAATGTTCACTCTCCAAATCAATCTCCAGAACCAGAGCTTGCAGTGACCTAGTTTTGTCCAGCATGTTCTATGTCTGCCTGTACTGGGAAATAGACTCCAAAGTGTCCTGCAAGCCCTAGGTTATTTAGCTGTGCCCTTAGAATGATGCGGTTGCTGGCAAAGAATGTCAGTAGCACAAAGAAGCCCAGTTGGCCAAGTTAAGTTTTATTAAAATTCTTAATTTTCCACAACTTGGTTTCTTTGTGATTTTACTTGTTTTGGAGCCTTTTTTTGGGGGGGGGGGGCTAAGCAGTGAGGTTAAGTGACTTGCCCAGGGTCACACAAGTAGTAAGTGTTATGTGTCTGAGGTAGGATTTGAACTCAGGTCCTCCTGAATCCAGGGCCGCTGCTCTATCCTCTGCGCCACCTAGCTGCCCCGTGGAACCCTTTTTGAAGGAACATTGGACCCATTAGAGTAAACCTAAGCACATCTAATCCAGGGCCCCAAAATGGTTTGGGTTTTTTTGGGGGGGGAGGAGGAGGTAGTTGGGGTTAAGTAACTTGCCCAACGTCACACAGCAAGTAAGTGTCTGAGGCCAAATTGGAACATAGGTCCTGCTGACTCCAGAGCCCATGTTCTATCCTCTATACCCCGTAGCTGCCCTCAGTGCCCCAAAATGGCAACTTCCATGCCTTTTTTATTCTGCATAAAAATATAAGATATGCCACTCTGTGTCATACCAATAGGCCATATAATAGTGTGGAATAACAACAACAATAATAAAATAGCACTTTAAGGTTTGCTATATAACATATCTTATTACATATACTATATAGAAAGAGTGACAGAGCTTAAGTGATTTGCCCAGGGTTACATAGCCAAGGAGTGTCTGAGGCAGGATATGAACTCAGATCTTCCTGACTCTAAGCCTAGTACCCCACCCATTGTAATGTCATATGCTCATCACAAATCTCATTTTTCCTTGCAAATCTGTGAGATAGATACTGTTATTATCCTCATTTTACAGATGAAGAAACTGAGGCAGACAGATGATAAGTAACTTGTCCAGGGTCATGCGCCTAATCAGCATCTGAGGCAGGATTTGAATTCAAGTCTTTCTCAGCTCAAATTCTACCTTGGGGGGGGAGGATCTTTTCCAGTTCTGCCCTCCTCCACAGTGTCTTTGCTCTGAGATTACCTTCCCTTTGCCCTCTGTATATCTGGTATGTACATTGTTGTTTGCCTGGTGTCTCCTCCATTTGAATGTGAGCTCTTTGAGGGAAATGACTGTGTGTTTGCCTTTCTCTCTATTCCCAGTGCTTAGCACTGTGCCTTGTATATAGTATGCATAATAAATGCTTGTCAACTGACTGACTGATTCAACTGACTCCAGTCCAACACTTTATCCACTGCACCGCCTAAAGGGGCATTTTGTGAAAATAGTAGGTTAGTGGTTCTCCATTGACATTGTTCTAAAAGGCTGAGATTCCTAACTCCTTATGACTAGACTGCCCCCTCCTTTATCGAAACTCCTTTTCACTACGTTTGTATTTTCAATCAAAATGTCAACAAGATTTTAGTTCAGTGTCTGACTTGAGGCATAACTGTGCCAAGGTGTTACATCCCTTCCCTTACTTCCAGAAAGCTGGAAAATAATTTTTACAGCAAGTATCTCTGATAAATCGCTCATGTCCCAAATATATAGAGAACTGAGTCAAATTTATAAGAATACACGCCGTTCCTTGGTTGACAAATGGCCAAAGGATATGAATGGGCTCTTTTCAGGAGAAGAAATCTAAGCTGTCTGTAGTCATATGAAAAAATGTTCTAAATCCTGATTGGTTAAAGAAATGCAAATTAAAACAGCTCTGAGGTACTACCTCACACCTATCAGATTGGCTAATGTGACAGAAAAGGAAAATGATGAATGTTGTAGAGGATGTGGGAAAATTGGGACACTAATGCACTGTTGGTGGAGTTGTTAACTAATCCAACCATTCTGGAGAGCAATTTGAAGCTATACCCAAAGGGCAATCAAACTGTGCATACCCTTTGATTCAGCAATATCACTACTAGGTCTGCATCCCAAAGAGAGCATTAAAAAAAGGAAAAAAAGGATCTACATGTAGAAAAATATTATAGCAGTTCTTTTTGTGGTGGCAAAGAATTGGAAATTGAGGGGATGCCCATCAATTGGGGAATGACTGAAAAAGTTGTGGCATATGAATGTAATAGAATACTGTTGTGCTATAAGAAATGATGATCTAGCAGACTTCAGAAAAACCTGGAAAGACTTGCATGGACTGATGCTGAGTGAAGTGAGCAGAATCAGAAGAACATTGTACACAGTAACAGCCATGTTGTATGATGACTAATGTTGATAGACTTAGCCCTTCTCAGCAATGCAAGGATCTAAGACATTTCCAAAGGTCTCATGTTGGAAAAATGCTATCCACATCCAAGGAAAGAACTATGGAGTTTGAATGCAGATAGAAGCATACTATTTGCTATTTTTTTCTTCTGTTTTGTTTTGTTTCCTTTCTGGTGGTTCCTCCTATTGGTTCTAATACTTCTTTACAACATGACTAATGTGAAAATTTTTAATAGGAATATAGAATAGATTGCATGCCATCTTGGGGAGGGAGGCAGGCAGGGAGGGGGAGGGAGGCAGGCAGGGAGGGGGAGAAAATTTAAAACTCAAAAGCTTATGGAAGTGAATGTTGAAAACTAAAAATTAATTAATTAAAAAAAAAAAGAAATGATGAGCAGGTAGATTTCAGAAAAACCTGGTAAGATATGCACTGAAGCAAAGTGAAGTGAGTGGAACCAGGAGAACGTCGTACACGACAGTACAATTAGCTCTTCTCAGCAGTACAATGATCCAAGACAATCCAAAAGATTCATGATAGAAAATGCTATTCACATCCAGAGAAAGAACTGATGCAGTCTGAATGCAGGTCAAAGCACACTATTTTCACTTTATTTGTGTGTGTGTGTTTTCCCCTTTTGTTCTGTTTCTTCTTTTACAACATGGCTAATGTGGAAATGTTGTTGTTGGACAGGCAATATAACAATATGGAAATATGTTTTACATGACTGCATATATGTAACCTATATAAAATTATTTACCATCTTGAGGAGGAAAGGAGAAAATTTGGAACTCAAAATTGAATATGTATATAAAAACGAATGTTAAAATTATCTTTACATATAATTTAAAAAATAAAATAAAATGTTATTTAAAAGAAAAACAAAAAACCCAGTTTTGCTTCCCCCTGATTTATGTTTGACAGACTAATTTTAGAATATATTTAAATAGTTTCACCCCGGTGCTTAGATTAAAAGAAATTCTACTTCCCATATACAAGCAGGTAGGGGCTTAGTAGATGGAGCACCAGGCCTGGAGTTCAAATCCAACCTTGGATACTTACTAGCTGTGTGACCCTGGGCAAGTCACTTCACCCTGTTTGCCTTAGTTTTCTCATCTGTAAAACGACTGGAGAAAGAAATGGCAAAACACTCCAGGATCATTGTCAAGAAAACCCCGAATGGGGTCACAAAGTGTTGCACATGACTCAACAGCGACAACAGCACTTTCATACAATTCTCTGTTTTATCCTTGGCTCAGCTGATTTCAGTAAGTCCTCATATGATCTGGAGATTTACCGTACACACAAGACATTCTAGGACTTTTAAGAAAGCATATTGGGGCAGCTGGGTGGCGCAGTGGATAGAACACTGGCCCTGAAGTCAGGAGGACCTGAGTACAAATCCAGCCTCAGACCAAACACTTAACACTTACTAGCTGTGTGACCCTGGGCAAGTCACTTAACCCCAAATGCCTAAAAATAAAAAAAAAAAATTAAAAAAGAAAGTATATTATATGTGCATTTCCATCCTGAATTCACAGTATCATAGGATCCTAATGGATTTGGAACTGGAAGGGACATGGTAGAGAAGAAAGCACTGACTCTGGTGTCGGGGATCTGAGTTCAAATTCTACCTCAGACACAATGGGAATAATAGCTTACATTTCTACAGTACTTTAAAACTTATGAAGTACTTAAAATTTCCCTCATTTGATGCTCACAACAACCCTATCCTCATTTTACAGAGAAAGAAATTGAGGGTGAAGGAGTAAGTGACTTGTCCAGGGTCACACAGTCAGGGAGTGTCTGAGATAGGATTTGAACTCCAGTCTTCCAGCTCCAAGCCCAGTGCTCCATCCTGTTGTACTACCCAGCTGATTACTATATGCCACAGCATATAAAGAATTAGCTGGACTACTTTCTTCTAAAGCAAAGTGGGTAATCCCCGTAGAAATTCCTTCTGAAAAACTGTAAATGATCTGAATGACCTCACAACCTTCTGGCCTAAGAGCTAATTGACAGTTAATTTCATAATTAATTAAAAGTTTGTTAACAGTGTGGCAGTGTGCTACTATGAAAAAAAATACTAAATTTACAGTCAAGTCAGGTAAGATTTGGGTTCTAATTTGTTTTTGGTTCTTTTTTTTTGGTGAGGCAATGGAGTTAAGTGACTTACCCAGGGTCACACAGCTAGTAAGTGTTGTGTGTCTGAGGCCAGATTTGAACTCAGGTCCTCCTGAACCCAGGGCCAATGCTCTATCTACTGTGCCACCTAGCTGCCCCTGGGTTCTAATTTATCATGTGACATTTACTAGTTGTGTGATCGTGGGAAAGTCATTTAGTTTATCTGAGCCTCAGTTTCCTTATCTGTAAAGTGGGAATAATCACAAGTGTGAGATCTACCTCTCAGGGTTATTGTGAGAGCAAATGAGAAAATGCACATAAAGCTTTTTTGCAAACCTTTAAGGGTATGCTGCAAATGTCACCCATTGTAAGTTAGAACAGGGACAAAATAAGCAAGCATTTGAGTTCCAAGATGCCATCCCAGTACTTATAGTTCTGACCTGGCACAGGTTTACTATACTCCTGGTACAGAGTTCTGTATTGATTATAAAGTTTCCGATGTTGTACTGTCTTCCTTTTTTTTTTTTTTTTTTTTGTGCTTCTTGGTGAGGCAATCCGGGTTAAGTGATTTGCCCAGGGTCACACAGCTAGTTAAGTGTCAAGTGTCTGAGGGCAGATTTGAACTCAGGTCCTCCTGACTCCAAGGCTGGAGCTCTATCCACTGCACCCCCTCGCCTAAACCAACTGCCTAAATCCCATAGCTTCGCTGTGAATCTGCAATTTGTAAGAGATTTAGTCCGGGGTTTGGGGACTAATTGAAGACAATGGAGTTGTATTAATGCAGTAGTTTTGTGTTGTTATTTATGATGGTAGAGAGTGTGATTTGGAGCAGTTTCAAAGACGTGACATGTCATGAGCGGTACGATGGGGGTAGGTTATGTTTGATGCATAAAAGCTGGCAATTTATCTTTATAACTGAGATAATATAAAGACATATGAAAAATGAAATGTAAATATGAAGCTGCCTGATTTAGATTTATGAAGGTAATTGTAGTTTATAGCAGTCTTAATCTTTTCTTTTTGTCATTGCTTATAGAGACCTTGTTAATTTTAAGAAGTAATAGTGAATCAGTTAACCCATAAAAACATCCTGGGGAAAAATTTGGTGTCTCACTTTTGAAATACGAACCACTTAGTAGGGAGGATTAATGGTTTCAGATGATAAAGCTTTGTTGCTGAATTAATTCCTTGTAGTATTTAATAGTTTTCCATGCACAATAAGTTTTTTTTTAATCTCTTAATGATTTCCTGTAAAATCTCTTATAATGTGGCCAGAAACAATCATTTGAACCACCCAGTCTCACTAGAAAATTAGCTTGACTTCTCTTGACATCATTCCTGCTCATGTCTTATTTATCCAGTTTTTGAATAATTTTTAAAGATTTCTCTTTAAGAAGTCTCCCTTAATCAATGTACTTTCCCATTCCCGTGAAGAATTCTTCCATATGGTGATAGCCTACATGTTTGCTGTTTTGACCCGATTGTTATTCTTTTGTCCAAGGATTGATTTAAATATATGAAAAAACATGATATTTAAGGGTTTTGTTCTTGCCACCTAGAATTTTTATAACTTTAACTTCTACCTTATCTCTTGCAGACATATTTTGTTTAAGTGTTTCTATCATTTTTGTTGTTTCTTCTCTTTGATGTCTTGAGTTTCTTTATTCTCCACTTAAATAGAACTATGGAAACCAAACTGAGCTTTCAGCCCTCTCACTTTTAAGCCATCTTTCCTTCTCTGTTCTCACCTTGACTCCTAAAAGTTCTCCTTCTCTACACACCCCTTCTCCACGTCAGGTTTGGTGTATCTGGTCACGTGATCGGTAAGATGGAGAGTCATCTAAAACAACCAAGATTCATCTCTAAGGTGGTCTCTGTTTTCTGGAGGTCTCAGATCTACTTTATTGTGTCTCTGTCTTTCTCCTGCTGATCATGGACGACTTCTCTTCATGGAACCCCACATTCCTCTTCACTTTCGGGGATCTTCTGAATGAGTTCCTTAAACAATAATTGATTACTTTTTGCACACAATAAGCCATTCTCTTCCTGGATCGTAGACACGTATTTGCCAGTGAATCTTGGTAGCTGGCAATTAGATGACAGTCTATTAAAAGTCGTCATTGAACCAGAACCTGGATTGAAATTAACCAAATCCTTCATTGTACCTTTGCAGATGAGAGTCCCTACACTAAGTCCGCCAGCCAGACAAAGCCACCTGATGGAGCGTTGGCTGTGAGGAGACAGAGCATCCCAGGTTAGACCAGATTACTGGATCATCAGTTATTTTATTTGTTAAATCTCGTCGCCTCACGAGCCTGGAAAACTCCAACTTGGCACCCCTTTCTCCAATTTTTTTAAAAAATTTATGTCACTCGTTCAACTGAACATAGTATGTATTTTAGAAAACTTCTTATTCCGATCGATGCATTCTTAAAATGTGGGCTTTGGAAGAATCTGACAACTTGCAAAAATCCATCTTGCTTGGACTTCCCTTGTCAAATTATTTGAATTGATACTTGCTCTCAGTTTTTCTCCTCTCTGTTTTTTTCGTGGTGACTTTTTTCAGTGGTACATATTTGTTCAATGATAGATAACAGACAGGTTGAGAAGGGGTCAAGAAATAACTAGAGTAGAAGAAGATATGTCTGCTGAATAAAAGATGTCTGAAGACCTGAAGCACCTTTTCGCAGATCCTTTCTTCTCACTTTCTTTTTAGACCTAGAATAATTTCCTTTGACAACTGTTTTAAAGTTGAGGAGTTCCTTGATTGATTCCTAAATGAATTAGGTCATAATAGGCTTAATATATTTTACCATCCAAAAGTTTTGGAGGAATGAATGACCATGAATATTCCAAAACTTAGGACTTATGAATTTCAGAATTGCTGGAAAACATGAATTCTAGAACTAAATAGTCATAAAAAATATATATTAGGGGAATCTTGTTGTTTTCATCTCAGCCATGTCCAACTCTGTGTGACTCCATTTGAGGTATTCTTGGCAAAGATACTGGAATGGTGTGCCATTTCTTTCTCTGGCTTCTTTTATAGTTGAGGAAACTGAAGCAAACAGAGTTGAAGTGATTTGCCCAGTGCCACAGCTACTAAGTGTCTGAGGCCAGATTTGAACTTACAAAGATGAATCTCTCTGACTCCAGTGCCGCCTAGCTGGCTGTTAATGGAATTACCTACTCCAAATCTATCTGGAACACCTGTCTTGGAAAGATACCCTTATGGGAATAAATGCACTTGCCAAAAGACCTGAGAACATTAAGATATTTAAATATTTACAACCAAAATTGTTTGCATGCTCTGAATCAACCAGGGTATGGGGTGCAGTACAATTTTAGCTGCACGTTAACGGGGACTCATTCATGATAATTTTTTTAAATGCATGGTTCCGTGAAAGGAAGATGATACAGTTCAATATTCAGGTGTTCATATAGAATTGGATCCCTTGATAGAGTTCAAATGGAAATTGAGGCTTTACCTAAAGTTTCTTAGAATCTTTGTGCATAATAGGCATTCATTTCTATATGAATTGCTTTTGTTTGAAAATTTTCTTTCTAGAAGGTTAAAAGTAAGTGACTTGGGACAATATTTTCAACTTTAGGCCCAGTGGCGCTACTTGAAAGAATCAGAAAGAATAGGAAAGATTATGCGATGTTATTATATAAGAATGAGTTATTCACCGTTTCCATGGGATGATAGAATTTTAAAGTTAGTAGGGATCTAAGATATCAACCACCAGTTCAACCTCTGCCTAAAACTTAAACCCTTTCTCCTGCATCTCCCATGGCCAATCATCCCATCTCTCTTTGGATTGCTATAATCACACTATCACATTCTTCATGTCCATAATTTTTAGGAAATATATTCTCATAGATTGTTGCACCACGTTCTGTGAATTCTTATTAATAATGAAAAAATATCTCAAGGCTGTGGTCCTTGACTTCCTTAATTATCTATTAAGCAGATTTTAATTTTTCTGGATAAGCTATTTGAATTAATGACAAAGGCATCTCTAATGGGATGAGACAGTCTAGTATCCTCGTCATTTTCTGATATATTCAAGTTAAGCCCCATATTTGACCCCTTCTTTCCAGGCATGGAATAACTAGACTTACAAAACAAGTTTTGCTGTCATGCCAAAGGCACGGGGTTATCAGAGTTGACTGAGTAATCCTTCTGTACAGAGACTTTTCTCGAACTTTTAAATCACTTAGTGTTGACAAGGCCTGGAAATGTCATGAAAACGTAGCCAAGGGACTTGAATGTTTAAGAGAGAAGTTTAGGACCTGAGCCTCAGAAAACACCTCATCTTCTCTTCAGTCACAGAAGTCGATGAAAGACTTTTCATTGTCAAAGATACAACTCTTTGTACTGTCTGGGTATAGATGCCTTCAGGTAGGACTGAAAAGACTAGTTACTATCAAGCTGTGCACATATGAAGTCTGTTTGTTCAATAGTAGCTGCATTGTGATGTAGTCTTTGGCCTTTCAATGGGTGTTGACTCTCCTGGCTCATATTCTGAAAAGGCAGATGAAAGCTAAATCTGTACAGACACACATAACCTCCAGGCACTTTAGAAGTTCAAACTGTCCATTGAAGTAATCTCAATGAACGCTTACTTGGTGCCCCCTAGAGGATACATCAAGATAGAGCAACTCTTCAGTTAAACTGCATGAGACCCATGTCCCCCCAAGTCTTTAGCATCCCAAGGACATGAGCAATGTTGTAGTACAAAGAATAAATCGGTTTACTTCAATAAAGGTTGAGCAACTTTGATTTTTTTTAACATAAAATATTTTAATTTTTCATCAATGCTAAGCTTTGCCTCTTTTGTGTAAATCCAGAATTATTATATCAGTTGCTTTATAGTCATAAAGTCAATATGTGTCTTTCATTAAATGCTCATCCTGCCTGGAAATCCTTTTATCTACCCTTCCCTCAAAGAAGATAATGGACTAAACATCTCTTTGGAGCAAAACACATTTGCTTTGGACACAGGGGAGATGCGTTATTCATATTTTTTTTTTTGAAATTTGTCATTTTTCATCCCGTCTTTTCATGGCATGAGATAAAATTAAAATATCTTCCAGATATTTTCTAAATCCCTATGAAAATAATGACAGCAAAACTGACATGTCCCCATAGCCTCATAATTTAAGTTTACAGTATCAAAGAATCTTAGAGATGAAAGAGAAATTAGAGATTGTCTAGTTCAAATTCAAATGAGGGTTTCATGTCAGAATTATCACAGTAACCTAAATTTACACGTCACTTCTACAAAGAATATTTTCCACAACAACCTATTTTACAGATGAGCAACCTGAAGCAACCCAGAGGCATATAACGGAAGAATTAGGATTTGAACCCAAATCCCCTAATTCTGTAATATATCCACTATACTGTGCTGCCTGAGTTGACAAGGAAAGTGGCAAATGATTTTCCAGCCTCTGACCCAATGTTTCTATGATAGACAAATTACTACGTTATGGAGCCTCCTGTTCCATGATTGACCAGTCCAGGTTATTATAAAATTCATTCCTACCCTATGCCAGAAAGTTCCTTTCTATAACATCTATTCATTGATTCTAATTATGCCCTCTGTAGCAACACAGAATAAGCCCACTCTTAGTTTATTTCTGTCTTCTCAAGCAAGGAAAATGGCCTTCAAAAACTAAGTGTAAAAATAATAATCAAAACACTGACTTTCATAGAGATTGATAAAATAACTAGAAGGAATAATAGTAAAAATTACCTGTCTCTCCATTAGAGGCTTACCATTTGATTTTTTAAAATGAAATCATTTTCAAGCATGATGATTTCAGAAAAACCTGGAAAGACTTACATGAACTGATACAAAGTGAAGTGAGCAGAACCAGGAGAACATTGTACACAGTAACAGCAGTTTTGTACGATGAAGATCTATGAATGATGGGGCTATTCTCAGCAATACAATGATCCAAGACAATCCCGAAGGACTCATGATGAGAAATGCTATCTGCCTCCAGAGAAAGAACTGATGTTTGAATACAAACTGAAGCATTCTCTCTCTCTCTCTCTCTTTCTTTATCTTTCTCCGTCCCTTCCTTTCTTCCTTGTCTTCTTGCACAAAATGACTAATAACAGAAATATTTTATATGATTGCACCTATATAACTTTTATCAGATTGCTTACTGTTTCAGGGAGGAGGGGGAGGGAGGGATGGATAAAATTTGGACCTCAGAACTTAAAAAAAGAAATCAAGTGTTAAAAATTATTTTTACAAGTAATTGGAGGGAAAATAAAACATTATTTTTAAAAATGAAGTCATTGTAAATCATATTTCAGCCTAGCTGTTTATTTTCAAAGCTAAGATTGATTCCAAGTTTGAAGGCATTGTAAGTTAACCAAACAGCTATTTGTTTAAGAAAAAAAAGTCTGTTGTTTCAAATATCTTTTACATGACAAATTGCTGTTGAATTCCAGCGTGATTGATTACTTTGAAGGGTTTCTCCAAGTTATTGGAAGCAGCCTGCTCAGATTTCTAGGTTTGATAGGTTTTCCAATAATCTGTAGGTTTGCCCATTTAGAGATGAGGTATTTAATGCTGTTCCTGTCTGATCTTGATGAAGGGAAAAGAGAGAGTGCCAAACTAGACCTCAAGTCATATAGTTAGGATATTATTTATTTGACTTGTCTG
Source organism: Vombatus ursinus (assembly GCF_900497805.2). Lineage (NCBI taxonomy): Eukaryota > Metazoa > Chordata > Mammalia > Diprotodontia > Vombatidae > Vombatus > Vombatus ursinus. The sequence goes on from NW_020950098.1 coordinate 3,022,518, forward strand.
ATTTTTCCAGGAAGATTTCTTTCTTGTCTTTTTCTAGTCTTGGCATAGCCTGCTGAATAATGCCCCAAATAGAGCAGACAAGATGAATTCCTTTGCTACTGGCTATACAGGTAGTCAGCTGCCCAATAGAATTCTCTTAATTTTGAAGTCTAAGTACTAATAGTTTAGAACCTGGGTTTTTAATGTATGACCCTGGTTTTATAATTTTTTTAGTAATCATATTTTGATATAATTGGTTTCCTTTGTGATTAAAGAAAGCCTTGGCAAGATTCTGTATTGTACGCCATTTTCCTCTTTAGTATACAATAAATACAGTACAGTAAATATTTCATTAAGCACCGACTATGTGCCACACATTCTGTTAAGAGCTGGAGCTACAAATAAGAAAAAGAAAAACAGTTCCTATTCTGCAAGAGCTCAATCCAATGAGGGAAGCCAGCACACAAAAAAAAGAAGCTGGAAAGCGGGGGAGGAGCAGAGGGTACCTGCTGCCATGATGATAGAGTTAAAACCAAGCAAGTTCTGGTTTGTATGCATGCAATCTCATGTGTCAGTGTCTTGGACTTGTTTTATACCTGGTGTAATTAGTCAATAAGCATGTAGTTAGTACTTTTATTTATTTGTTGTTGTGAAGTCACGTCCAACTCTTCATGACCTCCATTTGGGGTATTCTTGGCAGAGATACTGGAGTGGTTTGCCATTTCCTTTTCCACTCATTTTACTTTTGGGGTTTTCTTGGCAAAGATGGAATGGTTTGCCATTTCCTTCTCCTGCTCATTTTCTAGATGAGAAAACTGAGGCAAAGAGGGTTAAGTGACTTGCCCAGGGTCATACAGCTAGTAAGTGTCTGTGGCCAGATTTGAACTCAAGAAGAAGAGTCTTTGTGATTCCAGACCTGGCACTCTACGCACTGCACCACCTAGATGCCCCAATTTAGTGCCCACTATGTGTTATATCCCACACTGAATGCTGAAGATACAAAACTAAAACTGAAACTATCTCACCTCAAGGACCTGATTCATTCACGTTTATGGGGGAAAAGGTTTTCTAGAATATAAAGAGCCTATTTTCAGACATGTCAATCTGGGAGCCTGTGAAGGAGGCAAGTGGATCTATATCTGGGATCCGTTGATTGGATTCTGTCATTAAGCTGACCAGAGGATTGGATGAGGTGACCAGAATGGGCAATTTACTCATTAGACCGAGGACAACCTGAGCTCTGGCAAAGGGGCTGCTACGGGTACATCCCAAAGACGAGAAGGCAGATGTTTGTTGGGAATAAGAGATTTGAGGACAAACCTTTGTGAATAACAGCCATCTTTGATAGGCAGTGACATTGATCATACATACTTGTGTGTGCCTTTATGAACTGGAATGGGGGAAGGAAGGCATGACCTCACTGGGATTCATGAATAAAAGCATACTCTAACATACTCACTCACTGCTGGCATTAAAAAAGGAAAAACCAAACTGAGGGTGTGTGTCTAATTGTTAAGATAAATATTGACAACAGCTAAGAGATACAATGGATACAACATTGGGTCTGGAGTCAGGAAGACCCGAGTTCAAATCCACCAGTAGACACTTACTAGCTGTGTGACCCTGGGCAAGTCTCTTAACTTCTGTCTGCCTGTTTACTCAGCTGTAAAATGGGGGTAATGATAGCACCTACCTCCCAGGGTTGTTGTGAGGATCAAATGAAATAGTATTTTTAAAGTACTTTATAGACTTTAAAATGCTACATAAATGCTAACTATTATTATAGAATAAGGCAGATAGATGTGCAGTGGATAGAATGCCAGGACTGGAGACAGGAAGATTCATCTTCCTGAGTTCAAATCTGACCTCAGACACTTAGTAGCTGTGTGACCCTGAGCAAGTCACATAACCCTGTTTGTCTCAGTTTCCTCATGTGTAAAATGAGCTAGAGAAAGAAATGGCAAGGATAATCCAGTATCTCTGCCAAGAAAACCCCAAATGGGGTCACAGAGAGTTGGACATGAGTGAAACAACTGAATAGCAGCAGTAAGTGTTGCAGTGGATAGAGCGCTGGGCCTGGAGTCAGGAAGGCCTGAGTTCAAATTTGGCCTCAGACATTTATTAACTGCGTGACCTTGGGCAAGTCATTTGACCCTGTTTGCCTCAGTTTCCTCATCTATAAAATGAGCTGGAGAAGGAAATGGCAAGCCACTCCAGTATCTTTGCCAAGAAAACCCCAAATAGGGTCACAAAGAGTCAGACATGACTGAAAACAACTGAGCAAAAATTACTATTGAAAACTAATAATGTTTAATGTATTGACCGAACTAGATCTCTTAGATGGAAAGGAATTGAGTCAGCGAATTTAAAGCATAGTTTTTGGGTTTGTTTTTTTTTTCACTTACTACCCGTGTGACCTTTGGCAAATCACTTAACTTAGCCTCAGTTTCCTCATCTGTAAAATGAGGAGATTTTATGAGATTATCTCTCAGCTACCTTCCAGCTCGAAATTTATGATCCTATATGTGTTCTTATGTTAAAAACAAAACAAAAAACCAAGTAACACAAGAGCCAAGCTAGTCTGCAAGAGAGAAAAGTGGGAGATTTATTTTTAGTTGTGGAGCGTTATTTCCAGGTAGTGATCTTTGACGTCTGTATTTCAATATATACACAAGCTATCTATCAGGCCTACCATTCAATATTCTCTTTTTTCTTACATAACACCAATAAGTCACATTTATAACACGCTTTAGGGTTTATAATATACTTTTGCAGCATGCTGGGTAGTAAATGTTCATATTAGTTTGGAGGGTGCACCAAACGTGAAGCTCCCAAGGGAGATTTTTACTACCCAAGACTAATGGAATAAAATATAGGTCATCTGGAAGCTGGAGAATTTTAAAGGTCAGAGTTCTTTCTTCGGTCTCAGATATTTTGTCGTAGCTAAAAATGTTCATGGGAAAAGAGAAATTGGTGGGAGAATCTAACAAAATAAAAACGGGGAAAAGTTCAATAGTGAAAATGCTTCATTGGTCCCGGTTTGCCACCAACTTAGGAAAAGTTTAAGGAAATATCTGGAATGTATCAACAATAAAAATGCAAAATAGCATTAACACTTCTCTTTGATGGGGCTATATTATGAATCCCCTACAGCCTGATCCAAGCTTGCAGTGTGGAATAGTTTACACATCTAGCCAAGCTGAAATCGCACAGGGTAAAATGAAGGGTGTGATTCATTTTTGCTGCAGCTTTTGTGCAAGAGTCATTGATATGCCTCGCCATTGTGCTCTCGCTTCTGTATCTTTTTGGTAAACAGACTCTGGAAATGGAATAAAGTGGCAGATGCGGGGTGCAGTAATTGTTAAGGAGGAAAAATGTGATTTTTAAGAAATCATTCTTCCTGCCTGCAATTTCAATGAAACCATTTGGTGAACCACGATTATTTTTTCATATTTACTATGCTGTGTTATGTTGTCAGAATAATAGAACTCGAAGCGACCCACCCTCAACATAGCTGCCTATTGAAATCCTTCCCTTCCTTCAAAGCCCTGCTCAAATGATGTTTCTTCCTTGAAGCTTTCCTTGGCCACCCCCTACTCCACCAGACCAAAGTGGCTACTCCCTCTGGCCACTCTTCTCCCTCTGCCATGTACTTAGCATATTTGGGCTTGTCTTTTCCTTTTGTACTGTTTATTAAGTACCACATCTGCCAGAAAATGGTTTGTAGGGGTGGGGAACCTATGGCCTCGAGGACAGTTCTGTGAAGTTTGGATTCAGTCAGAGGGCCGTACTTGAGGATCTAGAGGGCCACATATGGCCTCAAGGCTACAGGTTCCCCACCCCCTGGTTTAGGGACTGGGGATGCAGAGACTGAAAAGAAACATTCCATGCCATCAATGAGCTTTCATTTTACCAGGCGAAACATCATGGCTATCTATCTACATCTATCTTTGTTATTGTTGTTTGGTTGTTTTCAGTCATGTCTAACTCTCCATGACCCCATTTGGGATTTTCTTGGCAAAGACACTGGAGTGGTTTTTCTCCTCCAGCTCATTTTACAGCTGAGGAAACTGAGGCAAACAGGGTTTTAAGTGACTTGCCCAGGGTCATATAGCTAGTAAGTGTCTGAGGTTGAATTTGAACTCAGAAAGATGAGTCTTCCTGACTTTAGGCTTGGCACTCTATGTACCTTATAAGCCACCTAGCTGCCCTCAATATCTATGTATACATAGATGTGTATTTACATATACACATTTATGTATACACACATGTATATATGTGTATGTTATACACATATACATATATGAATATACTTATATGTACCCATGCGTGTGTATGTATATGTATATACACATGTGCATATGCATATGGGTGTATATATAGCGTTTTATTTATGTATGTACATATAGGTGTGTTTGTATACATCTAAATATGTTTATGTGTGTGTATGTAAATGTGTGTGTGTGTGTATATGTACATACACATGTATATATACATAAGTGACTTGCCTAGGGTCATATAGCTAGTAAGTATCTGAGGTTGAATTTGAACCCAGGAAGATGAGTCTTCCTGACTTTAGGCTTGGCTCTCTGGGTACTAAGCCACCTAGTTGCCCTCAATGTCTATCTATACATAGATGTGTATATACATATACAAATATATATACACATATGCATATATGTATACATTATACACACATACATATACGGATAAGATTGTGTGTATACACACGTGTACATATATGTATATACACATATGTGCATGAGTGTATGCCTGTAGGTATATGGTGTGTTTTACCTGGATGTATGTACATATACATGTGTGTATATACATCTAAATGTATATGTATACATATGCAAATGTATATATACATATGTATATATACATACCCACATATTCATTCTAATAGATTTATGACAAGAGATCCACCCAATGCATCAGAAGACTCCTTCAGTTTCTCCTGCATTGAGGCTACCCATGGAATATGTGGGCTCTTCATGGGCTAGCTTCATTCTCATTACAGACCAAGCAGTATTTTTCACTCATACATTTCTTTGATGAGATCTTTTACTTCATTTCTCCTTAAAGATGTTTTACTTGTAATGTGCCTACTCAAACCCACCACTTGCCGCTTCGTTTTCATCTGAGTGATAGTCATTTTCAATTCTTTGCAGCCTGTAGAGTTCTATAACTTAAACCAGTAGATTATTGGAATTACAAAGCTAGACTTTGGTTCAGAAAGAACCAAGTTTGGACTCATCAAAGGAACTTGACAGTTTCCCAAAGGCAGCCCTGCCTTCTCTTCTCCTCTTTAATTCTAGGCCTAACTTACTGCCTCTTGATCAATAATACATATTTGTTGAATGAATTAAAGAACTCTATGTGCCTTATGTGTGATCAGTAAATGTATATAGACAGATTATAACATAAGGAGACATTCTCCCAGTACCCACCGAATTATTTAAAAACATGAGCAAAAGCAAAGAGAGCCTACTTCTCACTACTTTTTGTTCCATGGAATCCACCCAGTTAAGTTCGGCAAACACATATTAATTAATAAACCACTGGGCAAAACTATTGTGCTTATATGATATTTAGATAAGACACAGTCCCTACTGTGCCATTTACCCTCAGTATGGGGTGAGATGGACAGACTTTGTGTGGTTCACTTCTATATTTAGGGAACCGTAGAATTTTAGAGAAAGAAAGGCCTTCATAGATCATTTAGTTCAGCCTGTGTCTGAAACATGAATCCCATCTACAACAATCCTGGCAAATAGCCGTCTAGCCTATACTTAAAGATCTTCAATTACAGGGAACTCACTACACCCAAAGCAGCCCATTCCACTTTTTACAGGTCTGATGGTTAGGAAGGTTTTCTTTATATCTGGCTCCTCAACTTAAGGTGCAGTGGATAAGTGCGGGGCCTAGAGTCAGGTAAATGAGAGTTCAAATCTGCCCTGAGACACTTATTAGCAGTGGGACCCTGGGAAAGTCACTTAACCTTTTTTTGCCTCAGTTTCCTCAACTTTAAAATGGGGATAATGGTAGCATGGAGATAGTAGCATCTACGTCGCTGTGTTGTGAGAATCCAATGAGATATTATTGGTAAACACTTAGCATCTGGAGTGTCCTAATTGCTATAGGAATACTTATTCCCTTCTCCCCCTCCCCTTTCTGTAAATTGCACCCACTGATTCTAGCTCTTCACTTGGGGGATAAGCAGAACAAATCTGATCCTTCTCCAACATGACACAATTGAAAACAACTGAACATCAATGAATCAGTTGAGACTGGGCAGTAGTGTGCCAGAGCTTGACAACGGCTATGTAGTTTCTGAGGTGTCTGAGTAGGTAAGGTCTGTTCTAAGGATGGAAGTCAAAAAACGTTTATTTAGCGTCTGCTATGTGTCAGGCACTGTGCTAAGTATTCAGGACACAAAGAAAGGCAAAAAGTAGCCTCTGCCCTCAGGGAGCTAGGACAACACATAAAACAAGACTGAAGGAGAGAGGGTGGGAAGGGTATGTGATGTTGGAGTGTGATAATAGTCCAGAGGAAAGCAGCCGTGTGGGAAATGAAGACATGGCTGCCCTGGGTAGCCTTCTTAAGTGGAAGATCCAGAAGGGAAGTCTCCACTGTCCAGCATCTAACCTCTCCAGTCAGAGGGAGGTGAGGGCCTGAGGGGATGCGGGGTACTGAGGAGGTATGAATTTCAAAGCTGATGTTGTCTCGCAGGATGATGAAATTCTGGAGAAGATGATAAAGTTCAGAAGAGTTCAGGTACAATAGAATGATGCACTTAATTGAGGCAGATTAGTAATTGGTGATTTAGGGGATGTGTGGACCTTAAATCATCATCTGGGCTAAGACTCGCTGATGGGGCAAATGAGGGACATTGTTATGGTAATGTACAGTATGTACATTACTCTACAGTACTAGAATGACTGCATTCCATTCATAGACAGATTTCGGGGTCGCCAATTTATTTTACAAGGATAACAAAGGAAACCTTTAAGGTATGTATTAATGATATTTCCCATAACTGAAAATGAACACATTGCTTAAAAAAGACTAGAATAAAAAGATTTTGATAAATAAAATGATAGATACCATCTTTGGAAAATCAAATAACTTTACAAATGGATTTCTTAAAACATTATTTGTAACTGAAATGGCTGAAAACAAAAAACTTCTAATCAAAACGAGGTAACATACTGCCCACCTGCCAACATCTGCCTCAGTTCATAGCCTCTTTAACCATCTTTCTGTAGAAAAGAGCAGGGCATGGCTCACTCTGTGCTCCTTGCATTAAAGAGTTCTCATTTCTTTCAGTATGATTTTCCTTATATTATTGTGGCCATTGTATAGCTCATTTGTCTAGTTTTGTCTACTATGCTATAAATGAGTTCGCATATTTTTTTCTAATTAAATGAAAACATTACTTTTTTTTTCTAATTAGATGAATAGAAATTATCCCTCCAACTCTCATATCTTACTCACTTCTCTCTACCTAGTCAAATCCTGTCCATTCTTTAAGGCCCAACCCAAGCCTTCTCTGTTCCACAAAACCTTTCAGCTACCTCTTCCCACCTCGATTTCTTCTGTGCTTCCTCCTAGAGCCCTGTCTATCACACATTTCAGAGCCTTAACCTGTTCTGTCTTATTTGTTTTCTCATTGTTCCATATGTGTTAAATTTAATAAAATTATAAATCTATTGAGGCCAAGGAACATATTTGTAATATGCATGTTACACAGATTGACACATATTTTACACATTTTACACAGATTGACATATATATATATATATTACACATTTTACCCATATTTTACCCACATTAATCATTTTATACAAATTTAGCATAGGGCAAACAAGAATACTGACTATAGTGGTAGATAAGCAGTAAATATTTATAAAATGAACTGAAGCCTTACTTTCAATTGTCTGCATAAATATGTTTTCTGATTATATTTTACATTGTAACTGCCCTTATAGGGTTATGAGTTAAGCTAAAATGTATTTATTATTTATTTATTTTTATTTATAAATAATATTTATATAACTTATTCATTGTTAAATACATATTTATTTAATGGTTTATCAACTTATTTATGTTGAGTTAAAGTAAACGTATAAACGAGGGATTGGACCATACATGCCTCCTTCTCTTGTCTTTTTCATCTTTTTTTTATTTTTTTATTTTTTGGTCTTTTCTGCTATTCGCATCCTTCTGGTTTTCAACCCTGGATTGACACAAGCTATTTCTCTTCTCCCATTCCCCTTTTAAGCTGCTGAACGCTATTGAGAGAAGATACCACTGTGCTTACTGAGTACCATATAAATTCGTGTGATCTGTTCTGAATTAGACTGAGAATTGGTGCATGACTATTTTTGAAATTTGTTTCAATCTCTTTAGGATTATTACAAATATTCTCTCTATATAGTTTCAAAACCAACCTCCACCCATGTCCTCATCTGCTTTTTTACTGAGAAAAATTAAGACTGTATTTCATAAACTCCTTAATCTTCCTTGTATCCCACCTGAGAACACATCTTTCTATCTTCATCCATTCTCTTCTCCTTTCTTCCTGGCTCAGAGGAAGAGACGGCCCTTTGCCTTTCCAAAGCCACCTTCTCTCATAGCCTGGATCTTCTCCTGGATCTTCTGGATCTTGGGCCATCAATCATTCCGACATTTTCTCTCATCTTCAGTCTGTCTCTAGAAAGTGAAAGGATAGGTCAGAAGGAAAAAGGAAAAGAATATGTTACTTATACCAGTGTCGATAATTCAATCTAAGAAATTCAGTAAGTATGAAACATTAGTGTTATTCTTTTAATTTAGGTAATTTCCCCAAAGCGTTCTGAGGTGTTAATTGTTAATACTTTTCTTCAGTTGACAGAGATATCCTTTTTTCACTTGGATGAAGGAGGAAATTACTGAAGTGTTCTCCAGGGCTTTGAGTGATGCTCTTCAATGGCATTTTAAAAGAAGCTGTAGCAAATTATATTTACCAAGGAAAAATGTCTTCTCTTTTGTGCTCACAAAGATCATAAATCTTGGGACTGATAAAAAGTGAGTGAACATTCAATTCATACCACATACTGAAACTGCTAAGACCAAAAGAAAAAAACATGCGACCAAAAAGACAGGTAGTGATATTTCCCCTGGAAACATGTATTGAGATTTGAGATAGGAGAGAAAAATGTATTTCAATGTGAGCATACGTTATGGAGCTGAACAGAGAGCAAAGATATTTTTTCTAGATGTGGAGAAGGGTGTGCTGCCTCATGTTTTTCAACCCAGAATTGTTTTCAGAAGAACTATGTGGCCTTTTCAGTGGAATAAATGTTGAATAACTCCTGTAGATATGCATTTTAGTAAGGATTCTTTTAACCAACATAGGAATGGGATATTTCCTGTTCATATGAACATTGACCTAAAAATGTTGCATGGAAATTATAACACACAGTTTGGCACTTGGAACATACAAGCAAAAACACACACCTAACTTATAGTGACATCGCTGTCATCATCATTGTAACTGAGGCTTATATAGCTCTTTAAAGTCTGCACATACATTATATCATGAACCTCTTAACAAAACGTTTGAGGTAGGTATTATATTCATTATTTTCTCCATTTTTTGTTATTGAGTTGTTTTTAAGTTGCGTCCAACTCTTTGTGACCCTTTTGAGATTTTCTTGGCAGAGACACTGGAGTGGTTTGCCATTTCCTTCTCCAACTTATTTTACAAATGAGGAAACTGAAGCACATGGGGTTAAGTGACTTGCCCAGGGTCACACAACTAGTAAATGTCTGAGGCTGGATTTGAACTCGGGTCCTCCTGACTCCAGGGCTGGTATTCTATCCACTGAGCTACCTAGCTGCCCTTCCAGTCACTCTAGTCTTTTCCTGTTTGCTGATTGTTTGCTTATGTAGTGCTTCTGTCATAGTCTACTGTCATTTAATATAGACTACAATGAAAGTTATATGTTGTTGACAACAAGTATTTGTGTGCATACCCACAAGAACTTAAGGGTATCTCTGGTGGGATGAAAATTAATATCTACTACTTACAGCTGTAGCTTTAGAGCCTTCACTAGTTTGCTCCTCAATTTACATAAATAAGTTGCAGTAGCATCATTATCTCCTAATCATGAAACATTTACTAATTAAAAAGACAAAAGCAAGAATAATCAAAAAAGCATTTGCTCAGGAGAAGGCAAAATAAGGAATTCTCAAATAACCATCATTATATCTAGAAACAGTCCATCCATAAATCTGAGTTACATGGTGTACACTGGGGGAGGGTGGGGGTGTGTGTCGGTGTATTGGGCACAAACTTATAGAAACCTACCAGTGAGAAACTTGGGTAAGGAAACTCATGTACCTGGGGCAACTCATGAGTCAGACTGCAGACCTGAGTATTTGTGGTCTGTCTGGGGAAGAATTGTACCACATGTCACCTACTCCTATTCAGAGCCTCATCACTCTCCTGCTGAATGAAGCTACTTCTCTAATAATCTTGGGGCTCTTTAAGCAGTGGTAAGATCTTAGGTTTCCCCCAGCCACTTCCCACTCTTGATCCTATCTAGACCACTTTCTACCTCCCAGTCAATCCCATCAAGATCCTCCCTAGACTTCCTTCTCCCAGACCCCTCCTCCAGTCACCCCAAACTATTTGGCCACTCCTGGATCCCTCCCTACATCCCCTTTCCTTATAAGAGATCCATCTTGTCTCCATTAAGGTGCTCAGATTCTTAAAATCTGGCCCTCTTGCATTAGTGATGCAGATACTTAGATTCCTTAAGAGTCTGGCCAATATGGCAGATCTTTAATAAACCTTGTCTTTGGCTGGAAAAGAAAAGATTTTAGGTCTCCAGAGATTCCCAATTCTGTTCCTTTGATTTGGTATTAAGCGAGCACATGCTACTTCAGGAAAAGTTAGTTCCCTTTAATCCTGGAATCTATAAAGCTATTCAGTTCATATCTCTGTAGGCTTTGAGGAGTTTGTCCTTCTGAACTATAGAAGACATTAAAGAGCAACGTAGGTGAGGCTTTAAAGGGTTTTCCCTCTTTCAGGTTGTAAATGGCACGATAGAATAAGGTAGCCTTTGCCTAGCTAACTCATCACATAGCATAGGATGCTTTCAATCATATCAGCTCCCAGCATCAAAGCTCTTCCTGCAGTCATATCAGCTCCCAGTATCAACTACGGTAAGAACCTGTCTTTAGCCAGCTGGTATCAGTGTGTTTAGTTCCTGTTAAATTCTTAACTCTGTTGTTGTTTGTCATTTCTCAGTTTCTCTTCTCCCGGCTTTTCAGTACTACCAGCTTCTGTGTTCTGTCTTTTGTAAATAGTTTCTCTTGTTAGCTTCTCTGTTTCTTCTCAAACTGGCTTTAGAAAAAAGACCATAGGTTCTGATCTAACTTCTAATCCCTCAAATCAGGGCCTCTTTATGTATCTCTCAGTTAGACAGAGAAACACCAAATCTATATTTCTATCACATTGACACAAATATTCATTGTACAACTATAATTAGATTATACAGTTGTCTCATAGTCCCAAAATAGTTCTTTGATTCAGCATTTCCCAGAAGTAAACTCCTAAGTCACTGGACTAGCCATATTAAAATTAACTGCTGGGAAATAATACATTATAGCCATCTTTAACATCATTCAGTACTTTTGCCTCTGAGCTCAGGCTTTTCTAGTACTTCTGTCTGAGGGCTATTATTTTTCTTGTAGGTTTTCTGCACTGTCTGTGCTTCTCTTCAAGCTAAATTTTTGTTCCTTCCACTCATATCATTTTTTTCCCTGACCCTTTCAGTAAATAAAATGATTATGTAAGAAAGGGGTAAATTCTGTGTGCGTGTATGTGTGTGTGTGTGTGTGTACACACAGACACATTTATGTATACATATGTATTTATAGTGTATATATCTGTGTGTATACATATATATTGTGCATGTGTTTGTGTAGATAGAAGCATGTTTATATAGTAGAAAACTTTTCTTTGTAACATTTTATATTGGTAACAATTATGGTTTTGATTTAGCTTAAAGTAGCTTTCCAGAAAAATAATTTCACTAATTATAAGGTTATCATATCATTAGAAAATAGAATAGCAAATACTGTAAAGCATCATTAAATATGAGACATACCGCATTAAAAGAAATAGCCTGCCTTTGAAAATGAAATGCTCAACTGTGTTTGAAAGCCCTGATACCTGAGAAGCAGCTATGTATGGGGTACAATGGACAGAGTGAATAGGCCTAGAGTTAGGAAGACCTGAGTTCAAATTCAGACTCAAACACTTAGTTTCCTCAACTCTAAATTGGGGGTGATAATAAAACATCATTTCTCTGATTGTTATGAGGATTAATGAGATAATATTTGTAAAGTGCCTAGTGCATGGTAAATGTTTAATAAGTAATTGTTTGGGAATTTTTTTTGTCAAACGTTTTGGCTAAGTTCTCACTTGTTCAAATATATGTTATTTTAAAACTCAGTTTTTAAAGAATTATGAGGATTTAATGACTAAGAAGTGACAACCTATTGTATTGTTATAAATATCTCTAGATGAACATCTTCATTTTGGTTTACTAATAAGACTACTAAGGAAGAGAGGTTAACATGGAAAAATGACCTTCGGACTAGCGGTCAGATTGGTTTCCTTTTAAACCCCACCTCTAATATTCAACAATCACATAATTCTGGACAAGTCATTTAACCTTTATGAGCCATCGTTCCTCATCTCTAAAGAAGGCACGGCATTAGCCAAAATTCTTCATAGAGTCATTGGGAGTGGGTGTGTTTGTTTTGTTTTTTATTGATATCTTCAGTTTTTACATCACCTTTATTTCTGAATGCTTCTCCTCTACTCAGTCAGTTGCTTGTAATAAAGAAGAAAAAAAGAAAAAAGAAAATAAGGCAGTTCAGTAGAACTAATCGACGTATCAGTCAAGTCTGATAGCATATGCAGTGTTTTCACATTCATTATCACCCACCTTTGGAAAGAAGAAATGTATTTTCTCATCTCTTCTCCAGGAACAAGCTTAGTCATTATAATTATAGAGTGTTCAATTTTTGTTGTTATTGTTGTCATTTCTTTCTGTTTTCATTGCTGCATTTTTATTGTCCTGGTTCTATTTGCTTCACTCTGCATTCATTCATATAAACTTTCCCATACTTCTGTGTTCTTCATTTCTGTCATTTCTTATAACATTATTTTCACGTGCTGTTGTGTGTTTATCCATTCCACAATTTGAGTGTCTAATTGGTTTCCACTTCTTTACTCCCACAAAAAGTGCTGCTATGAATCTTGTGGTGTACATGAGATTTTTCTTTTTCTCTTTGACCTCCATATGGTCCATGCCTAGTAGCAGTACCACTGGGCAAAAAAAGGCATGGACATTTTAGTGATTTTATTTTTTCATCATGGTTCTATGTTGCTTTCCATAATGATTGGACAGATTCATAGTTCTAATAATAAATTAATATCTTCAAAATTGAGTGTTCTCATTTTTGGCCATTTTTGGCCAGTTTGCTGCATGTAAAGGGAAATCTTACAGTTGAGTTAATTGGCACTTCTCTTACTATTTGTAATTTAGAATAGCCTTCCATGTGGTTGTGATTACTTTGAAATTCTTTTGAAAATTGATTGTTCATATCCTTTGATTGGAGAATGGTTCTTGGTCTTCTATATTTGTCTTAGTCTTGTACACATCTTAGATGTCATAGTCTTACTAAAGATATTTAATGCAAAGGTGTTTTCCTGGTCAATAACAACAACAATAGCTAACATTTATATAGTGCTTACTATGTGCCAGCCACTATACTATACGTTTTACAATTATTATTATCTGATTTAATTCTTACAACAACTCTCGATGTGGGTGTTATTGTTATCCTCATTTTACATATGAGGAAACTGAGGCAAACACAGGTTAAGTGACTTGCCCAGGGCCATATATCTAATAAGTGAATGAGGCTGAATTTGAGCTTGGGTCTTTCTGACTCCAACCAAGTCTAGCACTCTGTCTACTGTGAATACCAAGCTGCCCCAATTTCACTTTTTATTCTAGTTGCATTGATTTTGTTTGTCCAAAAGTGTTTCAATTTCAGATAATCAAAATGATTTTATGTTCTCTTTTGTGATCACTTCTATCCTTGTTTATTGAGGAAGTCTCCTAGCTTTAGCAATGACTTATCTCTGATAATATTCACATCTATTTTTTCTTAATGGTTTGACCTTTTATATTATAGTTAAATACATTTGGGGTTTATTGTATATGGTGTAAGATGTTGTCCTAAATGCAATTTTTTTACCAATCTCCTTTCTAATTTTCCCAGGAGTTCTTATCAAATAAGGGGTTAGTCCTCCAGGAGTTGTATCTTCTCAGGTTTATGGAACACTGCATTACTGAGCTCAGTTATTTCTAATTCTTCCTGGTCATTCTACTGATGTGATTTCCTTTCTTTTAACCAATGCCAAATAGTTTTGATTATTACTGCTTCATAATATGAAAGAGGAAAATACCTTTTCACTGAGTTATTGTAAGGATCAAATGAGATAGGGTAGGTAAAGTGCAATGCCAACCTTAAAGCCTTAGATAAATATCAGATATTATTACTATTGATCTATTGCAAACCTGATATTTCTGTCCTGCAGTAATTAAATAGGGTTGATGAAGAAAAGCCTGAAATGCGGAAGCTCCCCATTCCCTATTTGGTGTCCATTTAATGTTCAGTGTTTGTTATTAATGTGCATGTACTGCAGTCTCTTCTGCAAGGTCCTGCTTAATTTGGTGGGAGACATTTGCAATTTAAATCACGGGAGAAATTGTCAGTACTTTCCGACTTCCTAGGGTGTCAGCGCTGTACCATAGTCTTTGTTCAGTAAGCCCAGCTATGTAATAAGTTAGCTCATGCAAATGAATGCATCCATCTTCATTTCTCTTTGCCATTTGTCCATTATGCATACATTAAGCCCCAAGGTGCCCATAAAAAGATTCATTAGTCAACTTAAGAGCACAGGTTAGCAGAAAGGAAACTCCTGAGTCATAGATTTCCTCCTCCTCCCCCTGCTTTGGAAATATCTATAAATGAATTAGTAAATCCTTTTGGATTTGAGAGTCTTATTAGCAGTTAACATTCCTGTTATTCAGTGCATTTTCATAAAACTTTGCAGTATTTCAAATCCTGATTTTTTTTTCCTCTTTGCCTAGAAGGTTCCATCTTTTGTGGACTTTTGAAGAGTCACTCTCGGTGGTGATAGGCTGGTTAATCAGTATAGGCAGGGCCATTATTGTATACCTGGCCTCCCTCTTAATGTATTGCCTATATGCCCACTCTCTTCCTATAAGCAAACATTGCTGTGATGAAATACTCCAATATTCATTCACATTAAGTTATAAATCACTCCAAAGAAGTTCAATGTAATATCTCCAAAGGGTATTTGCATTTTAATAGGGATCAAACAAGCTAAATCTATCTGTGGAATTTCAGAGCTTGGAGTAGGAGGGAAGAGAGGGAGGAAAGGAAGCGTTCTGGAGAGTAATAGATTTTTATGGCCAGTGGTATGTTAGAGACAGCTCAAATCGACTTCTGATTGTTGCATTTTCCATAGGGACATTTCTATTTCGAAAGCTGGCAAACGACAAATCAGGATTTGATTTTTTTTTGTTTGAATATCTAGACTTAATTAAATGATGGGAAAAAATGTTGATAAGGGAGATTTAATTTAAAAGTATGTCCTGCTTCCTTTTTTTTTCTTTTTTGGAGAGCTGGTTGTTAAATATTTGCCTTGCATACCCCTGTTGAATCTTGGCTCATGAGATAATGTTATAGGCGATCACTTATTCCACCTACATAGAAGCCCAGCCTTTGATACATATGACTTTTATTTTATGCAATAAAGGTTTTCCCAAAAGGTGAGTGTGAACAAGATTCATATCCTTTAATCCCATGTAACCTTTTGTTACTTTTGAGGAATGATTTGTTTCTTTTGGGTAAAGCCTCCATCAGGAATCAACTCTCCACTTAGAAACAGTTTGACCATATTATATGAAATTCAATATACTCTGACTCAGGTTTGGTTTTTGGTTTTTTGTTTTTGTTTTAATTAGAGACCAATGAACATTATGTAATCTGAACTTACAACATGAAGAAATGGGAGCTCTTACAAGGCTAAATACATTTTATTAAAGTAGCTAGTTAACAAGAGAGTCATAACTAGAACCCAAATCTTCCAGTCTTTACATACATACACAAATAGTCTCGGAGCCAAGTTCTTCCTATCACCCTAAGAGTAACACGCTTCTCTATTCTTTCAGGGTTAACTTCTGGTTTTAGGTATGAGTGAATGACATTGATCATATTTGAAAATAGAGTGACTAAAATCTTATCTCAATCACTAATTTAGAGGTAAAAAAGACCTGAGGGGTCACCTAGTTCCAGGGTTCTTAAACTAGGGTCTACCGACTCCCAGGAATGGGTAGATTTCAGGAGATCCACGAATATGGATGGGAAAAAAATAACATTTTAAAAAATTTTCACTAACCTCTAACTGAAATTTAGCACTGTCTTCCATTATCCAAAAATATCATTCCGACAAAGGATCCATATGGTATTCCATGACACAAAAAAGATTAAGAACCTTTCATCTAGAAAAACCACCTCATTTAACAATAAAGAAACCAAGAGCAAAGCAGTGAAGTTGGCTATTGTTACACATATAATTGAGATTTGAACTCTAGTGCTCTGATTCTAAAACTACCTGTTGCCTCTTTTTGTCATCGGGTTGGGTATATGAAAGGAATAAAACCTACTCTTCCAGGGGTTAAGCTACCCTATTCTACTTTCTTTAAGCAATGAGTCCCCAGATGTGGTCGCCATCTACTAAAGTATTCATACTCCTGGAGTCTACCTGCATTATACCTTTTACTTCTTAGGTTATTTATACTATTGATATTCTCTCTGTCTTCTTGCTGTCGGTGTTCAGTGATTTATTTAAAAGCAAAAACAACCAACCAGTAAAAGGACTCTCCCATCCTACGTTCATTCCCTTGTCTAGTTCTAGTCACGTGAAAACATACATTTCATGTAACACTCTTTCATTGCTATCTCAAAATATTTCCTGCTGTTTGGTCAGTTTGCTTGTTCAATATAAAGCTACGTTTGTTTGAAAGAATGATTTGGATTCATCCTTTTTACTCAACACATAATTATTTTCTTTGATGGTTAGGCATGCTTTGCAAGGCCTAATTATTATTTTAGGGGTACTAACTAATCTCCTTTGATCTTTCTAGTATTTTCTAGTTTTTCTTTTGATTGGTGGTGGCAACAGAATAATTTTTTGCTATTTTGATTGGTTCTCCTTAGAATTTGAAGGTGTGCATGTGTGCATGTGTATACACATACACATATGTGTATATGCATACGTATATATGCAAACACATCTGTGAAATTTGTTCAGTGATGTTGTGAGTTGACACATTTGACTATATTTCTTGGTGAAGTAAACTTGGGGTTTCTGTCATCCAGTCTCTGACAAGAAGGTGGTCCTTCTCCTTGCCAAGGTATGCGTTTGATCTAATCCCTCCTCCTCCCATATTCTCCAGTAAACTGCATCCTTAGTCAAACCCTCCCCCCACAAATCTTCAAGCTCTCCCAATAAACTTGTTCCTTCACTACTGCTTTCAAATACACCCAAATCCCCCCACCCCCAACCTTAAAAAACTTTCAGTTATCATCCTGTCTCTTCTCCCTTTCTTGGCCAACTCCTCAATAAATTTCTGTACACTAGTTGTCTATACTAGTTGCCTTCATTTTCTCTTCTCTTCCTCACCCCATTCCCCCCCCCTTCTCTTCTTTAACCCATTGCTATCTGGCTCCTGACTACTGTAGAAACTACTGTTTCTAAAGTTACCACTCATTTCTTAATTGCCAAATGTAATGATCTTTACCAGTCCTTGTCCTTCTCAACCTCTCTGCTGCTTTTGGCACTTCTGACCACTCTTCTCTTGACTATTTTTCTTCTTTCTGGATTTTTATGACACTACTATTACCTGGTCCATCTCCTACTTTTCTGACTGTGCCTCAGTTCCCTTTGCTGGCTCATCATCCACATCATACCCCCTAACTGTGGGTATTCCCTAAGCTTCTGTCCTAGGTCCTTTTTTCTCCCTCTATACTTTTAGTAACTTCATCAGATCCCATTAGCTATCATTGCCATGCAAATGGCTCCCAGATTTGTATATCCAGCCATCCCAGTCTCTTCCCTGTGCTTCATTCCTGGATCATCAGTTTTCTTTTGGACATTTTCAAGTTCAATATCCAGAAGACATCTTAAACCCAGTATATCCAAAACTGGACTCATTATTTTTCCTCCCCTCTTCCATACTTCCCATTTCTGATGAAGACATCACCAGCTTTATGTCTCCCAGGTTTGTAATCTTGGCTTTATCCAGGTCTGCTCATTCATCCTTACAACATTTATCCATTCATTTACAAACCTTGTCATATCTCCCTTCGTGACATTTCTTGTATCCAACCCCTTTTCTCTACTCTAGGAGCTACAACCTTAGTTCAGGCCCTTATTACTTCTTACCCAGATTGTTGCAGCAATCTGTATAATCTATTGTTGCAGCAATATTATTTGGTCTCCCAGCCTGAAGTAGCTCACTACTGTAGTGCATCCTGTATACTGCTGGAAAAGGAATTTTCCTGATGAATAGATATAATTATGTGATTCCCCTACTTGCCAACTCTACAAAGTCCCTATTGCCGCTAGGATAAAATACAAACTTCTTTATTTAGTCCTTAATGACCTGCACATCCTGACCCCAACTTTCTCTTTCCAGTGGCGATGGACAATACCCCCTATCCCACACATTATAAACTGGCCAAATTGGCCTTCACTATGTCCCTCAAACATGTCACTCCATCCCTGGTCAGCATGCAGTAGCTGCCCCCCATGCATGAAATACACATCTTCCTACTTCTGTTTCACATAGTTCCTCTCTTCTCTTTATATACAGCTCAGACATTATCTTCTATGTGAAACCTTCCTGATCTCCCTTCTTATAGTGCCTCTCCTCCTAAATTACCTTATAATTAATTACTTTGTATATAGTTATATTTATTCATTTTATATGTACTTGTTATATGTCCCCTATTAGAATGTAAGCTGTTCTTTGTAATCATATCTCTATTGCCTAGCACAGTTCTGATAGATAGTTAATACTTATTGATTATCAATGTTCTGTAGATTCTGTTGAATTTTTCCATGTGCTCCCAGTATTTATGGACATTTTTTTCTACATGATTTCCTCAAGTACTGTATTAAGATTTTCTTTTTTGTAATTTTTTTCTGGAAAAAATTATAATCCTTATGTTAATCTTGTTCCATTATTTCCTTTAATGTTTCATTTTCACATTCCAATTCTATATGCGTTGTTTGTCCTTCGTTCTTAAAGAGGACCATGACATCAGGAAGGTGATGTCATGACTTGCAAATGAATTGGATTTAAGTGAGGGAGAGCTGTGCAAAGTCACCAGCCTCAGTCTCTCCTTCAGAGACATCTGAGTCTAGTGGCAAGATATAGATCAGGATGACTGGAGATTGCCCCAGATGCAGTGGGAGACCTTGGCCTTTTTAAGCGAAGGTCTTTCTCAGGTCTCAGTTTGACTGAGGCAACACCCATTCAGTGATTCCGGCTAGGTAAGAAATGAGGCAAAAAATGGCCAATCAAAGAGAACCAGATTTCTTATAGTCTTTCAGGGAATCTACTGTTACGGAGTGCATCTCTGTTTTTTGTTTTAAATTCTTTGGTCTTTGGTTGGAGTGCTCATTTCTATCGTATTTCTTTAATATTGTTGAACAACGCTTTGCACTTCTGAGCCATCCTGGAGATTCTTAGTGGTGGTAGTTGTGGGGGATGGGGAGGGAACTTAACTTTTGTTTCAAGGGACATTGCAGAGTTTGTTGTGATATTTTCACCAACCTTAGAGGATTTTGAATCATTTTATTTTATTGTGATATATGTTGAAGTGCCTTCTTTCTTTGAATCTTTGTTCATTCATCCTCCTTAGCCAGCTTTTGTCTGCCTTAATCACTATTTTGATATTTCTGTGGTGTTCTTGCTGAAAAAAAAAATACTTATCTCCAATTCTTTTCCTTCCATAGCCATTGCTACTCTCCCCCTGGCCCACGCTTTGTTTTTGGCTTTGTTTTAACTATTTCCCCCAGATAATGAGGATAACCCATAAAACACTGTTACAGGGAGATTCTGATCGGACAGTGGAGATTCAACCACTAAAGAATTCTTCCTAAAGTACAAGTCCAAACATGTCGCCCTCCTCCAGCAAACTCCAGTGGCTCTCTCTTAAACCTCCAGAATCAAATAGGAAATCTTCTGTCTGACATTTAAAGCTCTTTATAACTGGCCCCACCTACCCTTGCAGTCTTCTTACACCTTACTGCCCTTGATGATTTAGTGACACCGGCTTCCTTGTGTTACTCCTACAAGATGCTTCATCTTCCAGCTCTACATTTCGATAGGCTGTTCCCTATGCCTTCTTTTTCTCCTTTCTGGTCTCTGCTTTCTGACTTTTTTCTAGTGTCAGCTAAAATTCCACCTCTTACAGGAAGCCTTTCCCAATTCCCCTTACTACTAGTGCCTTCCTTTTCTTGATTGTCTCCAGTTTATCCTCTACGTATCTTGTTTGTACATAGGTGCTTACATATTGTTGCAATTAGATCAATGTTAGATTTGATTAAATGGTAAGTTTCTTGAAGGCAGGAGCTATCTTTGCCTTTCTTTGTATCCCCTGTGCATGGCACATAGCAGGCACTTAGTAAAATTTATACTATGATGTGACTTGATTGACTTATTGAATCTCAGGGTTGTTCTGATTCATAGACCTCAACTGGTCTTGAGAGTAGGATTCTATCTAGGACATGGCCTGGGGAGTACCTGCAGAAGTAGGATGTCTAAACTTGCCTTTGCCACAAGGATCTTTGGCCTAGCACACAGACTGTGGGAAATGGTGAAAACTGGAGGCAGGAATGTTAGGAACAATGACACCTCTACCCACTCTGGGAATAGGGGCCCATCTAGGAAACTGCCAAAAGGTTTGCTCTGAAAGACGTTGGCTAAAATTACCACAAAGGGTCGCTCTGAGCCAGCATGAGGACTGTGGAAGTGAGGGGGAGGCCAAGGATGCTGTGGGAGCACCAGGGGAAAAAAGGTTGATGAATTGGTATTGTCTTTTTCAATTAGAATTACATGCACGACAAGTTCTTTCACTTTTCTCCTTCCCAGCAGTGTGGAATTTTCTAGATTTAGGAGCATTTTAAATTATTTGGTGTGGCCAGGGAAAAGCTTCCCCCTAAGATACATTTTATTCCACCATTTTCCCAGGATTCCTTCTTTTAAATATTTGAAGACAACTACTGTGTCTCTCTCCCTCTCCCCCCTCCAGGTGTTCTCTTCTCTAGGCTAAACATCCTCAGTTCATTTAACTGATAGTCATACAGACCTCATTAAGGTTCCTCCAGCTTCAAAGTCTAGTATTCTATGAGTCTATGAAAGCCGTGACCAGAAGACCTAAGGTAGTTATCCAAGGATTCAACCACAAATCCGGCCATATCATATGTCATGTTATGAGACATTCTGTCATCCATGATTTGAGTCACTGTTGTGATTTAAAGGGAATTCTGTCTGCATTCTTCAATAAATGAAAGTAAATGTCAGCAGCCAAGATGTGGGATAGGCTGTTGGTAATCGTATTGATCTGCAATCGTGTAGAGAACTGTCTACTGAGAGCTGCTGAAGCCATGCCTTGTTTATGTCATGGTTCAAGCAGGAGGCGCCTTCCCCTCGAGGCAATCACATTACCTTCCCTATACCCCAGCATGCCTCATATTACTTCAGAACCTTGTAAGTCCAGGCACCTTGAAACTGGGCCTTTGTGGGATTTTGTCCTCTAAAGAACCCCATTCATCTACAGTGTTATAATTCAATTCTTCCTTCCCAATTTATTTGTTGTTGTTAAGATATAGTGTTCTATAAAAAGATCACTTGAGAGTGACAAAGAACAAAGAGAAAAAATTGTCTTTTGTGCATAAGCCAAGCCAGACTATTTATTGGTAACCCAGAGCGAACTACCCCACTGGTGCCCATTTTAATAACTTTTAATGGAATATCTGCTTCAGATTTATTCTCATGCAGATTTTTATGATGTAGACTGTGAATTGTAATGGAAAGAGCCCACAGATACTTTTTCCCCATAAAAATGTAAGATAATTTGATGGTGGGGTGGATAGGGTGATAAGATAAGTTGGGGAGAGCTAGTCCCTAAATACACTCACACACAAAGCATATATAGTCCTATTTGCATTTAATAAAAATAAATAATTTTCTTTTAACAGAGGAATTCAAAGGTTCCACGGTTGTGGAATTAATGAAGAAAGAAGGTACTACCCTAGGGCTTACAGTGTCGGGTGGAATTGACAAGGATGGAAAACCAAGAGTATCTAACCTTCGGCAAGGTGGAATTGCTGCCAGGTAACCATGGCTAGAATCACCCTTCCCCCCCCCCAAAAGTTATAGTGGGTAAGCTGGCTTCAGAAATGAAAAACTCATCAAAAAGGTCACTGATAAATAAATGACGACCACCATCTGCAAGGCAGCACATCAGAGCAGAAACACAGCAGGGCATATCTTTGGAGGTCTCCCACTCCTCTCTCTCTCACAAGGTGGCCCTGGGCTAAGCCAGAAGGACCAGCAAAATCTTTCAAAGTTATTTCAAGAGTCACCAGTTGCTCATAACTTCTAATTTTGACAAATTTGTTCAGCAAGCTTCCAAATAAGTCATTGCACCAGAAATAGGCTGCAGGTGGAGAGTGACATTGCTTTCCTTTTGTGGCGGGGAGGGGGTAAGTTTGGGTAATATCAATTTAAATAGGACATTTAAAAATGTAAATGGGATATTTAAAAAGAAATTTTAAAAGAATTTTTTAAAAAGGCATTGAAAAGAAAAAACAGACATACGGCTTGAAAATAACTATCCCTAGGAATGGTAGAAGACAAAAATCCAAAACCTAAAAAAAGAATTTTTATGCTCCATGTTCCTTCCTTTGATCTAGGGAGAGTTCTAGTGTCCCTGAATGTCCAGAAAGTCATGTCAGTTGTAGTTTAAAAGAAGGAAGAAGGGGCAGCTAGGTGGCGCTGTGGATAGAACACTGGCCCTGGAGTCAGGACCTGAGTTGAAATCTGGCCTCGGACACATAACACTCACTAGCAGTGTGACCCTGGGCAAGTCACTTAACCCCAATTGCCTTACCCCCCCCCAAAAAAAAAGAAAAAGGAAGGAGAGTTCCAGCAAGAGTTCTAACTTTTCCTTTGACCCAGCAATTCCACTTCTAGGGCTGTATCCCAAGGAGATCATAAAAATGGGAAAAGGACCCACATGTGCAAAAATATTTATAGCAGCTCTTTTTGTGGTGGCAAAGTGTATAGAGTGTTAGTCTTGGGAGTCAGGAAAACCTGAGTTCAAATCCTGCCTCAGATTCTTGTTAATTTTGTGACCTTGGGCAAGTCACTTAATATCTCAGCCTCAGTTTCTTCATCTGGAAAATGGGGATAATTATAACAGCTACCTCCTAGAGCTGTAGTAAGGATCCAATGAGCTCCTATAGGTACTTTGTAAGCCTTAGAGCACTATATAAATGCTCCTCATTATTGTTATTATTAGCCTGGGAACTCCTCTATACATCATTTCATATGAAGGGGTTAATATGGTGATTTGGTTTAGCCAACTCAGGTATCAATGCTTATATGTTTGTTAATGAAAAGAATGTTGGATTGGGTGAGGGAGGGAGGGTAAAGTGAGTCTTCTGAATGAAGAGAATAATTACTGACAAACACAAAATCTGTATTTTGCAGAAGCGATCAGTTAGACGTGGGAGACTACATCAAAGCCGTGAATGGAATCAACCTCACCAAATTCCGCCATGATGAGATCATCAGTCTGCTGAAGAACGTTGGGGAAAGGGTCATCCTCGAAGTGGAGTATGAGCTCCCACCCATCTGTAAGTCATTCCATTCCTGAGCGATATCTGTTTTTTTTTTTTCTTTTTTAGGCAGTTGGGGTTAAGTGACTTGCCCGGGGTCACACAGCTACTACGTGTCAAGTGTTTGGTCTGAGGCCAGATTTGACCTCAGGTCCTCCTGACTTCAGGGCTGGTGCTCTATCCACTGCGCCACCTAATTGCCCTAGGGACCTCTCTTTCTAAAGCAATTTTAAGTCTTCACTTCTGCCATCAGTGCCTCTTCATAGGCATGGTTAGTTCCTTATTATTTCATAATGATTTTATTTATCAAAATCAGTGCCTTTTAAGTAAAAATTAGTCCAACTAGCAAGCAGTAATGAAATGACTAGGATGCCATTCCATTAAGGACATATGTTAATATTTTATGCAGCACCTACTATGCACCAAGCACATGCTAGGTACTCTCTTTATAGAATAGAGGTAAGCATAGGTCAGATCATTTCCAAGAGGTTTTTAATTGGCTCTTGAGCAGCTTTTGTTAAATTATGCAGTATGAGTAGTAAACAAAGCAGGCAAGGTCCTGGCTCCTGCTTCATATTTGTCCTGTTCCGGGGCAGCAAAGTGGCACAGTGGATAGATCACCAGCCCTGGATTCAGGAGGACCTGGGTTCAAATCTGACCTCAGACACATAACACTTACTAGTTGTGTGACCCTGGACAAGTCACTTAACCCCATTGCCTAGCCAAAAAAAAAAAAAACCATATTTGTCCTGCTCCCATGTTTAGTTGAGAAGTTTAAAAGTTGATGTGTTTTATTCTTATCTTCAATCCTATGTTACTTCTCATTTTTTTCCCATTGTTAATGCCTCAGATTCCTCATGTGACCCTCGAGGTCCTCACTCATGATCCTATTCAGTCAAAGGGCCACATGTGGCCTTGTGGCTGCAGGTTCCCCAACCCTAGAGGGAAGAATAAGGCACATATAAAAAAAAGTATAATACGAATTACAAAAAAAAAAAGACAAAGGCTTTTATTCTTTCAGATGCATCCCCCCACTATTTAGCTATTTTTCATGATCATTTCTTATGTGGTAAAAAGAAATTTAGACCTCTGAGGGCGAAGAGGTAGAGAAAAAAATACAGGTCCTTTTATTTACTAGGCTTAGATGTCATCAGAAAACTGAAGGAGGGTGCCAGTCATTAAATCAGAGCAAAAGTAACCAAAGCTAAGAAGCCCACAGTTCTTTGATGGTGAACCAACCCCAGGAATGAGGTCAAATTGTCCAAAAAGATGGAATTATAAAATACAAGAAAAAAAACCGTTGCAGTCCTCCCAGCTCCTAAAGCCTTCTCCTCCATGATAACTTTCTATCTATTCTCTATGTATGTCTTGCAAATACCTTATTATTTTGTGTCCTCTCCCACTAGAATATAAGCTTTTTGAAGGAACTGTTTTTTGCCTTTCTTTGTATCCCTAGCACTTAGCACATTGCCTAACACATAACAAATGCTTAATAAATACTTTTTGACTGATTGATGGCAGATGTCAATCATCATACAAAAATAAAAAGTCACAGGTTAGTGGGCTTTGATCCTGATTATGTTTCCTAAATTACCAGAGATAACGTTCTAACCTTAGCACCCTTCCAATGGCTAATTTTGATTCTTTAGGCAAACCACTTAAGTGTACCTTGTACTCAGATGTATATGTAAATAAAGTAATTATGCAATGCTTTTCATTTCATGCATACAAAGTATAAATGCACAGCCATCCAGAGAGAAGTCATGCAACTTAATTTTTTTTTAAAGATTCATGAATTCAACTAAAATTAAGTTAACCCTTGATTACTTGTACTAACAATGATATGAATAATCTAAGAAAATGGGAAACCACCAATGCATTTATATGTGGTCTAGGAATGACATGTGAGATTGTGAGATTTTGATTTCTAATCTTTCTAATCCATATTTACTTAAGCTAATCTCTGAGCAGAGATGTACTGGCAGAAAGAAACTAATCTAAGATTAAAATGGGTTCCAGGTGAGCTACACGTAATTAATTGAAAATTGACTTAATGATTTAAATTTAAAGAATGGAAAGGTCAAAACATTCTTGACTAATTTCGTCAAGGACCCTGGTGTGTCATACAAATGAGAGGACATGTCTTCCTTTTCTTTTAATTAAAACCATAGTCCCACATTCACAGCTTCTCATGCCTACAGTTTCCAGCTGATTAGAACAAAATGAAATTTGTGTTGTGGCAGGAATAGAGCGTTTAATTAAATCAGTGAGGTACTGAAAACATTTGCTTGGCTGTTACTTTATATTATTTTGCTTTTGATCCAAGTATTTTTTGTGTGTGTTTGTTTTAGACCATGACCAGATAGGATGCAAGTTTTATAAATTGAATTATGTGACCTTCCAGAACCATGGTCAATCCTTTAAGTATTTGGAATTCCTGACATTTAAAAATTTTGTCATTAATGCTTAATTATAACTACTTGCTGTTCCTGTAAATAATTAGTAATGCCCTTTTGCAATATTCCCTAATCTCATGATGACAGTTTTATGTAGTAAAGCTATTAGATTCTGGTGATATTAACACACATTTTGCAGCTATAAAATACATACATTTCTGCATTTTTCTATCAAAAAATTATGTATGTGTGCAAATACATCAGAACTGCTGTAAAGTTCTCTGCCTTTGTTCTACAGACTATTTCAAAGTTTCTTTTTGCAACGATCTAACAATTTCATCATTTGAAACAATCGCACCAAGTCCTGCAAAAATGGAATAAGCATGGTGATATCTCATCAAATTAATCATGGCTTTCTCAGCTCCAATTATTTTTTCACCTGCCAATTTTATCTCCATAGCTCTCTTGCTTTGTTTAACAGCAGTGTCGATTTAGGCAGAAAACATATCGTGTCAAAACATCTTTGTCCAACAGCCTAATCAAGCGATGCCAATGGAATTCTGACAATCGTGTCCTCCTGCTCTGCCAACTGGGCAAACATACAAAAAATAAATTATGTTCTGGGACTCAGAAATTTTATTCTTCTCATAAACCACCAGTTTGGCATATTTTTTAAGGGAAACCAATTTGCTACTTATATTTGTGAAAGATCTTTGTTATCATTTTTAAAAAGCCAAGATTCCCAATTATTCTCCCCTTGCCAACTGAATTATATGTATAAAAAGAGCTGTCATTTTAGTTCCAACTCAATTTATAACATTTAGTGAGAATGTGACTCCCCCCACTTTCTATATAATTTCAGTGCTTTTATATAGGATGGTAGATTATTAGATCTGAAAAGGATTTTAGAGATTCTAAAGTCCACCTTCCTGATTATACGCAGCAAGAAAGTGCAAGTAACATACTTTACCGGGGTCACAAACCAGATTAGTATCAGAACCTGGATCAGAACCTAGATCTTCAGACATTGAATCCAGGGTCACATCCATTATACACTGTTGCTTCATTTGGGTGCATTTGATTCTTAAAAATCACTCAAATGTTTGTTTGAAATCGGGATATGGAGTATTTCATGTTACACTTTAAAATTATCATTTTATTCTATGAATGATAATATACAGTGCTTTGGCCAAGCTTCCCGCCTGATTTCACATTTATTTTTTGCTGTTTTTTTCCTCAGCTGTACAAGGATCTGGCGTTGTGTTCCGAACGGCAGAGGTTACTTTACATAAAGAAGGCAACACTTTTGGTTTTGTGATACGAGGTATGTCATTATTGGGGAAAGTTGAATGATGGGCCAATCCGACAAAGTAGAGGCGGTGGATTTGCAATCAGTTATCCAGGTGTGATGTGTCCGGTTCCCCAACCACCCTGGAGACTTAGTATGCTCTTTTTTTCTTAAAAAATAAAATTCAGTATGCTCCTTTTTCTTAAAAAATAAAATTTTTCTTAAAAATAAAAAAACCTATAAAAACAAAAGATATCAATAAAATTCTGGGTTTTTTTTTTAAAGACCTCAATGTGCAAAAGTACATTAAAAAAAATTACTCTTCTGTACCATGATTTCATCCTGTTTAGGCACCTGGGGTTGCAGTGGGTAGAGTGCTGAGCCTGGAGTGAGGAAGACCTGAATTCAGACCCAGCCTCAGGGCTGGGCAAGTCGCTTAACTTCTGTTACCTCAGTTTCCTCAGCTATAAAATGAGGACAATAACAGTACCTATCTTGCAGGATTGTTGCAAGGCTCAAGTGAGATAATATTTGTAAAGCACTTAGCACAGTTCCTGGCACATAGTAGGTGCTATATAAATCTTTATTCTCTCCCTCCATCCTCCTTCCAACCATCTAGCCATGGTCTACTTTTTTTTTTTAACAGAATAATATCTATGAATAGCCTCACTGTGGCTCCAACTTAGGTTAATATCTTAGAGATTAAGCCACCTTACATAATTTCATTCCTTTTCAAATT
Source organism: Vombatus ursinus (assembly GCF_900497805.2). Classification (NCBI taxonomy): domain Eukaryota; kingdom Metazoa; phylum Chordata; class Mammalia; order Diprotodontia; family Vombatidae; genus Vombatus; species Vombatus ursinus. The sequence continues at coordinate 3,051,002 of NW_020950098.1, forward strand.
CATTTTTATTATCATGATTTTCTATAAACTAATTGAAGATTAATTTTTGGTCTTCTACTGGATCAGATTTCAAGTGAATGTATTTAGATTTAAATTTTGCCCATTCTTATCGTAATCTCCCAAGGATATTAATAATAATACAGATTTCAAACTGATTCAACTTGGCCAAGATAGAATTATAAAAATAAGCAATTGTGCCACTTCAGTATAATTTCTAACCCAAAGCATTTTATATTTGGTGGTAGTGATTTCCACCCTTAAAGATGGGTCTACATTACTGTTGTAATTATTATTGTGAGAATAGGATTTCTCATCAAATTATTTTAGGAAATTTGCTTGGCAGGGGTGGGGGGAGGGAAGTGGGTCTCAATTTGTCCACAAAGGGAATATCTTTTATGAGAGGTTAAGTGGCATGTCCATTGTCCCTCAGCCACTATATGACAGAGGACTTGAACAAATGTCTTCTTGACTCCATGATCAGTTCACCATCCACTGTGCCACATCTACTTTCATTTAGATACTGAGTAGAAAGATTTCATTGTAGGCCTTTGGACACCTATAGCAAGGTTGTCTTAGCAGAACAAAAATTTCCCCCAAACCTTGAGATGATTTCAGTAGTCATAACTCAGGTTTTCTTGTATTACTGAGACCGCAACTTTGTGTGACTCTGTTTTACTTAAATACAATTCACATGTGAGTCAAGACATCACCCTGTGATGTCATTGGTCCTCTTCAAAAATGAAGATGAACAAGATGCATGATATAAGTGACACATTTTCACCAAAAGTAGTAAATGCTTTGTAATTTAAAAAAAAACCCAACAGATGTTCATCTAACATATAATTCTAGGTGCAGAGTTTGCACCGAACTTTAACACCTGTGAGACACTGTGATTAGACAGAGGAAAATCCCTGGCCTAGGAATCAAGAGACCTGATTTCCAGTACCAGCTTTACTATTAACTTGTTTTGTGACCTTAAGCAAGGAACAAATTAATCGGCTCCCCATTGCTGATTGTATTTAAGCTAAGGTGGTAGAACGTTTCTCCAGGATATTGCAGAATTATCACATCAGGTAGGAGGTTTTACCTGATGGCTTCTAAATTCTCTTCTAACTCTAACAATCTTGGGGAAATTTTTTTTAAATGTGTTTTTCTTATTATATACAATATATTATTTATCTTAATATGATTTAATTTTTGATTACTCTGTGTAAATGTTGATATCTTTTTGTATCACCAACTTTATAAAAATATATTTATTTTTGTTGTGAATATAACAATCAATAAAATGGACATCATTTCTATACACATTAAAAAAGAGGATTGTACATGAAACTCAAGATTGCTATTGTATACAGTTTGTTTTTCTTTTTAAAAATAGGATAAATTAGATTTGAAAGCTGGCTTTCTGGACTTTCTTCTTATCAGCTTTTTTTTTTTAAATAGAAGATGTCTCAATGACCTCTCTCTCTCCCCTTCCCCCTCCTCTTCCTCCTTCTCCTCTTTTTTCTCTCTCCCTCCTTCTCCTTCTCCTCTTTCTTTTCTCTCTCTCCCCCTCCCCCTCTTCCTGTCCCTTTTCCCCTCCCTTCCCTTCCCTCCCTTTCTCTCTCTTTCTCCCTTTCCTCCCCTACCCTTCTCTCTCTCTCTCCCTCCCTCCTACACTATGCACTCATCCTTCTCTCCCCTCCCCATCAAGGAAAAAAAGAAAGAAAATAAATATAAATAAATAAATAAATCTCTTGTAACATATACATATTCTAGGAAAACAAACAACTACATTGGCTATATCTAAAAAGTATGTCTTATTCTGCATCTTGAGCTTCTCACCACTCTGTAAAGAAGTGGGTGCCATAATTCTCGCTGGTCTTTTGGAATTGTGATTGATCTTCGCATTGATAAAGTCTTTCAGAGACTTGTTTGTTTAAGTAATAATGTTGTTATTGTATAAATTATTGTCAGTTCTAATTCATCATTCTTCATCAGTTCATATAGGTATTTACAGGTTTCTGTGAAACCATCCATTTCAGCAATTCATAGGGCACAATAATACTCCATTACATTCTTATACAATAATTTGTTCTCTTGTTCTACAGTAGATGGGCATCTCATACTTTCCAGTTCTTTGCCACTATGATAAGAGCTCCTAAAGGAATTTTTATATATATGGATCCTTTTCTTCTTTCTTTGATCTCTTTGAGATATAGGCTTCTCTTGGTGGTATTGTAGGGTCCAAGGATATGCATAGTTTAGGGACTTTTGGGGAATATTTCCAAATTGCTTTCCAGAATGTCTAGGAAAACTCACAGCTCTACAAACAGTTCATGAGATTGCCTATTTTTCTATAATCCCTCCAACATTTGTTATTTCCCATTTTTGTCAGCTTTGTCAGTCTGAGTGGCATGAAATAGAACCTCTGAGTTGCTTTAATTTGCATTTCTCATTAGGGATTAGCATGGATTTCTTCCTTGAAAAACTATTTCTTTTGACTACATATCTATTTGGAAATGGCTCTTGTTCTTATAAAATTGAATTTACACATATATGTGTATGTGTAAAGATGCTTTAGTGACTCTCATACCTCTCTCTCTCTCTCTCTCTCTCTCTCTCTCTCTGTCTCTCTCTAAGAGATAGAGAGAGAGAGAGAGACACTCTTTATCAAAGGAATTTGTTGCAAAGATTTTTCCAACTAATTGTTACTACATTCTTTTACTTGTGCAAAACTTTCTTATATTGTTTAATCAAAATTATCTGTTTTGTCTTCTGTGATTTGTTCTATCCATTGTTTGATCGTGAACCCATTCTCTATCTGTAGATCCAAAAGGTAAATTCTTCCTTGGTTCTCTAATTTTTTAATAATGTCCCCCTTTATGTCTAAGTAACGTATCCATTTAGACCCTGTTTTGGCATGTGGTGTGAGATGTTGGTCTTATGCCTAATTTCCGCCAGACTGCTTTGCAATTTTCCTAGCAATTTTTCTCAAATCATCACTTATTTCCCAATACATCCCTACCTCACCCAGAGAGCTATAAGAATAAAAAAGAGAGGAAGGGAAACCAAATCTTCTTAGTCAAACCAACCAATACAGCACTTGGGTTTGACAGCGTAATTCTCATCACATTTCATTTTTTTTAAACAGCTTCAAAACAGTTCATCTTCCCAAATACATACTTCCATTTTCAGCTTGCATATTGGAAATGAACTCTAAAAGCCATAAAAGTGAAAACTTTTTAAAAACCATTTTGTTCTTTTTCTTTCTTAGGTGGAGCACATGATGACAGAAATAAATCTCGTCCTGTTGTAATAACATGTGTTCGACCTGGAGGGCCTGCTGACAGGTAAAATTCATCTTTTTCTGTAGCTATCTAGATAGATAGGTAGCGAGAATGAGGTAGATCATTTGGCATAGAAGTTGATAAATTTCTTACAGGGTTTAAGATAAACAAATTTGCAAATTTAGAATTTTATGTTTATTTGTAAGACTGCATTAGAAGAGTGTGATGTATGCATGTTTTTTTTTTTTAAGTACAGAATGCTTGTGCCCTTTTCTGTGTTTAAAAAGACAACTCATGCAGCCTTTTCATAATAAGCCTTGGAGATAACTAAGATATTTAAATTACAACAATTTGCTTTCTTCTTAAGGAACAAATGTTTGTTTCTGTTTGTTGCCACCCAGATCAGCAAACTGTCATCTATGACTTTGAATGAGTCTATGAGATGGATATTATGGAATTAATAGGAAAGAAGTTTGCTGATTAACAGTTATATATACAAACTGATTTTTTTACCCCAGCATAGATGTGAAGTGACATTTTAAACAAAAATGAATTGGGGAAGAAACAAAATAGGGAGGTTTTTGTTTGTTTGCTTTAAGGAATGAAAAAAAACAAAAAAAAATTCTGACTTCTGTCTTGTGAGAAATGTTCACCTTTGACAGGTATCACAGTCCAATATTTGAGTATAGATTTATCTGTTTTCTCTTTGCCTCCTTCCTTTTTGAGATATAATATATATTTATATATAATATATGTGTACATATGTATATATATTTTATGTGTATATATACATACATACACATATCCACACACACACACACATATATATATATATTTTATATATATATATGTATAATATGAAAAAATTTTTCCTGGAAAAAATGAGAATACTACTATATCCTTTTGCCATTCCAAGTTGGGTTGGGCACAAAAGGAAGATTAACTGCTAAGCTGTGTGCAAACTAGCATTGCCTTGTATTCTGAGAGATATTAGATTAAAGACCTGAAAGAAATCTAATCATCTACCGTTTTAAAAATGAAATATCAAATGCCAAGAAGAGAAGGTGAGAATTATCTAAATGGAAACTGTGAAGACCCCTTTTTCATTCTTCATAGATTTTTACATTTGACATTTTCTCTAGAAATACATCAACTTACCAGATCCTCACATCTTATTTGTTCTGTCACTCGGGATAGGATTTGATACCAGATGCTAACCTGAGTGCTATTCTCAGCAATGTTATTGAAGGGTCTTTCCCTAATACTGGCAGATATGGAACATTTAAATTAGGATGAGAATATTTGCTCCCTTCCCCCCAGCTACATAAGACTGAATTTAATTTATTGATTGCCAAATGGCACTATAAAACAGTAGGGAAATTTGCAGCCCAGGGAAATTTTTAAGCATCTTTCCCTATCCTACTTAGGTTCACTGGTAGTCAAAGGAATCAAATCTGCACTCTTTCCTGCTCACTTCCCCTGGGCAGGTAGGTGAGTGTTTATTTCTCAGGCTTACCATAAATCATTTCCAGACGCCAGGCAGTCAAGCTAAAAGGAGGAAAAATATTCTTTGGATGGTCCAAATGTTATCTATTAATAACTTGGCTATTTGATAATGTGTAGTTATTATTCTTCTCTTTTCAGAGCTTTAAATAATAGCAATTTCACCTTCCCCTGATAGTGCTTAATATTGTTATTGTCAGAATTGATGCTTTAAAATAAATGCAAATGGGATTGATGGCAGAAAGTACGTGAGATGACGGCTTTAAATAAGTGAATTAATGCCCAACCCCATTATGTTAAATTAATAAAGACTGTTACTTTAATCCTCCTTTAGAGAAGGCACAATCAAAGCTGGTGACAGGCTGCTGAGTGTGGATGGAATCAGACTTGCTGGTAACACACATGCTGAAGCAATGAGTATTCTCAAACAGTGTGGGCAGGAAGCAACACTGGTGATAGAATATGATGTCTCAGTAATGGGTATGTATGTTGAAATTCCAAAGGTGTATTCCCCAAGCTATTTGTGATATGTTGCCATCCATCCATGATAAGCCACTTTGGAATTAATTATGACCCTCCTGTAGCAGATAGGTTCTTTTCAGTACTATATCATTAATCTTTTTGGGTTCAGGAGGAGGTGAAGGCAATTTTATAGTAATTTCAAATCCTAAGGTTGATAGGATCTATAATAAGGTTTTGCTGTATCTGTGTGGTTCTCTCTGGCTTATAAGCACTTTGCTCCCTACCATTCCTCAGATCATTAAAATGGGGATCGTTAATGTAGAGCAGAGAACCCCTATCCATTTACAAGCATGAGGATTGGAAATGGAGAGCATTTTCTCTGGTTGCTGTGGATATAAGGGAAAAAATTAGGACCTCATGTTTTCCTGCCTAACTTGGGAATATCTCCCCTCCTAAGCAAAGGCAGCAGTAATGGCCAATCTTGTAATCCGACTGAGACTTAAGGGAAAATGTATAGGCATGTATCATCATTCAAGTGAAGAATATCTCAGATCTACTTCTCCCACCTCTAATAAAGCTGGTTTCTGATAGAGATGTTAGCAACTGAGAAAAAGGCTAAGGCTGAGGATTTGTATGATGTTGACTGGAAAAGAAAAAAATTATCCAAGGTGAATTAGAACCTGAAATTGAACCTAAATCAAAGAGTAAATGTGCTTGCAAGTTTCAGGCTGTAACATGTGACCTAACTCCGCTAAGCAGGTTTTACTGCAATGAAATGTAACAGAAAAGGGGAACTGTACATTACAAATGGCAGATTCCTTTATTTCCCACTCTGTGTGATTCATGTGGAACGGGTTTCTTGAAAGTATCCTAATCTATCTTGTGGGCCAGATGTCTTATAGAAGCATCAGATTTACTAAATGTCTTAAAGTATATGAGATTTGAAGAGTTTTCAACAGGATAAACGGTGCGGTCTCCCCTTTACAAGTGAAGTCCAGGACTGAACATTTCTTCTTCCTTTAAAAATGGATAATCTTCGAATTAGTATACGTCACAATTCAAAAATCCTGGGATGCTGCTAAACCTGTGCAGAAGAGAAAGTGAGAGAGAGAACAAGGGAGGGAAGGAGAGAGAGACGGTTCAAGGGAGGGAAGAAAGAAGAGAGAGATAGATATAGGGAGTAGGAAGGAGAACAAGCACAGGTATTGAACCCATAACCGTTTATTTCCAAATGAAAAACAATTTCAGTGACAATTCCTGGAGTAATTCTAACCCTGCTAGGATAAAGTTTACATAAGGATAATGTGTTGTTAATGGTGGCTTGCTGAACTCCTGCATCTTAACTTGGTGGGATCGTTGTTTCTAAAACATATAGACATGTACAGCTTTTGCATGCATTTGTCTTTTATCGTATTTGTTGTCTAATGAGCCAAGGGGGTTGAGTTGTTTGGCTGAAGAGGAGTATTAGCTACTCCCTGGCCCTCGCCCTCGCCCTCACCCTCATATGGGTAGATCTGTTCTTTCTCAGCTTTTCCCTTCAGGCATCCCCATGGGTGTGATTTTTCCCCTCTAATGAGATAATATTTGTAAAGTGCTTCACACAGTGCCTGACACATAGTAGGTATCATATTCCTTTCCCTCTTAGTCCCCCAATCTCCTGTGGTGGGGATGTTGGAGGCCTTTAACCTGCTTTGGAAGAGAATTTACAAGATCTCCTCCCACCAGAGCTCTGCTGGCTCAGGTGGTACCTAGGTTTCTTTTTGCGGTATGATTTTATTGAATTTTTTTCCTGCTTTAAGAGAAGTAATACTACTGCATTTCCATAAAGATCTCTGATTCATCTTGAGTTCCTATGTGGTAAAAAAAAAATCATCCCAGTGATTAGAAAGAATTTCTGTGTGTGTGTGTGTGTGTGCATGTGTGTGTGTATTTGTGTCATGATTG